>NC_134098.1:109117840-109455340 GCF_000715075.1 Nicotiana tabacum | reverse complement strand
TCTTCGCAGCTTTTCTAAGAAGTTTTGTTCCTATCAATAGAAAGATCTCTTTCTTCTAGTTGTGCGTCTTAACAACGACTTACTTTCATTTATATATGTAATTTTTGATATCAGGCCTACGAGAGGTATTCAACAAGCGCCACTCAACTGCGCAAACTAAGCCATCCATAGAAGATCAAGGAAGTAAAGCTACATACTACTGGAAAGAGATGTGTTTTTTCCTTTCTATTTCTTAAGGGCTATTGATTTCGGGTTGAGACTTTGCTTGCTTACTTTCACACTTCCTTCAGTGAGCTACTTAATGTTTAAGGTAAGGGGCACTCACAGCATAGATTACCATTCCGACCTGTCTTTGCTGGTAAATAGATGCGCTTAATTAGTTACCTGAATAAAAGAGGACTCTTAAATAAGTTGACTTCGCTTGGGCGTCATATTTCCTTTCATTCACTAGTTGAGTACTTCGTCCTGTCAGATAGAAGCTTTTCAAAGGTTTCTTCACTTCCATCTCTTCTTGTTCGTTACTGCTTCCTGTCCTTGTAAATATCATCCCCTTACCGCTCTTATGGATCAATCGGTCAACTGTAGGAAACTGGCCAATTTATGTCAGCTGGATTCGGTACAACCACGAATCTCTTGTTTTATTTGTTTACAACAGGCCTTACTTAAATAAATTGAAGTTCATGCTTCTAGCAAGCTCAATCAGTGTGCTGGAGTTCTGTTCTTTCGATCTCTCCGCCAGGGAAGTGCTCTTCGGGCTGAGGTCCAATTCATCTCGTAGGCTTATTGTAGAAAGGAAATCTTCAATCAATCATCATCTACATTTACCGCTCTTATGGATCAATCGGTCAACTGTAGGAAACTGGCCAATTTATGTCAGCTGGATTCGGTACAACCACGAATCTCTTGTTTTATTTGTTTACAACAGGCCTTACTTAAATAAATTGAAGTTCATGCTTCTAGCAAGCTCAATCAGTGTGCTGGAGTTCTGTTCTTTCGATCTCTCCGCCAGGGAAGTGCTCTTCGGGCTGAGGTCCAATTCATCTCGTAGGCTTATTGTAGAAAGGAAATCTTCAATCAATCATCATCTACATTATATAATATATATCATCATCTACATTATATAATAATATATATATATAAGAGATGAAGTGGGAAAGGCTTCCCTCGGTACAGCGAGGGAGGAACCAAGCCTTCGCTCGATCACCGAACCGCCAGTCTTAACTCCTTGAATCAGTCAGCAAATTACTTAGTCCATCAATCTTCCGTGTAATAGTCTCACCAGCCCGTAGACTAGTCCAGTAGTGGGTGAGTAGAGTCTGTGCTTTGGTGGGAACCGAGCATCCAGTAAGAAGAAGTAGCACTACCAACATTGCATGCAAGCTGCTCAGGAAGAGCGCAACTCTAACTAGCGAAGGGAGATGATCAGCTAAATTGAAAGAGAGGGCGCGAGGGCATAAATTTCTTTGATTTTGCCTGTTGCGCTGCTTGGTAACAAATTTTATTGATTTATCGGATTTCGATCAGAAAGGAAGGGAATTTTCTTGTCCCACCGGGTGGTTAAAATAAAAAGAAAGAATTTGTTGCTTCAACCTCTTTTCTCATGGTAGGTAGGAGAGACAGTAGAAAGGGGATGCCCTTTAATTAAGCAAAGAGCACACCAAAGCTAGACAGATTGGAAAAGACCCTTTTTAAAAGGGCTAATCTCTGTAAATATCTATCTATATATATTCCCCGGAAAAAGGAACTTCTTCCCAATCCTATAAAAACATCCAGCAGGAATTGAACCTACAAATTTGCCCATTAACTAGGAAATGTGCTTTAACCATTCAACCATGGATTCAAAAAGACTCAGCGAGTGAAATAGGTTTTGGTATTCCTTCTCGAGCTTCTATTTCTTCCGTTAAAGGAGATTCGAGAAGAGATGGAATAGGAAAATGTGTTTCCAGAATGAACAAGATACGGGAGATAATAATAAAATCAGTACGAGCCTGTGGCGAATACCCGGGGCATACTCTCTCTTAGTCGGGTGACCCATTAAACACATGGGCCCCAACACATATACCACATGAATCTAATGTAATGTCCATTGGACTCCCATAATTGTTTAAAAGGATCATTATTGAAAGGCCACAGATCTAGGTAGTACAAAACAGAAAAAATACAACTTTTATGAATTAGAAAAATGAGGGGATAAAATATTCCGTAAGTTTTCTTATTCATAATGGATGTATCCATACACCAGGCAAACCAAAAATAAGGCCAAGTAATACCAACATAAAAAAAATAACTAGAAGAATCAGAAATATAGAATATACGAAAAGGTCCATTATTTGATTTGCCAGTTCTTCTTGGGAAGGCCATACAGGCGATACAACGGTTAGACTTACCCCGTCCCAACCTAGAGCTAGCTTATGACGAACTTTCCAATCAAAACATAGTTTAATAATTAGAATTAGATGCATTAAGGAAATTATATCTATATATATATATATATATATATATATATATATATATATATATATATATATATATATATATATATATATATATATATATACTCCTCCCCAAAAACTACGGATTATAAAACATAGAGCATTCTGAAGGGTTTCATCAAAGAGTAGGGTATAGAGATATGAGAAAAGTACCGAGCACTTTTGTCTATGTACGAGTATGGGTTGGGTAATGCTTTGGATCATAATGAAATTCTTTCCTTTTTTTTCCTCCTCTTCTTGTCCTATTGATCAGAAGCATCCAGTAGCACCACACATGTTTAGAATTCGATTCTAAGGGCTAAGGCCCCCTTAGATTTCGTTCAGTTCCCACCACCAGTTCTAAAATACTGGATCCATTCAGTATAGAGAGGGATATATAGTCCTAGCTTTCCAATTTATCTGTCCTAACAACGTTCAAAGTTTAACATCCTTGCAAGCTTTTGATTCTTTCCTATCTCTGACCAGTAAAGAGGTTACCAAGCAAGTGAAACTGTACTCGCCTCTTCTCTTTCTTCTCCTCTTGTACTTCCATTCTTATTATTCTCATATCCGAAAACGGAACAGGCTCTTCTTTAGCAGCCTCGCTTTGTTAGCTTCTTGTTAGCAGTACTAATTTGTAGTCTTTATTGACTTGGAACGCAAGCTTTACCAGCCAAGCAAACCCGATCTGACCTTCAAAACTATCTTCTCATACTCCTCGTTCGTCGTTCCAAGCGTACTCCAGTTAGCTCTTCTCTTACAAAGCCTTGTCTGTTCGATTATTTTCCCAGTCTTCTTCCTGCTTCATTAGATAAAGCGTCTTCATTAATATATAGAGTTAGAGTACGTAGTGAGAGTCAAGGTCAAGGTTGATTGATGATTTCAGTAGACTGAACGATCGATGTGAGGCCTAGGTCAAGGCAGGAAGTTAGATTGTGACTTCCCCCGTAGTTGGGGGCGGGGTTAAGCATCCGGTTCGACAATGAACACTAAATGAAAGAGGTGAATCAATTTTCTCACCCGCCTACGATTGATTAGAGACTTATTCAGTAGGTCCTCCTTCCCTACAATATGGAATTCCAGGGCGTCTTGCTTAGATCACATTTGCTTTCCCTTACTCCTGAATAGTGAAAGATTAAGCCTTTTTTGTTCAACCCAAGTGTCGGAGTTCTAGAGCACACTCTACCTTTGCTTCCTCATTCTTTTGTGCCAAGAATGATCCAATTAAATCTTCTAAAGCTGATGTGTGAAATCTCAAGGGCTCAGAAGAGGCTCATTTATGCTAATCAAATTAGTACTCGTGCGAAAGTATTTCCCCTATCATAGAAGGTGTGAAGTAGGCGGGTTCTTTAAAGAAAAAAAGAAAAGCATGCCGAGTAGAAGTTCCAGGGATGCAGGCAGAGGGGTGTTTCTCGATAGTCCAAAACTAGTGATCTAGGCTTCTCCAGTAAAGAATTGACCCATGCCGAGTAGACTATAATTTGTGGCTCCATATCCTACCTATCCCGAAGGTAAGTCTCCAAAGTGGGATTGTATATTAACTCAGTCTCTGACGAAGAAGGTTCAGGCATGCTTTGGCTTAGCCCTATGATCCGCTAATTCATATCTTTTTCTGGTATTCCGCAAATGAGGTGGATAGGTTCAGCGAAAGAAGTGGCAACGACAGAAGAAAGGGTTTTCAATTCAATATTCCCGCTCCTGAAAATGGGTATTAACCAAAGGACATAGTGGGTTAGGTAAAACCTCTTTTGATAGGAAAGATCTATCAAAGTAGAAAGTCCAAAGATAGAGGTTTTTGTTTCAATGCGTATGCTTTAAAAGTTAGAATTGGAATACATTTTTTATCTGTACTTTATTAATGGGATAGGAATTCGTAGTGGGACTTTCATAGATCCTTCGAGCGAGAAAGGTGTGGCATCGGGGACTCCTCAAGGTCATTCGGAACCACTTCTTGGTTGTTTATTGACCATAGCAATGCAATGTTCTTTGGTGGGACAAAGCACTAGCGAGAAGCTTCCCTTGGGATTGTTTTCCCAGGCAATTTTCCTTTTTTACCCTTATACGCTTTTCTCTGTCATTGATGTCAAGCCCTGTCCTAGTGACCCATTGGATTTGATTTCTCCCTTGGGCGGACTCCATATGGGGAAAACTTGTTCCATGTAAAGTCCAAGAATGAATGCTTATTAAGGAATCGGTAAGCTGATGTGTCACTACTGGGTTCCATCCTCTGGCAATTATCAACTCGGGAATGAACGAAGTCGCTTCACTTAAAAGTAAAGATTTATGCTAACAGTGGACTGGCATATCAACTCCAAGGCTTGAGTGCCTATGGTGCAGTGGTAAGAGTCGCGGCCGATGAGTTCCAGCTACCAAAGTCTTCGATAAGAAAGAGGCGTCTGAGTAAACAAAAGTGAGATCTTTCTAGTTCTTGAACTAGCCTTCCCCAGCTTGAAGTCAAGTGAGGAACTCTTTCTCTTATATAGGATTTTTTGCCTTGAAATCCCATTGTATCAATCTTATTCTTCTATGTAAGTAAAGACTAGCAGGGCATTCTCTTGCATCAATTCCTCTTCAATCACGATGAAAGCTAAGAGCTTGCTCGAAGACAGCCTTTACTTTCTAGTTGTAATCTTTCCTATCCTTTAGGTGGGGATAGGTTCATAGGAGGACTTGGTTACATAGGAAGGAAAGGATTAAACTAGAAGGGATAAGAAAGGGAATTTGCAACACTCTTAGTAGAAGGCCGAGTTTAAACTCCCTCTATCCTCAGTTATTGTGTACAGGACAAGCAAGTTATTGAAGGCTCTTTATGCCAAATACTTTTACACTAAAAGGGATAAAACAAGAAATATCCTAAGCAATAAAGATCTTCCTATTGATACTAGCACTAGTGGAACTGGCTCCCGGGGAAAAGGAATTATACTAGATCTAGGCAATGGCACTCCAACAAGCTCGGTAGGGTGAGAAAGAAGAGAAGGAGAAGAGGAAGTACGACGTAAAGGGTATGAAATAGGTTGCTTGTAGTGGTTGTGATTTCTTATTTTGTTGGGATTACAGGCCTCACCAAAGAATAAGATAAAAAGAAGATTTCTCGCTTACGGCTACATGCCCATTAAGAGCTATAACTTATGTCGAGCTAACTGCATAGGAAGCGGGGAACTTTCATAAAAAGCCTAATAGCAATTAACCGCATTGGAAACGACAAATCACACTTTGAAAGGAGGTTCCCTCCCAATAGATGTCAGGAGCGAGCAAGGCGTGATTGCTCTGTCTTCTTCTAACCACCCCCCTTTACACCTCTAAGTAGTGGTGTTGGTGTGTCTTGTTGCAATCATTCCAGTCAATCCCTTTCCTGACCCATAGGTAAGGGATGACAGGAGATGGCCCCTATAGCATAATAAACCAGTCCCTCGTTTGAGAGAGTAAATAGAATTGGTTGGGCTTACCACAGTCTGACTTTTGAACGACTAAGCAACTACTAAGTTCCCGCCCACCCCAACCAATTAGGGTAAAATGTTCATTCATACCTTCAACAACACCGAGATATTGGCCCATGACAATGTTTACTTCATATTCAAGAGCAAGCATCCCGGCTATCAAGGCCTCAGGCAACCCTGGATCCTTTCCAACTTCCTTAGTGATTCCAAGAAGATGCTTTAACCGTGTTAAATTTTAGCTGGCTATCACGGTCCAATAAAAATTTCCAATTTTGATTTGGAATTGTTGAGCAATAGGTTAATGATAACCTCCTTTGAAGTACCCTGTATGGATCCTGGGCCTACTTGTGCGCTGGCTTTGCTAGCTTACATGATGGGCTGTAAGACGCTCAATCAATTGGGTGCTATCCCACCCTTCTTCCTTGATCTACACATTCACGCCCTTTATTGTTAAGGAATGATGGTTAAGAGTTCTTACTTTTGAGTTCCCACTCTGACTATTTAGAAGGTTATTATAATACCTTAATGAATTGAAGTGGATAAAGCTCAGCATTTCTCTAATTTGAATCGAAAATTGCTTTTTACTCCTCCTCCTTTGAAGGCTGGTTACATCCAATGTCTCCTACGAGGCTGTCTTAAAGTCCTCTTTGTCTAGGCAGAGGTATAGCCCTTGTTGAATACATTTGACTTGGTGCTCACTTGTAGGAAGATTCCCCACTCTGAAGTCAAGTCTTTTTTGGAGATCCTTCCAAAGAGGTTGGGATTAGACTTTCAATTGGATGTGTCCCGGTCAAATCTTTAACGACAGATCCCTATAGACGTACTACTTTAAATCAAACCTTCTCTCCTTTACATTATTGATAGATGATAATGCGGCCTGGGACTCACTTCCTTATATTTTTTGAATTTACTTTGTCTTCACGGATTGGATTTGAACAAATATCTCTGGGCGACCTTTCTTTTAATCGATCGTGAGAGGGGTTTCCACTTTATTACTCGAGTCGAGTAAAATGGCTAGGCTCCCTTATCACCTTCCCTTTCGGTTATATATTTTATCTTAGCACTTATGAAGTAGACGTAATTTATTGGGTTGAAGTGAAGTCTTTCCGTTCCCGATTCAATTACAGTTGTTCTTGCTAAAGCCCGATCTCATCCCGCTTGAGCGGCAGGGAGAAATCATGATCTTCCAATTGCATCAATACAATAAGAGAGATGCCTGAATTGCTCCGCAGCTTTATACACCCCAAAAAAGGAATGAATAGGCGAGGTACCTAGATGAAAAAATTACAATAGAAATAAAGCTTGGAAATGAAGGATGCGCTCGCAGAAACAATGAGATCATCAACATTAACTATAAGATAGACTTGAATGCCTTTGAATCAGTATTCTATATGATGTGATGTTGCTAGTTTCATCTACTAGTAAGAGATGCTGCGGTGAATGAATCCTTCTTAGCTAAGTAATGTTTGTTGGACACCCACCCATTGTCCAGTTCCGGCTAGCTCTCCTCGTTGCCGTTGTTTGCACGGTGTCATCAGTTAGTGGTCCGGCATGCAGTTAAACAGGTTGACCCCGGAAATCGCTTTCTTAAGTATGTTGTACTAGGGGACAATGTAGGAGGACGCTTGTGTATATGAATGAATTTTGGGTAATTGGGCTTTTTCTTTCCTATCAGAAATCTATGATTTCCCATTAAGGTTCTGCTGTGAATTCGCAAAGAGGTTCAGGGTTCGTAATTTGAGTAAGGATCTATCACCTAACTAAATTCG
Organism: Nicotiana tabacum; assembly: GCF_000715075.1. Classification (NCBI taxonomy): domain Eukaryota; kingdom Viridiplantae; phylum Streptophyta; class Magnoliopsida; order Solanales; family Solanaceae; genus Nicotiana; species Nicotiana tabacum. The sequence goes on along the minus strand of NC_134098.1, from coordinate 109,447,663 downwards.
GGCTCTTATGAACTTTCACCATCCCTATGGTACTATGGCTGTACAATTACAGTACCCTATAAAGAGATTTTCCAATCTTTGTTTTGTATAGTAGGGGGTTGGGGGTTACTATGCTCTATCTAGAATCGACCATGTTAGAAGTCTTAAGGTAGAAAGGTTGATTGTGCTTCATATCTCTCGAGAGCATATTGTTCTGAGTAGGGGTAATGTTTGCTATCGCGACTTCCTGTTTTTCTTTCTTAGCTAAATGATTGCTTCCGTTCACATCAAACATCATTCTTTTTCCTTTTGCCCCTGCCTTGGTGTTGACCCTAGGTTTGCTAGCTTCCTTTCCGGCCTCGTATGGGGAGTAAGTTAAGCCATTCCACTAAAATACTCTTTATTGATTGAACATTCCCAGTCTTGGTTTGAAAGCCTTGATAGTTCAGTTCGCGTAGTTTGTAGCCATCGTTAGAGGAAAGAACTTGTATTACAAGGATTCATAAACTTTAAATCTTGCAATTCCTATCAGGGCGGTGGGTCAGAGCGGATTCCCTTGCTTTAGGGCAGGAATAGAGGAATGGTTAGGGGGGCTGTCTTTAAGCAGTTGGCTTCCACGTAGCTACAGCTGCAAAGGATAGTCTCTAAAAGCTACAACTATCTTTTCTTATTATTCTCCGAAAACATACCTAGGTTTTGGCAATCACTCTACTGACAGAGAACCTAAGAGCTACGAATAAGCCTTTAGGCAGGCAACAGAAATGGTAAATGTCGTGTTCCTTTACAATGACTTCTTCCTTTCCTCTTTACCATATGAAATTCTTGCTCACCCTCGGATCAGGGGATACCTTAAGTCAGCAGCTTCCTTTGATGATAGGGCATTTACATAAACTCCGAAACCGTACCCAGGGAGCTTACATCAGAAAACTCCCAAGCTTGCTGAGGAAGGAACAAAATAGAGAAAGACATCATCCAAACTCGTTTTTATGCGTGCGTACCACTTTTGAGTATCTTTGCACTGCTAACTACCCTAGTTCATTGGCTACCAGAAAGACTAGAACTCAGGAACATCAATATGGTTAGGGATCATTATGGTACGACCCTTAGCAGATTCATTAGAAACCTTTCTTGGAGACTCAATTCATTAGATAAGCCTAGTACATAATCACTGATAAGATCATTCTTGAAATTAACAAATCATTAATGGGCACTCTGACGCAAGCTGATCCTAGAAGACTAACCTCATAGCTCACTTAGATAAATTAGTTCAAGGATTGACAAACCCGCCTTCTTTCTATGTTCGGGACGGAGACTCTTCGTAGGCTTTGACATGCTTTCCTTTGCTTACTGGAGAGATGATTCTTTATTAGTGACTTTTTGCGGTTGAACGCACCTCGCACCTAACAGAGTCGGTCCTTGTGAGGAGGAGGACACTTCTCTTGATGTCAAAATTGCTTACTCATGGTCTATCGTACAATTGGTGATATCATTCTTGACTTGTTTCCAGGCATACGCCAACCATACTTGAGATGACTTCATAAACATTCGCGAATGGAAAAGAGTTGCTTTAGGCACGAACCACAAACCCACGAACCTAATTGTTGGATCCATGAGGAGCCAGAAGAAAGCCATTCATTTCAGTCATTGAGCCCGTATTGAGGATTGACTGATCTAAACCAAAGACTTGATTATATATAGGAGAAAGGCGTTCTCATACCCTGATACCGCTTTGTGGAAAGCTGGAACAAAAGAAATTCTCTTTAGGATGGCTCTGTCCTAGCTAGACCAAGTCACAACTATGTATTATAGAAAACTTAAGCACACTTCCCTATACTTCTCCTAAGTGAAATCAAAATACTCTTTCAGCCGATTCGAAAGCAACAATATATGAGATTGAATCAGACAGAAGGTTCACCCCTCACCCTGGGGGATCGGGTAGTTGAGACTTCCTTGCTCTTAGGCCCGCTGTAAGGGCAATAAGATCAGGAAAAAAGAGATTGGATTCTTCCTTTTATCAGGACAGACTTTAATCATGATTTTGACTCTATTATGATACCTCCCTCTGTCGCAATAGAAATCAAGAATGGAGGTGACTTCGCTACACTTGTTTAAAGTTGGAAATTCCAACTAGAAGGCACTAGTACTACTGACTTTGCACCAGAAACAATTCAAGCCTTTTTTCGGCATCCCTTCTCAGACGTCTTATTCCTTGCCTTAGTAATGTGCAAGCAGCTACTTGGCACCCTCCTTTATTCTCCTTCCTTTCCTTTTACATCTGAGGTGGTACTAATTAATGCTTGAATTGCTCCTATTAGAAACAAGGCTATTCTTGGGTATGAAAGAAGGATATTCCGCGCCTGGGCACATCTCTTTGATAACTTTGTTTAACCTCCTTTACTATGTTAATCCCTCTGTGTTGGTTATGGTTGAAGTCGATCCTCTCCTTGGTACTTCACTTAGTGGCTAATCTCAAGTCTCTTCTCTCGACAGGTGAGGAAGACCTCCAATCCCTATACTGGCTACTCAAGATAAACTCCTTCCATGCCAACAATAATAGTACTAAACTTTCAAAAGAATAGAGATGAGATCAAGCTTTGAAAGTGGTACTTGAAAGAAAGTTGTTCGTTAGGGTCAGATCAGAGCATAAGGAAGGAAGCTCACTCAAAAGCGAATTCCGACTACTATTTTAGAGTACCCAAGCTCAATGGCATTGATCACACCTACGACCAGAAGAAAGAAAAAACCTAGCACCCCGGTCCCTCCATTGACTAACTGGCTTAGAGGGCATTCCGCACAATGACCAGTGTAATTCGCGCATCTATCGGTAGAGGGTTCAGATAAAGTAAGCAGCTTGCAAAGAGGGAGTTCCCTGGCTGGTACCGATAGATAGAGCTACTAGTAAGATAAGTAAAGGCGGTTGAGAGTGGAAGGAGTTAACTTCTCAGCCTCAAGATGAACAAATATAACAACTGACAAGGAGTAGCTGTATAGGTACCAGTTAGGGTGCCAATCTAGTATAGCACTGCTAACAGGACGGTCAGTCGATAGCAAAAGCAAAACTTCTCACATATCTATGACTCTTTGTTCTCATGACCTTAAAGTGATTGACTACATTCAATATAAAGGAGAAAAAATGATTTATCCCCCTATTCAACTACCCATCCAAGAGAATTTGGTTTTAGAATACTTTATTCTTTTTATTTTTCTATGGACTGCATAAATCTTCTCTTTCAGCACAAAGGAGGATAATCTCTTTTGGCAGCTCAATCGTCACGGTAATAATTATGCCAATCCTGCCTAAAATCTCTTCAGGTGATGAAGGGGGCTCCCTTTTTCAGTAGATGAGATTAGGATAAAAGTTATCTTCTAAACGCTTCTTTTCTCTGGCTTGCTCTTTCAAATAGAATTTTGGCCTGCTGTAATGTAATCGGGATTTCATCTCCTAAATTATTTTTTCTATGAAAGCAAGAGGTGGAATGTTTTGTTAAAAATTCTGCCTTATTCCATGAGACCTAGAAGCAGTTATGCTACTTTCTCTCTTCCCTAGCGCATTTTTTTTTTACTTTTTTCAAAGGGTAATGAAGGCCTTCCTTATAAGTTCTCGATCGATCGAAAGGATATAACACATAAGAATCCTTAGCTTCGCTGACTTTATGAGGTCTAACCTTCGCCATGACATTAGTGGCTTAGCTCTTCGGTCATCCCGCAGGCGTTTTTATAGAGAGAGAGTAAGGGGGGGGGGGGCAAGAAAGATTGGTCCGCTCTGAAAAGCTGAGTTTTTCGGTCCCCCCCTATTTTCAGCCTTCTTACCAGTCTGCCTCCTTTCTCTTGATGGAATATACCAATTCCTAAGCGGAAGCTTTGCTTGTGTTCTTCACCGGCGGTCGCCTGATGTATCACTCATCCCGCTCCCTACGGAGCGGTAAGGAGTCTTCTCATGTGTTATAATCTTTACGAGAATGAATCGCATATGTTAGTTGAGAATTGCTCAGGAATTCATTGATAATGACTTTGCCAGGTTCTAGGGAGGCTATTCTTCTTTTTTGTCGATTGAGCCGCTTTCCCTTATTCCACTCGACAACCCTCTTCACGAACTTGTACAATCGATGCCACAAAGATGGCCATCTCTATTATCAAAGAAATAAGGAAAGGGGAGAAAATTTGGCACCAGATATCCGCAGGTATGGGAAGAACAGTTATGAGAAGCGGAAAAAATATCATAAAACGACGATTGTTCGTGGAGGTTTATACAGAAAGACACCTTGGTTCTGGAAAATGGATCACAATTATAGGTACCTGGGAGCATACCGATGGAATGAACGAAATAAGAATAGTTAACATAATATGGTCATAGATCTTAGGTTGTAACTTGATCATGAGCGAATTTGTTGATGTTGCACCCATGAAGTATGGAAAGTGCCAAACATTATTGGGAACTACTCGGGGAGGATTTAGAAACAGGAACAAGGAGAAGTGAGAACCACTTAAATGGAGGATTCGATTGTATTTCGTCCTTTGTTCCCTATAGCAACTGAGGATCAAAAAGCACAAAATTTGATGACTTATTAAGGGAAATACGAAGTAAAAGCATGCTATTGGAGATGTTGCAACATATGTCGGGAAGGCCTCCATTGATTGTGTACGAACAAAATACGTATCCAAATGTAGGGTTAGAAAGGGTTTAGCTAATGGAGATATTAACTCTTCCGGGAACCAGTAACGCTTAAACCATGTCAAACCATGACCAATCAATATATCCGAACGGAACAAATTTGAACTTCTCCTAGAATAGTTCCGGTGCGAAATGAAATTCATAGGATATATATGAGTAATTCAAAGGATAAATATAAATATTTGATAGGATTCGATTCATTTTAGTAATGAACAAAACAAATAGGATTGATTATGTATCACAATTTCATCACTACATCGAAGGCTTTTTTTTAAATATATTGATAAGATAGCTTGGTATCCAAACATAAAAAATTATGATCCATCTTGTGTACATAAGAAATTGGGTGGGTATAGGGCATATAACAAAAAGGGTTTCCTCGATCATAAAATAAAAAAATTAAAAGCAGACAGGAATAGTTTGATTCTTTAAACAAGCAGGTTTTGGCTTCTTTTTTAGCACCCTAATTATCTTGTTGGCTTCGATACCATGAAATAAATTAGAGAATAAGACCTTCAAGAGAATAAATAAATAAAACCATTTTCAAGAGACCAACTCCAGCGAACCCCTTTCCTCCCATTCATTTCCCTTTGAAAGAAGTCAAAATAAAAAAAGAATCTAACGCTCTAGTCGAATTGAAGACTTTGAACGCTCATTCTATTTGAAAGAGCTTTCAACATGGAGTGGAGACTCCATAACGTACACAAAGAGTAAGCGATCTATGAATATCATCCCAATTCAGGTCTTGTTCCTCACTTAAATAGATAACTTAAACCCTTACCTGGACCAGTTTGTAGTGGAAAACCTCAATGACATAATCATTTATGGTCACTCACTGGAGGTTTAGGACCCTGAGTATAGTGTTCCGGGTGTAGCAGGAAAATAGGTTGTACGTGGAAGAGTACTCAGACGAAAGTGCTATTTCTTGGCCATTGGATCAGCAAGGGTGTGATTCAGATGGATCAAACGAAGACCAGGTTTGTTGTGGACTGGGAAGTGCCGAAGAAGGAGAGAGCAGGAAACAGTGGTGAAGCTGGATGCTCGAAGTCATATTAGATACGGCAAGACAGCTTAGGAGGAGTAGAAAGTTGCCACAGCCTAGGAGGGGTTTATAGGAAGCCAAAAAACGTGAGCCTTTTTACATACATCTTAAAGAGGGAGAGCGCCAGGAGAACATCGAGACGCCATCAGTTTGGAGCGCGAGGCTAGTAGAGCTTGCCACAGAGGAGATAAGAAAAGGCTCAGCAGAGGGGATCTGGTAACAGTTATGAATGTGGAGGAGTGGGGCATTTTTCTCGTTACTGTTCCAATGTTTTGACGGACGAATGCTGCTAGGGCAGTGCAGAATAGACCAGCTGAGGATGGAAGAGTGAACGTTGCTGAGCCTAAAGCCCCGGAAGCTTTAAAGATAAATTCAAGTCGGAAACATAGCGGGGGTTCTCAAGCTTATGAGAGGAGACAGTTTTGCTGTCGTTAGATTGTGTGGCCACGTCAGCAGAAAAGAGGAGAAGATAGAAGGTTGTATTCAAAATCTATGTCGAAATTGGCCAGTGCAAAGATAATCATTGATACTAGGAGTTTGGATAAGACAGCGCCCACGGAGATGGTAGATCAATTGGGGCTAGGGAAATCAAAGCAAGACGTCTAGTGTGACATCGTCCTTATGGACGTATTACATATCCTACTCTATAGTCCTTTGCAATACGAGTAGGGTTTTACCTACAAAGAGAGAACACCACTTTACTTTTAACGAGAAACACGGTTATTGCCATCAGAAGACTTTGGTTGGCTAAGGAGAAAGGGTGTTGGTTGGCATACCATTTCTGGACGTGGAAAAGAGTCCATAAAATGCTATGCCTTGATAGCAACAAAGCCAACTAGTAGAGCCGATTCGGGGATCCGTGGGATGCCGTTGCTTTAAGAGATAGGGGCGAAGGCAATCAGAAAGGCTTTTTAGGAACGAGGCCCCCTCCCTCCTATGTTGTAAAAGGGAAGTGCAAATCTTTATCTTTTTGCGACACTCTTCCGGCTTGATGCCGCCCCTGAATCCACAAGTACCGGCTTGATTACCCCCTAAGATAAGAGGAGGATATAGAAGAATATTTAGTTGAAGGTAGGAGCGAGTCTACCCTGCAAAGTAGCTTCTCGCTTATCCCCATTTTCAAATGAGGAAATCTGACGTCAAGTGCATGAATTGCTATCAAAGGGATGGGAGAGTCTCATTCTATGTTCAACGCCTGCTTGACTAACTCAAAAGGAAGCAGCTGGAGTGTGTATATTGGCTTTGAATAAGAGTTGGGTGATTTATTTCCAATAATGCAAACGATGGATGATATTATTGATTAATTGCCTTTCGGGAGCGTGTTACTTTTCAAAGCTTACCTCATATTATTAAAGAAAGGGGAAATGGATTTTTTTTTATAGAGAGAGAGTAGGGGGGGGGTTTCTAGGGCTTTGAAGTAGGGCCACTTATATTGCAAAACTTTCAGAGATTGGTTGGAAAGTCTTTCGTGAGAAGAGATGGTAGGCTTTATACGGATACAACTTCTTATCACCCACCTTAGAATCATGCAGTTCAGTTCGACTATACATGCCTTAGTTCCCGCATTCAGAACAGATGGAAGCAGGTTATGGATCTGTTCAAGTTGGTCGACCAATCCCTCCTTTCTTTCCCTTTCCTTTGGACACCTTAGAATAGATTTGATTGGAAGGAGAGTGAGGAACGAACACAGTGGTTTGACTGCTGGGTTCCCAATCGGCCTACATCAGCGGAAAATGGAATTATCGAATCACTGTATGACTCAATTTATTGGGATGACACCTTCTTGCAACATCAACATTTCTTTCCTTCCCTAAATTGATCCACTAGTAGGTAGCGGTAGGAGATATCCAATATGGTGGGATGGACCGTTCTTGAATTCCGGCCTATATTACTATCAATCAGCGAAAGACTCACGCATACTGGGAGGATACGACTTCAAGGGATGGACTCTATCGAACGGCCAACCATTTGCTATTTTCGTAGGAGATGAAATCCAAATGACCATTATTAGCGTGTAGTAGATTGGCCCGAGTGCGTAATAGGCCAGTCGCGAAGAAATTAAATCAATAGATTGAACGGTAGATAAAGGATCAGAGGATGAGAGGGGTAGATTGTAACGCCCCAAAATCGTGGAGTGCGACTGACGCTCTATCGAGTGAACCCGACCGAGGAAGCCTATTAGATTTGTTCGACCCAAATTCATTCATGAATAAATAGAATATATGTTTTCCTTTATTAAACAATAAAGTTGTCGTGTCTGCAGTTACCAATTTCTTACCATAAGTTTCACCATTTTTAAAGTCTCAAATGGACAAGTAATACAACCACAATATAGCATAGTTTGTCTTTCCCAGTACCAATACACAACCCACACAATGTCTACAGAGCCTTTATAGATAAAGAAGAGTACAATGATAATGCCGGCAATGAGGCCCGGCTTCAACCATAATACATAAAGATCAAAAGATACATGACCCCAGGATGATGTGGGGCTCACCAAGTCAGCTGGAAAGAAGGTGTACTGCTATCAATGATCAATGTCTCCTGCTGTTGAACCACCTGCATCCATTTAAAGATGCAGCGCCCCCGGAAAAAGGGACGTTAGTACCGTCGAATAATACTAATATGAAAACTAAACACCAATTTAAGAATTTAGAAATACAAGATAATTATGATGAACCAGTGCGGTAATAGAATAAAATAGATAACAGTCTCAACCATAGCAAGCTTATTAAAAGCGATCAACAACATTTATATGATTTAAGATGAGATCCTATATAACAATTTTCACACAAAGTGGCCACGCCGCCTCACTCGATGTATGCAAGTGGAGGTGTACATACAATACCACACCTCTAATCAAATGGCCCTGCCGCCTCACCTCAATGTTTGTGCGTGGATGTATAACCACAGTACCAAGAACCTACACAACGCGGCTATGCCGCCTCACACAATGTATGCGGGTGGAAATGCATCAACGATACCAATACCAACACAAAGCATCTATGCCGCCTCACCCCAATACCAACACATGTATGCGGGTGGTGGTGCCATAACAATACCAAAACCATACACAAAGCGGTCGTACTGCCTCACCCCAATGTATGCGGGTGGTGGTGCCACAACAATACCAAAACCATACACAAAGCGGTCGTACTGCCTCACCCCAATGTATGCGGGTGGTGGTGCCACAACAATACCAAAACCATACACAAAGTGGTCGTACCGCCTAATCCCAATGTATGCGGGTGGTGGTGCAGTTCCACAATATCATAATCCCTACACAAAGCGGTCATGCCGCCTCACCCCAATATATATGCGGGTGGAGGTGTATCACAATCACAATCTCTATACCATAATCCCTACACAAAGCGGTCATGCCGCCTCACCCAATGTATGCGGGTGGAGGTGTATCACAATTACAATCTCTACACAAGTTGGCATAATACCTTTCACATAAATCACGACTAGAAATTATAATATGTGGATACGTAATCCATAGTTTTGGGACACATCCTAAATTTATAATGCAATATGATAAGAGCATTTGAAATACGAATTGAACATATATTTTCATCACAAAACTTATCGGAATACTCGATTTATAATCAACATCTCGGAACTTACAAGGATAATGAGAATTCCAACTCTTAAAGAAGAGTTTAGCCAACATACCTCAATTGAGCTTCCTTAAACTCTAAAACGTTCCAGAATTCTTAGCAACTTCAATCTATTTTATAAATATAACAAATTGAACCACAATTAGGAAGATGATCATGTTTCTAGCTCATTTAAGCATTTTATGAAACACAAGGTGTGCATAAGGTTTCAAGGTCCCTTTTATGGAGGATTCCATCATCCCACAACCCAATCTTTACCATGCTTAGTTCAACAATCTTCCTACACCCCTTGATATCACATGCATGTAAAATAACGAACTCTCATGCCCAAACATTATCTTGCTAATTATCCATTTTCAGATGATTTTGAAATTAGGGTTTAGGCGGCAAAATCTTACCTGTAGGATGAAGACCTAGTGAGCTTGCCTTCTTAATCTTCCAAAACTTGAGTAAGAATTGAAGAACAAATATTGGAGAACACCTTCTAACTCTAGGGAACCCTCTCTCACTCTAAAATGTCAGATAATAGCTCAAAAAATGACCCAAAGAGTGTATTTAACGAAATAGGGTCGGGTTTTAAAAACCCAAAAATGGAGCTCTAGAACAAGGTATGTGATCGCATATGCGATTGCATAACCGATATGCAGATCGCATATCGGTCACATAGTTGGTTACAAAATAGCTAAAAGAATTGTCTGTATATGTTATAACCCAAATTCGCATACCATAGATCACACCGTAAGTTAGTCGACGTAAATCCAAGAAGAGATTATCTTTGAGATGATAAGAAGTTAATCCTATTGGTCTTAAACGATACAAGGGTGTATAAGAGTGGTTAACAAATATTAGAAGTTAAACGAATCAAGGATGTTGTAACCCGTATTTTCGGGTAACACTAGAGGTGATTAACTGTCCCAAGAGGTCTTGTTTTAATGTTTTTGAATCATATAATATCCACATCATAAGTCTTGAGGTCAAGCGAGTTATGAAACAAAAGCCGATAAAAGTTGTCGCAACTTAGGTTTATAATTTTACTTAAACTTTAGGTCAAATGTTACTGCATTTTTGTCCCAATGTGCTTTGAATTATGGGGTGATCTACCACTCAAATTGAAGATCTATGAGTCTAGTTTCCAACGCATTAAACCGTTCGTCGATAAAATCTCGGAATAGAGAGATATTCGCATTTTTGCGAGAGTGCGCCAAGCTGCTCTCTATGGGGCCCACAAAGGCGGTTTAAGACATATGGACATATATAAGATACCTCAACCCCGTTTAAATCATTATTTTTCAGTATATTCAGACCTTATAACCCTAAAATCAGTCTCTCAAGGTTCTCTCATGATCCAAGAACCAAACAAAGGGCAAACAACACAAATCAAATGTCAGGAATCCCGTGGCGCTAGTAAGTTTCTTGTTCTTCTTGTTGTTGCTGATTTTTGTGTTGTTCCAGCTCGTGTGGGAGGTTGTTTTAAGTGTTTTATATCCTGTAAATACACCTTCAAGTTTTTAATATCCACCCTAGGTGATTTCAAGTCTTCTAAAGTAATTCTAGTGCCGAAAAAACCGAATTAATTGCTAGTTTTGCTTCCTTGTTCTTGTGGCAGAATTGAAGGGATATTTCGTGGAAAATTAAGGTCAAATTGGAGTTGTTATTTCTGTTTAAAGGTAAGGAACCTCTTACTCTATATATATTTAAGATTATCCAAGTTGCAGCTAAGTCGTTGAAGCTAGAACTTGTGAAATATATATCGAAAGGCTTAGTAGTAATGTTGTTGGTTGGTGGACTGTTTTGGAGGCTCAATATGATTATTAATGATGTTGTTTGGGCTGTTTGGTGATTGTATTGACTTGTGGGAAGTCATATAAATAGGGGAGGTGCTGTCCATTTCATCGTAAAATAGGTTGTGGTCGATACATAATAGTTACGACGCTTAAACGATAATGATAGTGTCATTTGTCTTATTGTAGACTAAGGAGTCGTGACATTTGCATAGCTTGAGGTTGGGAAGTATATACAAGGTATGTGAGGCTATCCCCTTCATTCTTTTGCATGACTCCGATTGTACATGATTTAATGAACGAGCTCCCAAAGATACTCTACTCTTAGAAGCTAGCAGTACTTACATTGATGCCCTTCTTATGAAACGATTGATATTGATGTTACTTCTCTTATTCTTATATTATCAATGTTGTTGGTAGTTCCTGATTCTTATAAGATTCTTGATGAAGAGTTAATCCTAATAACGTGTACGAAGGATACCGACCTTACGTCACTCCGAAAGGTTCAAAATGTGATTCCAATGAGTCCAGCATGCATCATATATATGTATCTATTTTACTCTACCGAGCCGCGCTATAGTCGGCCGGGTATGGCACCTATTGTGCAACCACTGATCAGTTGGGTTTTACCGAGCTCCACGTGGCCGGGTACAATTCTACCGAGCCCTATGATGGCCGGGTACGTTTTACCGAGCCTATTATGGCCGGGTACGATATGATGATGGTGATGCCCACAAAGGCGTATGTTTTAAAAGTTTATGTATATATATATGTATGTATCATGTATTTCATGTCAGTAGCCCTCAGAGGTACCCAGATGTCACAGGTTGTATATTCTCTATCCCTGTTTACATTACTGTTCTCACTTATGCTTTCCTGCCTTACATACTCAGTACTTTATTTGTACTGATGTCCTTTTTATTTGTGGACGCTGCATGTCGTGCTACAGGTCCTGATAGACGGGTAGACGCAGCTCCCCCATCACAGTAGGCTATCCGGTTCAGCGGTTATTGACGAGATCCCTTCTCCGAACTTGCCGTGGTCTTGGTATGCATTTTTGTTATAGACATTATGGGTATGTCGGGGCCCTGTTCCGGCAATGTTGTAGCATTTATGTTCTTTTAGAGGCTCATAGACAGGTGTCGACTTATGTATGGTTTAGAATGCCTTGTCGGCATATTTTTGTTGTATAGTCTTTCATGGCATCATGGTAGCTCGTACCTTATATATAGTTTCGTGACAGTCTTGTCGTCCCATGTTATGATTGTTCATGACATTATCTTTCATTGTTGGATGTTCATGATCCATGTCTACTATTTATATTGATCTTGTTGGCCCTTAAAGATAATAAGGAAGGTTAGATAAAATGTACGTTGGTGCTCGGCAAGTATGGCCCGGGTGCTAGTCATGACCCTCCAGTTGGGTCGTGACAAACTTGGTATCAGAGCAAGTCTGTCCTAGGGGTTGTCTATGAGCCGTGTCTAGTAGAGTTTTGATTATGGATGTGTAGCGCGCCACATTTATAATCAGGAGGCTACGTGACATCTAGGGTTGTTACCTTCTTCCTGAATCTAGATCGTGCGTAGAGTTGAGTAGTAAGTGTTCATATCTAATATTCACCTTGTTTTCTTTCAGCGATGCCTTCGACTAGGAAGCAAGCGATTAGTAAATGGCTTGATACAGCTGTGGGAGAGGGTAACATTCAGGTGCCTCCAGCCAGAGCAGGCCAAAGTGAGGCTCAGAGTGAGATGCCGTCTCATACCTCTCCGTCTCCTCCAGAGGATATTAGGAGGCACCCAGTACATCCAGTTCCTCCGTCTGGCACTACAGACCACGATATACGCAGTGCGGTGCAATTGTTGACTAGCTTGGTAGCTGCTCAGGCTCAGAGGCAGAATACCGGTGCTGCTGATAAACCGGTTAGTGCGAGAGTTTGTGATTTTATTAATCTAGACCCTCCAGTGTTTACCAGATCAGACCCCAAGGAGGACCCACAAATATTTATTGATCAGATTCATCGTACATTGCGGGTTATGCATGCTAGTGATACGGAGGTAGTAGAGTTGGCTTCTTATCGGTTACGGGATTTAGCGATTTTCTGGTATGATAGTTGAGAGAGATCTAGGGGTCCGAACGCTCCTCCAGCCGTGTGGAAGGAATTTTCTGAGGCCTTTCTTCGTCACTACTTGCCAGTTGAGATACGACGAGCTAGAGCTGATAAGTTCTTGAACCATCGACAGGGTAATATGAGTGTACGAGAGTATAGTATACAGTTTGATTCTTTAGCAAGGTATGCTCCCCATATGGTGTCAGAGATGAGTGATAGGGTGCATCTGTTCGTGAACGGGTTGGGACCACATCTGATAAATGAGTGCACAACAGCCTCCTTGGTAGAGGGCATGGATATTTCCCGTATTCAGGCTTATGCCCAGACCCTAGAGGATCGTAAGCGCCAGCAAAGGGCAGATAGGGAGCAGGATAGGGGCCAGCATAAGAGGGCGAGATTTGCAGGGTATTCTGATGAGTTCAGAGGCAGTATCAGGCCCCAATCTTCGAGGAGTTCGGCGCCACCTGTAGCTAGTGCTCCTCCACAGTTTCAGAGGCCTCGGTATGATCGATTTACCTATTCTGGTTCAGGTCAGAGTTCGAGGGCATCAGGCTCACAATTTCATAGAGATACTAGTCAGACGAGACCCCCAACACCTCGTTGTGATCAGTGCGGCAAGGCCCACTTTGGATTGTGCCGTCGAGGTTCCGATGCGTGCTATTCTTGCGGACAGCGTGGCCATATGATGCGGGATTGTCCTAACAGAGGAGGTGGTGGTATGGCTCAACCGAATGGATCTGTGTCTGGTTCTTCCTCATCAGTTCGACCTCCAGCGCAAGGTTTTCAACAGTCGACAGGTCGTGGTAGAGGTAGAGGTTCAGTGCCGAGTTCGAGTGGTGCTCAAAATCGAACCTATGCTCTAGTAGGTCGACAAGATCTCGAATCATCTCCGGATGTTGTTACAGGTATATTGTCTTTGTTTTCTTATGATGTATATGCGCTAATTGATCCAAGATCTACCTTATCCTATGTTACACCCTTTGTGGCTAATAAGTTTGGCATTGAACCTGAATTGATAAGTAAACCACTTGCAGTATCCACTCCGATAGGAGATTCAGTGATTGCTAGAAGGGTTTATAAAGGCTGTACTGTGATGATTTGTAGTCGTCAAACCTCGGCAAATTTATTTGAGTTAGAAATGGTTGATTTCGATGTGATAATGGGAATGGACTGGTTGGCCTCATGCTATGCAAATGTTGACTGTCGTACGAAGATGGTTAGGTTTCAGTTTCCAGGTGAACCCGCCATTGAATGGAAGGGGAACATTGCTACACCGAAAGGTAGGTTTATTTCCTATCTTAAGGCAAGGAAGATGATCTCAAAAGGTTACATTTATCATCTTGTTCGCGTTAGGGATGCGGAGGCGAAGCCGCCTACTCTACAATTAATCCCCGTGGTCAATGAATTTCCAGATGTTTTCCCAGATGAACTCCCAGGCCTTCCTCCTGAAAGGGAGATTGAGTTTAGCATTGATGCATTGCCGGACACTCAACCGATCTCTATCCCTCCATATAGGATGGCCCCGGTAGAGTTGCGAGAGTTGAAGGCACAGTTGAAGGACTTGCTGGATAAGGGTTTCATTAGGCCTAGCACTTCACCTTGGGGTGCGCTAGTCTTGTTCGTGCGGAAGAAAGATGGGTCGTTAAGGATGTGTATCGATTATCGACAGTTGAATAAGTTTACAATAAAGAACAAGTATCCACTTCCAAGAATTGATGACCTGTTTGACCAACTCCAGGGTGCCAAGTATTTCTCCAAGATTGACTTGCGTTCAGGGTATCATCAGGTGAGGGTTAAGGAGAAGGATATTCCAAAGACGGCTTTCCGGACAAGATATAGGCATTTTGAGTTCTGGGTGATGTCGTTCGGGCTAACAAATGCCCCAACAGCTTTTATGGATCTCATGAATAGTATATCCAGGCCCTATCTTGATGTGTTCGTGATCGTATTCATTGATGACATTCTGGTGTATTCTCGTTCGGAGGCGGAACAAGCGGGCCACTTGCGGATAGTATTACAGACCCTTCAGGATCATAAGTTATATGCTAAGCTCTCTAAATGTGAATTCTGGCTTAACTCAGTAGCATTCCCTGGCCACATGATACCTGATGAGGGTATTAGTGTCGACACTCAGAAGATCGATGCAGTGAAAAATTGGTCAAGACCGACAACACCGTCAGAAGTCCGCAGCTTCCTGGGGCTAGCAGGATATTATAGGCAGTTTGTAGAAGGGTTTTCCTCTATATCAGCACCATTGACTAAGTTAACACAGAAAGCTACCAAGTTCCAGTGGTCTGATGCTTGTGAACATAGTTTTCAGGAGCTAAAGAATCGATTGACATCCGCGCCAGTGCTCACTCTCCCAGAAGGAACAGAAGGTTATGTGGTATATTGTGATGCCTTAGGTATAGGTTTGGGGTGCTTATTGATGCAACGTGGGAAGGTGATTGCTTAAGCATCAAGACAATTGAAGAAGCATGAAAAGAATTACCCGACTCATGATTTGGAATTGGCTGCAGTAATATATGCTTTGAAGATATGGAGGCACTACTTATACGGCGTCCATGTTGACATCTACACAGATCACAAGAGTTTACAATACATCTTCAAGCAGAAGGAGTTGAATTTGAGGTAGCGTAGGTGGCTTGAATTACTGAAAGACTATGACGTCGAGATATTGTACCATCCCGGTAAAGCCAATATTATGGCAGACGCTCTCAGCCGTAAGTCAATGGGAAGCTTAATACATATTGAGGCAGGTAGACAAGGGTTGACCAAAGAGCTTCACCAGCTGGCCAATATGAGAATCAAATTGTTGGACTCTGATGATGGAGGTGTTACTGTACAGAATACAGCAGAATCATCTTTGGTAGCCGAGGTAAAAGCACGGCAATATGAAGATCCTACCTTAGTAAGATTGAGAGAGGGAATTCAGTAGTGTAAGATTACAGCTTTCAAGATCGGTGAAGATGGGACACTGAGATACCAGGGCCGATTATGTGTACCTAGTGTGGCAGGGTTGCGAGAGAAGATTATGATTGAGATTCACCAGTCCCGATATTCTATCCATCCTGGCTCGACAAAGATGTATCATGACGTTAAGGAGCAGTATTGGTGGGATAACATGAAGAAGTCTATTGCAGAATTTGTAGCCCAGTGTCCTAATTGTCAACAAGTAAAGATCGAGCATCAGAAACCTAGTGGATTGATTCAGAATATAGAGATTCCGACCTGGAAATGGGAGGTGATTAATATGGACTTCATTATTGGATTACCTCGCTCTTATCATAAGTTTGACTCCATCTGGGTGATAGTTGATCGACTTACAAAATCTGCCCATTTTCTGCCAGTTAAGACAACTTACGCGGCTGAAGATTATGTGAAGTTATATATCATGAAGATTGTTAGGCTTCATGGTGTGCCGGTATCTATTATATCAGACCGAGGAGCTCAATTTACGGCTAACTTTTGGAGGTCTTTTCAGAAGGGTTTAGGTACACAAGTAAATCTCAGCACTGCATTCAATCCGCAGACTGACGGACAGGCTGAACGTACCATCCAGACGCTTGAAGATATGCTACGAGCATGTGTTCTAGATTTCAAGGGTAATTGGGATGACCATCTGGCACTTATAGAATTTGCCTACAATAATAACTACCATTCCAGTATTAAAATGGCCCCTTATGAGGCACTGTACGGGAGGAGATGTAGATCACCAGTTGGATGGTTCGAAGTCGGTGAGACAGAATTATATGGGCCAGATTTGATTCACCAAGCCATTGAGAAGGTGAAAGTGATACAAGAGCGACTGAGGACGGCACAAAGCAGGCAAAAGTCTTATTCCGATGTCTGGCGTCGTGATCTAGAATTTGAGGTTGGTGATTGGGTTTTCCTAAAGATCTCGCCGATGAATGGTGTTATGCATTTTGGGAAGAAGGGTAAGTTGAGTCCGCGGTATATTGGGCCGTACAAAATTCTTCGACGAATTGGACACGTTGCTTACGAGTTAGAATTGCCATCTGAATAGGAATTTGTCCACCCGGTATTCCATGTATCTATGTTGAGAAAATGTATTAGAGACCCTTCTCGGGTCGTCCCTATCAAAGATGTACAAGTTACAAAGGATCTATCATATGATGAAGTGCCAGTGGCTATATTAGATCGACAAGTCCGCAAGCTGAGAACAAAGAATGTAGCTTCCGTGAAAGTATTATGGAGGAACAAGAATATAGAAGAAATGACATGGGAAGCAGAAGAGGAGATGAAGTCTAAATTCCCTTGCCTATTCCAGAGTGAAGATAACGAGGATGCCGGGGGAAAGAAGGACGCACTATAAGGTGAAACGGCTCTATGAGGTAAGCAATAGCTTGTGAATACTGTTTTTTTAATACAAAATGGTGATATGCAGATAATGTACATATCCATAATGCTTTGTATAGTCTTGTAAGGCCATAGGTTGGGTTTAACTGCTTGCAAGTTTGGCTAGTGTCCATTTTATGGGGGAAACTCAGCCGGAAATCTCCGTCGGAATCCACGATGAGTTAGACACCCCATAAACCCTTACATTCGAGGACGAATGTTCCTAAGGGGGAGAGGGTGTTACAACCCAAATTCGCATACCATAGATCACACCGTAAGTTAGTCGACATAAATCCAAGAAGAGATTATCTTTGAGATGATAAGAAGTTAATCCTATTGGTCTTAAACGATACAAGGGTGTATAAGAGTGGTTAACAAATATTAGAAGTTAAACGAATCAAGGATGTTGTAACCCGTATTTTCGGGTAACACTAGAGGTGATTAACTGTCCCAAGAGGTCTTGTTTTAATGTATTTGAATCATATAATATCCGCATCATAAGTCTTGAAGTCAAGCGAGTTATGAAACAAAAGTCGATAAAAGTTGTCGCAACTTAGGTTTATAAATTTACTTAAACTTTAGGTCAAATGTTACTGAATTTTTCTCCCAATGTGCTTGGAATTATGGGGTGATCTACCTATCAAATTGGAGATCTATGAGTCTAGTTTCCAACGCATTAAACCGTTCGTCGATACGATCTCGGAATAGAGAGATATTCGCATTTTCGCGAGAGTGCGCCAAGCTGCTCTCTATGGGGCCCACAAAGGCGGTTTAAGACATATGGACATATATAAGATACATCAACCCCGTTTTAAGTCATTATTTTTCAGTATATTCAGACCTTATAACCCTAAAATCTGTCTCTCAAGGTTCTCTCATGATCCAAGAACCAAACAAAGGGCAAACAACACAAATCAAATGTCAGGAATCCCGTGGCGCTAGTAAGTTTCTTGTTCTTATTGTTGTTGCTGATTTTTGTGTTGTTCCAGCTCGTGTGGGAGGTTGTTTTAAGTGTTTTATGTCCTGTAAATACACCTTCAAGTTTTTAATATCAACCCTAGGTGATTTCAAGTCTTCTAAGTAATTCTAGTGCCGAAAAACCCGAATTAATTGCTAGTTTTGCTTCCTTGTTCTTGTGGCAGAATTGAAGGGATATTTCGTGGAAAATTAAGGTCAAATTGGAGTTGTCCTTTCTGTTTAAAGGTAAGGAACCTCTTACTCTATATATATTTAATATTATCCAAGTTGCAGCTAAGTCGTTGAAGCTAGAACTTGTGAAATATATATCGAAAGGCTTGGTAGTAATGTTGTTGGTTGGTGGACTGTTTTGGAGGCTCAATATGACTATTAATGATGTTGTTTGGGCTGTTTGGTGATTGTATTGACTTGTGGGAAGTCATATAAATAGGGGAGGTGCTGTCCGTTTCATCGTAAAATAGGTTGTGGTCGATACATAATAGTTACGACGCTTAAACGATAATGATAGTGTCATTTGTCTTATTGTAGACTAAGGAGTCATGACATTTGCATAGCTTGAGTTTGGGCAGTATATACAAGGTATGTGAGGCTATCCCCTTCATTCTTTTGCATGACTCCGATTGTACATAATTTAATGAACGAGCTCCCAAAGATACTCTACTCTTAGAAGCTAACAGTACTTACAGTGCTGCCCTTCTTTTGAAACGATTGATATTGATGTTACTTCTCTTATTCTTATATTATCAATGTTGTTGGTAGTTCCTGATTCTTATAAGATTCTTGATGAAGAGTTAATCCTAATAATGTGTACGAAGGGTACCGACCTTACGTCACTCCGAAAGGTTCAAAATGTGATTCCAATGAGTCCAGCATGTATCATATATATGTATCTATTTTACTCTATCGAGCCGCGCTATAGTCGGCCGGGTATGGCACCTATTGTGCAACCACTGATCAGTTGGGTTTTACCGAGCTCCACGTGGCCGGGTACGATTCTACCGAGCCCTATGATGGCCGGGTACGTTTTACCGAGCCTATTACGGCCGGGTACGATATGATGATGGTGATGCCCACAAAGGCGTATGTTTTAAAAGTTTATGTATATATATGTATGTATCATGTATTTCATGTCAGTAGCCCTCAGAGGTACCCAGATGTCACAGGTTGTATATTCTCTATCCCTGTTTACATTACTGTTCTCACTTATGCTTTCCTGCCTTACATACTCAGTACTTTATTCGTACTGACGTCCTTTTTATTTGTGGACACTGCATGTCGTGCTGCAGGTCCTGATAGATGGGTAGACGCAGCTCCCCCATCACAGTAGGCTATCCGGTTCAGCGGTTATT
The DNA here is from genome assembly GCF_000715075.1 of Nicotiana tabacum. NCBI lineage: Eukaryota > Viridiplantae > Streptophyta > Magnoliopsida > Solanales > Solanaceae > Nicotiana > Nicotiana tabacum. The sequence continues at coordinate 109,427,776 of NC_134098.1, read as the reverse complement.
GGCGAGATCCCTTCTCCGGACTTGCCGTGGTCTTGGTATGCATTTTTGTTATAGACATTATGGGTATGTCGGGGCCCTGTTCCGGCAATGTTGTAGCATTTATGTTCTTTTAGAGGCTCATAGACAGGTCTCGACTTATGTATGGTTTAGAATGCCTTGTCGGCTGATTTTTGTTGTATAGTCTTTCATGGCATCATGGTAGCTCGTACCTTATATATAGTTTCTTGACAGTCTTGTCGTCCCATATTATGTATGTTCATGACATTATCTTTCATTGTTGGATGTTCATGATCCATGTCTACTATTTATATTGATCTTGTTGGCCCTTAAAGATAATAAGGAAGGTTAGATAAAATGTACGTTGGTGCTCGGCAAGTATGGCCCGGGTGCTAGTCATGACCCTCCAGTTGGGTCGTGACAAACTTGGTATCAGAGCAAGTTAGTATTGATACCCCTATAGTCGACTTTTTGGGTTGAACAATGCACCAAAAAGTAAAGGAAAATTTTAGATAGAAAAGTGCATTTTTGCGGTCCATTATGCGACCGCAGAACCACTCTGCAGACTGCATAATGACCGCAGAGTGAGGCAGTTGATTGGGTCAGTTGGAAGCAACTATGCAGTCGACTATGCGACCGCATAACAGTTATGCGGACCGCATAGTGACCGCATACACAGGCAGTTCTTTTGGCTATTTTGTAACCAATTATGCGACGGTTATGCGGTCCGCATATCGGTTATGCGATCGCATACCTTGTTCTGGAGCTCCATTTTTGGGTTTTAAAAACCCGACCCTATTTTATTAAATACACTCTTTGGACCATTTTTGAGACATAATCTGATATTTTAGAGTGAGAGAGAGTGTCCTAGAGTGAGAAGGTGTTCTTCAATAATTTTTCTTCAATTCTTGCTCAAGTTTTGGAAGATTAAGAAGGGAAGCTCACTAGGTCTTCATCCTAAAGGTAAGATTCTACACCCTATACCCTAATTTTGAAATCATCTGAAAACGGTTAATTAGCAAGATAAGTTTTGGGCATGAGAGTTGATTATTTTACATGCATGTGATATCAAAGGGTGTAGGAAGATTGTTGAGCTAAAAATGGTAAAGATTGGGTTGTGGGTTGATGGAATCCTTCATAAAAAGGACATTGAAACCTTATGCACACCTAGTGTTTGATAAAATGCTCAAGTGAGCTAGAACCATGATTATCTTTCAAATTTTGATTCAATTTGATATATTTCTACAATAGATTGAAGTTGCTATGAATTCCGAAACGTTTTAGAGTTTAAGGAAGCTCAAGTGAGGTATGTTGGCTAAACTCTTCTCTTAGAATTGAATCCCACGATATTCATGTAAATTATGCAAGTCCCGAGTGATTCATTTTGAGACTGGCCATTCCGAGTGAGCCCGAGTGATTCATTATGAGACTGGTCATTCCAAGTAAGATTGGGTTGAAAGATATATATATTCAACAAACATCCTAAATGCTTTATTCATGTTATGTTACCAATTGAGGATGTGTTAAAAATACGGGCTGTGCATTAATAATGTTTCGACTTTAAGTTAAGTTCAAATGAAGGCTATTGTGCCAAATTTTGTGAAATATCTCTATGTGCCTTACGCTCTAAAATTTCTCACATGGGTATTACACACCATGATTTGATTTGTATTTGTTGTTGATGATGATAATGATATTTGAAATTAATAAGGTGAGCATGAAATACTGAATATGGCCAACGTGACAAGAATAATCTTATAATTATGGCCACTAGTGCCAATGAAATGAAAAGATGTGAAAGTATTATGAAATGTGATGACTGATATAAAAAGGTTGATGTCTCAAATAAGACGGCCTAGCCAGTTGGGTGGTGATCGGACACCATGCCACACACGTGGTGGTGATTGTACTGGAAATTATAATAGAAATTGTGATTGTGGTCGATGTCCCTAATGGATAGCCTAGCCGACCGGGTCATGATTGGACTGCGTCTTAAAGATGGTGGTATTGACATTGAGAGTAATTGTGGTTGATGTCTCTAGTGAGATGGCCTAGCCGATCAGGTCATGATCGGACTCTATGCTAAGAGTACGGTGGTACTGGTTTTGTGAATAATGGTATTGTGTACAATGGTATATCGATACTAAAAATCTCCCAACGTGAGATATGGAAATTAATTTGAACACTGTCTTGATCCTAAATTGAGGTTTCATGTTAATTAAGGATTTCATTGATATTATGATAATCTTGTTTGTATTATTTGTCATTCTATTGAGAGGATGTTTAGTTATACATACTAGTGCTATTCGACGGTACTAACGTCCTTTTTGTCGGGGGTGCTGCATCTTTAACTGGATGCATGTGGTTCCACAGTAGGAGATATTGATCAGTGACAATACACCTTCTTCCCAGCTGACTTGGTGAGCCCCACTTCATTTCGGGGTCATGTATCTTTTGTACTTTGTGTATCCAGTTTGAGGTATAGCCGGGGCCTTGTTGCCGGCATTATCATTGTACTCTTCTTTATCTATAGAGGCTCTGTAGACATAGTGTGGGTTGTGTATTGGTGTTGGGGAAAGACAAACTATGTTATGTTGTGGTTGTATTACTTGTCCATTTGAGACTTTAAAAATGATGAAACTATTGGAAATGAATTGGTATTGTAGACATGAACACATTTTCGTCTAATTAATGAAAATATGTATATCTCTATTCGTGAATGAGTTTGGGTAGAATGAAATCTAACAAGCTTGCTCGATCGGGTTCACTCGGTTGAGCGCCGGTCGTACTCCTCAGTTTTGGGACATGACAACTGCACCAACAATGGATCGTTGTATTGCTTCTCTTTGACTTCCACAACAAGCATTGATTCAACCCTATTTTGCACAATTACCCCTCCTTCACTAGAGTCTGCAAGACGAACTCCCAAACTAGCCAATCGGTGAACTTCCTTGGCTAATGGCCTCTGATATGCCTCCAAGTGAGCCAAACTACCCATAGATTTCTGGCTAAGAGCATCCGCCACAACATTAGCCTTCCCCGGATGGTATAAAATATCAATGTCATAATCCTTGAGTAATTCAAGCCATCTTCTCTGCCTCAGATTCCATTCCTTCTGTTTGAAAATATATTGAAGTCTCTTATGGTCCGTGAATATATCTACACGGTCCCCATATAAATAATGACGCCAAATTTTCAATGCAAATACCACCGCCGCAAGTTCTAAATCATGTGTTGGATAGTTCATTTCATGATTTTTAGTTGCCTAGAAGTATAAGCTATCACCTTCCCATGTTGCATTAAAACACATCCAAGCCCGATTCTTGAAGCATCACAATATTCCACAAATCCATCTATACCCTCTGGTAGTGTCAACATCGGCGCCCTAGTCAGTCTTGCTTTCAATTCCTGGAAACTCTTTTCACAAGCATTTGACTATTGGAACTTAATTTCCTTCTGCATCAATTTAATCAATGGAGAGGCAAGAGTATAAAACCCCTCCACAAACTTTCTGTAATATCCAGCTAAGCCTAAGAAATTGCGAATCTCTGTTGGAGTTGTAGGCTTTGGCCAATTCTTCGCCGCTGAAATTTTCTGAGGATCAACCTTAATTCCCTCAGTAGAAACTACACGACCCAAGAATATGACTGATTCAAGCCAAAATTCACACTTTGAAAACTTTGCATATAACTGGTGCTGATGCAGGGTTTGCAGAACTACCCTGAGAGGATCGGTATGTTCTTCTCGACTTCGTGAATATACAAGTATATCGTTAATAAACACTATCAAAAAAGAGTCGAGGAATGGCTTGCAAATGCGATTCATAAGATCCATGAAGGCTGCTGGGGCATTTGTTAGCCCAAAAGACGTCGCCAGAATTCAAAATGCCCATATCGGGTTCTCAAAGTTGTTTTCAGAATATCCCGCTCCCTGATCTTCAATTGGTGATACCCGGATCTTAAATCAAATTGGAGAAGTACCTGGCACCTTGCAATTAATCAAACAAGTCATCTATCCTTGGCAATGGGTACTTATTCTTGATTGTGATCTTATTAAGTTGCCGATAGTCAATACACATTGTCAGTGATCCATCTTTCTTTCTTACAAAAAGGACCGGTGCACCCCAAGGCGACGCACTCGGCCAGATAAAATACTTTTCTAACAAATCTCTCAATTGTTCCTATAGCTCCTTCAATTATGCCCGTGTCATTCTGTAGAGTGGAATAGATATAGGATATGTGTCTGGCATCACATCAATCCCAAAATCAATCTCCCTCTCTGGTGGGATCCCAGGGAGTTCATCCGTAAAGACTCTTGGAAATTCATTCACAACAGGCACAGACTCAAGTGTAGGTGCCTCAGCATCGGTGTCCGTAACCCAGACAAAATGGTAAATACATCCCTTATTTATCATCTTTGTGGCCTTAAGGTAGGAAATAAACCTACCCTTTGGCACTACATCATCACCCTTCCACTCAATAACTGGCTAATTTGGAAATTCAACCTAACAGTCTTGGTTCGGCAATCAAGCTTGGCAAAACAAGAATAAAGCCAATCCATCCCCATTATCACATCAAAATCGACCATTCTCAATTCAATAAAATCGGCCAGGGTGTCTTGACCATGCAATGTTACAGCACAATCCCTATAAACCCGCGCGACCAAAATAGACTCACCAACCGGAGTAAATACAGAAAATGGCTCATAAAGCTATTCTAGTTCTATCCCAAATTCCATAGCAACATAAAGAGTGACATATGACAAAGTGGAACCGGGATCAATAAGAGCATATACATCATGAGATTGGATAGTCAATATACCTGTGATAACATCTGGAGAAACCTCTGATTCCCGACGTCTCCGCATAGCATAAAATCTGCTGGGACCTCTCGAATTTTGTGCACCACCTCTAGCTCTACCACGCCCTGCGGGTGCTGGGGTGCCTCGAGCTGGAGGTGATGTGGATGTAGTAGCTGCAGAATTAGTTGGCTGTGCCGCGCCTCTGCCTATATTTCGGCGGGACGAGCGGCAATCTCTCTGAATATGACCTCGCAAACCACACCCATAGCATACTGGTTGGTCCATGAAATAGGACCAAAAGTGCATCCTCCCACACTTAGGGCTTGGTAGCCTCCACTGCTAAAACCTTCTGTCGAGCCGACCCTACTGGTGGGGTCCCCTGTTGCCCTGACTGTGCACGCATTGAAGACTGGGCGAATGATTGGGATGGTCCTGATGACCCTCCCCTGAATGCCGACCTACCACCGCCACCACCGGAAGAACCACCAAAGTTGCCCCTGGACCGGGCCTTGTTGCTACTCTGACGCTCCATTCTGTTCTTCAATTTGTGGGTCTCTGTGGCTTGAGCAAATACCACCATCTTACCATAGTTCATATCGTAATTTAAGGCAGCTGTAGAGGCCTCATTTATAACCAAGGGGCTAAGGCCTTGTACAAACTGGCGCACTCTAACTTCCATAGTGGGCAACATGTGAATATCATACTTGGACAGGTGCGCATACTCCATATGGTACTACCACACATTCATACTACCCTGCTTCAGGTTTTCAAACTCAGCGGCACGAGCTGACTTAGTTTCGGCAGGCAAGAAATGATCCATAAAGGCATCTGTGAACTCACCCCACCTCGCCGGAGGGCTTCCCTCCTCACGGGATTCCTCCCACAACCCAAACAAATAATAGGCCACCTCTTTCAGGCGGTAAGAGGCCAACTCTACACCCTCTATCTCTGTAGCATGCATAACTCAGAGAGTTGTGTGCATCTCATCAATAAAGTGCTGGGGTTCCTCCTCGGGATCAGTACTCGTAAACACTAGAGGATCTAACTAAAGAAACTTGTTCACCCTGGAACTAGCGGATTCTCCTGGATGACTAGAAGAAGTAGGCCCAATACTCGATCTCTGGGCCTGAGAATCTATAACTGTGTCAACATTTGTATGGCTCCCCTAATATCAATATCAGACACACCAGAATCGGAACCTGGAGGTGGAGGTGGAACTGGAATATCAGTTGGAGGAACCGTTGCACCTTCTGTAGGGGTAGGGACAGGTGCGGCCTGATCAATTGTAGTAGAGCCAGGCAGTGTAGTAGCTGGAGGAATATTCTCTCTCCTCGGGTGCTCACCCACATCATCAATTATAGGATTAACTGTCACTCCTAGGGTAACATTGGCTCTTTGGCCAGTTCTTACCTTCTTCTTATGTGCCATGTACTGAAAATTAGAGCAACACAGGAGTTAAAAGAGGAATAATCTCATAACCAGCTTTATCGCACGATCAAGAACATAAAAGAAGGGTATTATTCCTAAATGACCATATAGCATCCTAATTATAGATGTAGTCAACAACACACCGATAATAAGGACTCTACTAGACACGGTTCCGAGACATCCTAGGACACTTTAAAACCTTAGGCTCTGATACCAAGTTTGTCACACCCCAAAACCGTGGAGCGCGACCGGCGCTCAACCAAGTGAACCCGACCGAGCAAGCCTGTAAGATTTCTTCGACCTAAACTCATTCATGAATAAAGAGAATATATGTTTTCCTTAATTAAACAATAAAGTGGTCATGTCTGAAGTTACCAATTTCTTACCATAAGTTTCACCACTTTTAAAGTCTCAAATGGACAAGTAATACAACCACAATATAGCAAAGTTTGTCTTTCCCTGTACCAATACACAACCCACATGATGTTTACGAAGTCTCTATAGATAAAGAAGAGTAGAATGATAATGCTGGCAACGAGGCCCGGCTATACCTCAACCATAATACATAAAGATCAAAAGATACATGACCCTGGGATGAAGTGGGGCTCACCAAGTCAGCTGGGAAGAAGGTGTACTGCTATCAATGATCAATATCTCCTGTTGTGGAATCACCTGGATCCATTTAAAGATGTAGCGCCCTCGGCAAAAGGGGCGTTAGTACCGTCAAATAGTACAAGTATGAAAATTAAACACCAATTTAAGAATTTAGAAATACAAGATAATTATGATGAACTAGTGCGGCAATAGACTAAAATAGATAACTGTCTCAACCATAGCAAGCTTATTAAAATCTATCAACAACATTTATAGGATTTAAGATGAGATCCTATATAATCATCTTCACACAAAGCGGCCCCGCCGCCTCACTCGATGTATGCAGGTGGAGGTGTACATACAATACCACACCTCCAATCAAACGGCCCTGCCGCCTCACCTCAATGTATGCGGGTGGATGTATAACTACATTACCAAGTACCTACACAAAGTGGCTATGCCGCCTCACGCCAATGTATGCGGGTGGAAATGCATCAACGATACCAATACCAACACAAAGCGGCTATGCCGCCTCACCCCAATGTATGTGGGTGTTTGTCACGCCCCGAACCTAGGAGCGAGACAAGCACCCGGTGCCTCACCTAACCTGGCGTACCAAATTGCGATTAAGGGACTCTGAACACATAATGTCATACTTTGTCCATGGGGCCACCTTGCAAGACAATTTGCGAAGCAAAATATAAAACTGAATGAAAACTAGCGCTAACTAAACATCAATATAAAGCTAGGCTGAAAAGGCCGTCATAGCTACTACAGCTGACAAACCACCAAATTATACATACCAGGCCTACAAACCCAACATACTGCACTAACCAACAGGATATGTCTACAAGCCTCTACTGATAGATATATTGTGATCGGAACAGGGCCCCGACCTACCCATATTATATATATAAATACATACATAAGATGCACACAAAAACTTAGACCCGATAACTCCGAAGGAGGTGGAGCTTACCGATCAGGCTAAACTCTGGAAACACCTACTGAGGAGGTCTACTCGTCCGTCTATCTAAACCTGCATGTATGAAATGCAGCGTCCCCGGAAAAGGGACGTCAGTACGAAATAATGTACCGAGTATATAAGGCGATAACATAACTGAAAGTTGAAACTGAACTGATAATATAATAACTGAAAATAATTGGGAGTCAAAGATGATCTGGAGATATACTTACCTATTGATACTGACTCAACTCCTTCAATATAGTAAGTAAAATAATTGTACGGCCTTATAAGGCTCGGTATATATAACTGCTATGCCATAGTAGGCTCGCTCATAGGCGCTCGGCCATACTAGGCTATGTATCTCGACCATGCTGGGCTCGCTCATAGGCGCTCGGCCACAGTAGGCTCGGTATATAACTTTCCATCTGATCAGAGGTTGCCCAATAGGTGCCTGCCCATCGATTATAGCTCGATGGTAATGAAAATACTGTAATACTGTATATATAGGCTTGCTGCTCTCTTGACTGGAAGAAGACAATACTAAATTGAATATAGAATCTCGATAAGGAATAATATTGTAACTTATGAGACTAGAATAGTGTGAATAAATTCATGAATATGAACTTCTCTTTTTGTCTCATTACTAACACATGTAGCTACGAGATCATGCCAAAATGAAGGAAGGCTTAGCCTTAACATACCTTATCACAATCTTTCCAATCACCAAGTTGAACTCACCTCTTTGCACCTTAATCTACAAGAATGATAATAATACTATCGTTATGTTACGAAAGTTACAACTATCGCACAACGAACGACACACTTATTTTGTATTAAAACGGGCAGCATCTCCCCTATAATCCTTACTTCCTCCAAATTCAAGATAACACCAACAATACAAGAACAAAACAATGACAACATATATACATCATTTTCCAGCCCTATATACACCATCAAATACTACGAACGACCAGCCAACCACCCTACATTTATATGGTGTTTCTACACCCCCTTCCTCCTCCAAAACTCCACAAAACAGTAGTAAAACACGCAGCTCAACAGCAACACAAAACAGTCCACAAAACAGTCCGCTACAAGTGAATAACTCGAACTCACGGCTTCCGATCACCGTCCCGTGAGTTCTCACAAGTATAGAACGACTTACCATGAATTTATAGAAGAAAAACTGGATGAAAGAGAGCAGTAAACTCACCTTATTTGTTGGATAACTCAGCTCCTATCTTGGTTCTTCAAACTCTAGGTTTTACCTCCAATTAGAACTTGAAAGGGAGAGAAAATCAATTAGGGTTTGTGGGAAATTTTTGGGAGGATTCTTTGCAGAGCTTATGTCTGGTTATTATGCTCTATTTTAAGTCTAATATATGAAGAAAATAGGCCTTTAAAAGGCCTCTTTGGACGACCCTAAATGGCCCATTTTTGGGCTTTCATTTAAGCAAGTAGGTGACACACCTACTTGTCACCTAGCAGCTTGCGCAGTATCGCAAAAATGCCCATATCTCACTACTCCGATGTCGTATTGACAAACGGTTTAATGCATTGGAAAATAGACTCGTAGATATTTAATTTGATGTGTGGAACACCCCATAACTCTAAGTATATTGGGAGAAAATTGCAGTTAGATTTGACCCAAAGTTTCAGTAAAACTTATGAGTGTAACTTGTGATGACTTTCATCGACTTTTGTTCCACAACTCGCTTGACATTAAAACATAACACACGGATGTCATACGACTAATATAAATCATAACATAATCTCCTTATCATGTTAATCACCCTAGTCTCACCCCAAAGGTACATGTTATAACATTCCCAACTTGTCGACTTTCGACGAAACATTGTTTTATTCAATTTCTTTAGCTTCTGAACTGTCCAACCCTCTTTGTACTTGTTGTTCATGATCTTCAATATTTGTAACCTCATAGGTAACATGATTAACTTACTTTATATACTTTTAAATATTATCTCATTTTTGGTCCTACATTAGTTTGCTTACGACGCATTTTTACGTACAAAAATATAGGGTGTAACAGTAAAAGCACGATAACAATACCAAAACCATACACAAAGCGGTCGTACAGCCTCACCCCAATATATGCGGGTGGTGGTGCCACAACAATACCAAAACCATACACAAAGTGGTTGTACCGCCTAACCCCAATGTATGCGGGTGATGGTGCCACAACAATACCAAAACCATAGACAAAGCGGTTGTACCGCCTAACCCCAATGTATGGGATGGTCGTGCAGTTCCACAATATCATAATCCCTATACAAAGCAGTCATGCTGCCTCACCCCAATATATATGCGGGTAGAGGTGTATCACAATCACAATATCTATAACATAATCCCCACACAAAGCGGTCATGCCGCCTCACCCCAATGTATGCGGGTGGAGGTGTATCACAATACCAATCTCTACACAATTTGGCATAATACCTTTCACATAAATCACGACTAGAAATTATAATATGTGAATACGTAATCCATAGTTTTGGGACACATCCTCAACTTATAATGCAATATGATAAGAGCATTTGAAATACGAATTGAACATATATCTTCATCACAAAACTTATCGCAATACTCGATTTATAATCAACATACCTCATTTGAGCCAACATACCTCGATTTATAATCAACATACCTCGATTTAAGAATTCCAACTCTTAAAGAAGAGTTTAGCCAACATACCTTAATTGAGCTTCCTTAAACTCTAAAACATTCCAGAATTCTTAGAAACTTCAATCTATTTTAGAAATGTAACAAATTGAACCACAATTAGGAAGATGATCATGTTTCTAGCTCATTTGAGCATTTTATGAAACACAAGCTGTGCATAAGGTTTCAAGGTCCCTTTTATGGAGGATTCCATCATCCCACAACCCATGTTCAGATGATTTCGAAATTAGGGTTTAGGGTGTAGAATCTTACCTCTAGGATGAAGACCTAGTGAGCTTGCCTTCTTAATCTTCCAAAATTGAGCAAGAATTGAAGAACAAATATTGGAGAACACCTTCTCACTCTAGGGCACCCTCTCTCACTCTAAAATGTCAGATAATAGCTAAAAAATGACCCAAAGAGTGTATTTAACGAAATAGGGTCGGGTATTAAAAACCCAGAAATGGAGCTCCGGAACAAGGTATGCGATCGCATAACGGATATGCGGGCCGCATATCGGTCGCATAGTTTGTTACAAAATAGCCAAAAGAACTGTATGTATATGCGGTCACTATGCGGTCCGCATAACCGTTATGCGGTCGAATAATGCACCGCATAACTATTATGCGGTCGCACAGTCGACCACATAATTGCTTCCAATTGGCCCAATTAACTGCCTTACACTGCGGCCATTATGCGTTCCGCAGAGTATTCTGCGGTCGCATAATGGACCGAAGAAATGCACTTTTCCGCCAAAATATTTTCTTTACTTTCCGGTGCATTGTTCTACCCAAAAAGTCCGAGCCGCGTAAACCTAGTCCGATACCATGAAACATTATTTTCTTTGCAAAATTTACTGGGCTTACCACTTAAGTACTTCGAAATTTTCCAGGGTGTTACATAGATCTACCCAATATGGACTGATAATGGATGGTCCCCGCCAACTACTTATCTCTCTTCTTTGCATTACATTCATGACCTGACGAGTATCCCTCTTTCGGGGAGGGAATCACTTGTTGGATCGAACCCAAGGATAGGTTTGATCGGCCGGGTGTTGGATCGAATGAACATTCAACCGCATCATCATGGCAGCGATAGATGTCCAACCTTTAGATCTCTTCTTTCTCAATAAAGGCGGGTAAGGAAAGTCTGAAGGCTAATCCGGCAACTGCTGGCTAGAAAGAGAACACTACTTTTGCCAATCAAAGCCCCAAAACTAGTAAGGGCACTCGTGCCCCAACAAGCCACCCCAACCCTACAGCCAAAGCTTGACTTTACTAAACAAGCAAGAAAGGCTCCTTCTATGTTATTAGTCAAGCGCTAATGAGCAAGAAAACAGATATGCCCTAAGAAGCAACTTCCTACAGCTGCTGTGCCCTTGCTTCTTGCTTTAGAAAGATTGCTCGTTAGCTAGGCTGTTTTCAATAAGGCTCGCAATAGGCGCTCACCTTTTTTGGCCAAGCCGTATCGTATCTTGCTAGTATTGGATTGATTCTTGAATATTTCTTGGTTTAGGTAGGTAAGTGTTAAAAAGCTCTTGTTGGCTTTCATTAGGTATACATAGGTACACCTAGGACTTTCTTGCAATATATGGTGGTTGGCTTCGAATCACATGAAGCCCGTATAGATGTCCACTCCTATTTCCTCTAAAGCTCTCCCTGTGGGGAACACAATTAGTCCATAAGGGGACCAATTGAGTCATCCACCCTTGCATCTATTTGATGCATCATCACATGGCCGTCGTGTAACTCCTCGAGAATCATTTCATTCGCCTGTCATGTGTTGCCACCGGAGTCATAAATACTCGAAGTAAGCTCCTGGCTCGCCCTATCTCTAAAGGGGATTATGAACGAGCGAAATGCTTACGGCCGTCGTAGCTGCGAGCCTCCTAGGTCTTGCTCTCTGGTCTTTTTTCCTCCGCCTTCCTCTTGTAATTGACCCTTTCTTTTCTGCTACACCTATCTATCTGTTAGATTGACATCCAGCCGGGTGAGCGATAGCAGCTCCTATTTACTAATACATCTTCCGCCGCTAGTATAACAAAAAAGGCACATAAGGATCCAGAATATTAAAATATACTGATCACTGATCAGGATCATATAAAGCCCGGTATTCCCAGTAAGGATAGTCGTGATGTCCCTTCACGGCCGGCCTTTCCAGTATGGAGCCGAAGGCGAGGATTTCCAGCAGGTCCCCCTTCTCTGACTTTTCCTTTAAGTGGCAAGGGGGGTGAGGTTAGGAGTAGTACACGAGTGGTTAGGCAATCGATAAGCCTCTCCTTCTTCATTATATAGGGCGGGGCTACAAACCAACAATCCAGCAAAAGGGCCGAAAAGCTCCTTTATTAAACGTTCCCATTTTAATAATAAGAAGGTAATCATCAAAGCCCAGAAAACCGAACCTATACAAAGAGCTCTTTCCAGCCCCTACTCCTAAGAAGTGAAAGTTGTTAGCACCCACCATATCTTGCTTCGGGGCTGATCTTTTTTATCGGAGCAAACAAATTCAATAATTTTCTATATTTTATTTATTTCTTTTTATTGTTGATTGTTTTCCACGACAAACAGATTTGCCGCATGGATTGGATAGAGTCCCCTGATCTCGACATTCAAGCACGAATCCCTTGAGTGCTTCGACGGCGGATAGTAGCATGGGAAAAGCACTCTGCTGCGGCGAGCAGCCAGTTCTTATTGCATTTACCAAGATAGTCTTGCTCGCTCCTGAACTCTGCGGCGAGTTCAGCCACCACCTCCGAGTATGAGCTCTGCTCGAGCATAATCAGCCAGCTTCGTGACTTTGCATAGCTTCCAGCGTTGCAAAGGAATAACCTTTCACTATCTAGGCACCCTCGAATAAGGGGTTCCACAGACTTTCTTCCCGAAGATCAAACCGTAGTTCCTGTCCCTGGGAGAAGTGGAAGGAGTTAGGAGGATGGAGCCTCCTTTTCCTTACGAAATAGGCGGCTTCGCCTTCAATCCGTCAATAAAATTGAGCTAATATGTGATCATGACAGTACACTGATGCATAGATCTTCTTTACTTTACAGCCTTTTGATTATGTTACATAATGAATGTGCCGATATATGATCGGGGTGAGTGGTGGTTAGATATAGGGGCGGCTTTGTTGGCATGGATTGGAAGGAAGGGCTTTGCTTTTTGATCGCTTTTTGAGGCTGGTTTGGATGAGTGGGTAAGTTCGGGATTCACTATCGCTTTCTGCTTGGAGCGCACAGGAAGAAGTCAACTTTTTCCAAAGCAAGGGGGCATCGCTCTAATCACTTAGTAGTTTTTTTAATGTAATAACCCTCCTTTTAAATTCATAGATTGTAACCCTTATAGCGATAGCGCAGAAAAAGGGAAAGAACAACCAGCCACATAAAAACAAAACAGATAAAAAAAAGTGCCTGACTCGGTATGGAAAGACAGAAGCTGACAATTTGTAAAGTCAAGATCAGCGGGAACATCAGCCTGAATGAGCTCAAAATGGGCATTTTTGACCTGTATTAAGTTTATGAGTTGGAGTTTAAGACTCGGCAAAGGCATCCGCGTAGCTAAGAACTCAAGTAGAAGAGTAAACCCCTATAGAGTAAGGTAAGGCATAAAGCCTATCATTGACCGAATAGCGAACTTAGCTTCAAAGCTTCAAGTGAAGGCTTTACCTTTCCTTTAATCAAATCAATTCCAGAGAATAAATCGGAAGCTAATTAGCGCGTAGGCAGCACTGCGCCGTCTGTTGTACCATTTTAGAGAGAATTTGAGTTAAGAGACTAATCAAAAAAAAAAGAAAGTGACCAATCTTTCTGTGGAGGCGGTGAAGGGATGGTAAGGCTTTAAAGCCAAGCAAGTAACTATTAGAAATAAGTTGAAGCTATAACAGAAGAAGGGGAGAAAATAAATTACCTAGGAGGTATCTTATTTTGAACACAAATGGTATCAAACCTTAATTTCTTCTTTTGAATACTACTTATAGATAGTCTTCAGAAGAAGGGTTGGTCGCATACCTGCTATAAGGGGTGCCCCACTGAATCAATCTCCAACTAATTTCATTTTAATGTCATTGCGGGCCATAGCTCCTTTTGATTCTGTTTTATCTCAGTCAAACTCTATTTGCTAAATAGAAGCACATTTAACGCTTCAGCGGCGAGCTCCATGTGTGAGCAGTGACTAAGCAACATCCAATCTTTCTTTACACTTTGTACGCTTGAAGGCCCCTCCTCTACGGAAGGGTACAAATACAAGGCCTTTGATCCAACTCTATTTTACATAAAGAAATGAAAATCCAAAAATCGGGGAATCCATCGGTCGGATAACAATGTTTTCTAGTAGCACCCACGACAAAATGTCTGAAATATACATATTTTTTTGGGACGGAGGCACGCGTGCTAAAAAAACATCAACTTGGAAACACCATACATAATATAATAAAGAAAAGGAATGAATATGCCAGTAGAGGACCCTGCTCGAAATAAGTTTTTAAGGTTATCCCTTAAGAGACGTCTTGGATCAGGACTTGTTTCAAATGTCTTTCGGAGGAGTGAAACATCATGAAGAATGGATACCGAGTTCGGGTGGCAGGTTATAGCTTTCGAGCGAGACAACTCATCAACGAATGGTGCAGGATTGACCACTCAGCTATCCAAGATATGTAAAAGACATATTTTGAAGTTTTTCCCTGCCTCATGAGGGCACACTTTGAGTCCCAAATTTTTTGTCTAAAGCAAATGCTTGAAGTCCAAGATGGTGGTTTGGAACATCCAAGAGGACACCTGATCCATGCTCTCTTCCCTTGCTAAAGAGGAATTTCAAATCTAAATCAATCATTCGACGAAAAGAAGGTCTTAATTGAGTTCAAAGCGAGGAGCCAAACAGAGACAAATTGCAATTTCAAAAGCCAACTCTAAGAAGCAGATTTACTTTAAAGAGGGGCAAAAGAAAAGCAAAGGAGAGAAAAAAGGGGAGCTTAACATATATAAATTGGTTACACGCTAATGGAAAGATATATTTTAGTTATCCTACCTGACTACACAAGATATTCTACATGTGGTTAACAAAAGAGTCACTGGTTATTGGCCTCAAGACAGAGACGAGCTGACTAGGATCATAATGTTAAGATAGGGCTGGTCTTTCTCTCATGGACCTTTTTATATTATATTATGCTATACGACCGTTCGCCTTTTCATCACTTTGGCCTGAAGCCAATCTAGGGTGTAGGCTTGCTTCGCATAGGCTCGGGTCGGTGGTAACTAAATATAGAGAGAAAAAAATCCTTAGGTTGACAAAAGATAGGAAATATACTCTATCTACTGATGCGGGAAAGGTTGTTGAGAAGGGGACATGTGATCAATTTGTTCTCCTTTCCAACCGATCCATTGCGTGTCACGTCGCCCTATCTAAAGAGGAAGAACGCGTATGCTCAAGTCTAAAATCTTTCCTACCAATCGTATAGTCAAGCTTGAGTGCCTCCTTTGTTTTGATGATCTTTTCACTTCTCTTAAACTATAGCTTCAAGATATTATTGATGCAAGAACAAACCAATAATAGGTATCTTTACGCGTAAGAATGAATATATGATTAATTCAAATACATTAACCCGACAAGAGTTGACCATGCAGGGGAAGTGACTAATGAGCGGGGTACCTTAGCTTATGCCAGGTTGAAACCATCCTTTAATAAGTCCCCCACAAAAAAGCAAACGAAGAAAGAAAAGAATTTCCTAGTTCTTTGACCCAATACCTGCTGAGTGGGAATTGTTTGACGACTTGATGAAGATGTGCTTGTGGTCGACATTTTTCCACCATGGAAGATGTACTTTGATGGTGCTGCTCATCAAGATAGAGTTGGAGTCCTCTCTCTTGCTTCTGAAGGAGAAGTTTTGTCGCACTCCTTCACCTTGTCGAAACCTTTTTCCAATAATCTCGCAAAGTACCAAGCCCTTATACTTGACTTGAGGTGGCTGTGGATTTGAAAGAGTTGCAACTCTTATGAAGATTAAAAATTGGTGATCAATCAACTCCTTGGTAATTATTCAGTTAAAAAGCCTGACCTGAATTGATTCCATACTATAGTTACGCAAATAAAAAAGCTTATTGGGTGTCTTGGTGATGTGACCATAGAGCATGTCCCAAGAAAACAAATAGACAAGCAGATGCCCTTGCAAGACGCTCAAGATATATAGCTGCTTGACTTGGTTGGAATGCTTGCCTTGGGGCAGAAACACCAGCCTTTGAAAATAGTTACTCTACCCTACGTCGAGCAAGAGTTTGCTTCCTTTCCCTAGCAAGGTCGGAATTAACTTACATCCGTTCTCTAACTTGTCTTTCTTTTGCTCCATTCCCGAGCTCCTCGATCAATAGGTCTGGGAGAGGAGCTGAAAGCCACTTGACTGTAAGGAGAGGAGCTGTGATCTTCTTCTCTTTTCTTTAGTAGCAATAGGCAAGTCTCACTCTTGCCCTTAATAGGAATCCAAAAGCGGAGATCAGCCTACCTATCTAATGATATCGGCCTAACTCAGATAGTGGAACTCCCCTTCTTCCTTCTCGCCTTGGTAGCATCCTCCTTCTCATCTAAAGAGGCTTCCTTCCAAACCGAGCTCGGGCCCAGCCCACCGGCAGCCTTGAAAAAAGAATTCTTTCTCACCCGGTCCGGTTCGTTGGATCCACTTCGTTCGGCGGATCATAGAACTATGTAGAATTGGACTATCACGCCCTCTATTCTAGATTATTTTTTTTGAAATCCTCTACCTTGTAGAAAACGTCAGATTCTGGTTATAAACCAACTCCCTTTCCCTGGAATAAATGGTAATAAAAATCTCTCTCCACCCGTTCGAGGAAGCAAAAACAAAAGTCCAGTTTTACGTAAATTCCCCTCTTGAAGTTGTAGCTACTCGGTCAGCAAATTGTAACTGGAGCTTATGGAACTGCTTATTCACAAAGCCTTATTTTAGGCAAGCAGCTTGCTTCTATGGCTCATGTATAAACAACAAAACTCATGTAGAGTGACCTGGATGATCCCTGGGTGGGGGGGGGGAGTGGGTATAAAACTCGTGATAGAAGGACAACTTCTCTTTTGCTGAATGGAATCAATAGAATTTCTTTGTGATCAGACACCACTGCTTAAGAGGGATTGTCAATAGAGTTATAAACTCCCATGGTAAGACTACTCACTAGGTATGTTCCCCCTTATCTTTTCAATGCTTTTTGGATCAGTCGCAATAAGAAGGAGCTCCGCTTTTTTCCCTAGCACATACTAAAGTAGAGTAGACTGATCGGACGACATGCGTATCAGAGAAATATAATGGATTTCACATAGATAAAAAGAAAGTCCTTGTATTTCTCTGTATCGGTAGTAGCATCAGCCTCATTGCCTGGTATGGCTTGATAGTGCTATAAGTATTTCCCTATAGGTGGTCCGCTTACTATGTTATTTCAATGCTTCGGGGTAGAATATGTCGAAGTAACAAAGAGGACGAAGGTTTTTCGCTGCATATTCGTAGGATATGACACCGAACGAAAAGGATGGAGATGTTTGGACCTACCCATAAAAGACATGTTTTGAAAAGATGGGGATTGGGCTATTGATCTGGAAAGACGAGATGGAATTGTTATTGAGTCTTCGAAGCGCTGCAAGCAAAGCCCTAAGATTGATCTGATTCCTCCCATTGAGTCGGTCTTAGAGCCGGTAGATCAGATTGAATGTGGGATGGAAGGATGTTCTGGTATTCGAATTATCCGCAAGGCTACACGACGGTGGAAGTAGAGTGGCTGGATATCCTCTCCTTATAGTCAAGTGGCTGGATATCCTCTCCTTACAGTCAAGTGGCTTTCACTCCTTCAAATTAATTATATTGGGAGGCCTAACGAGTGACAATGGTTCACATTCCGACTGCTAATTGAAGTTACCTTTCAAACAGACAAGATTCTGTATCTACTTATTTCGGGATGAAGACATGTCGGCCTTACGACTGCTAATTGAGGCCTAAGGTATAGCAGTAACTGTATTAAACGTACTAGCAATGAATTTCGAGGAATTATTGATTCAAAACATTCTATCGCTACACCCCTTTTCAACTATCACAAATTGTGCACTAGCCGTAAGAGAAAGAGGAGTCGAATACGGACACTCATTCCCTAAGCTAGCTGAAAGAAGCAAGCAAGTAGTCTTATTCTAAAGAAAAAGCCTATTTCTATTCTAGAAATCCTGCAAACTATTAATCAAAGTACTTAGCACTCACCACGGAAATTGGCAAAAATTAATTGGCGTTGTATCTATCCAAATGAATTTTCAGCTTTTCCTTATCCCTCTTCTTTAGCACTGGCTTACTCACAGGAAGTTGGCCTAGTAGATGACTCTTAGTTAGACTGGTAATCATTAGGATGTAACATAAGGGTAATCCCATTCTAGGAGTTCTCCAAAGCCCTATCCTATCCCATATAAAAGAGAAAAGCTATATCAACGCTCTAGCCCAAGAATAGATCTTATGAAAAGAAAAGAACGATCGTCAGCATAGATCACAATACGATGTTTTTTTATACATAATCCCCGGCATCAAAGAATTCCAGGGATTTTCCCTATTTAGAGTAGGAGATAGCTGTGTATTCCCACAGAGTTGCCTTGCTATGGCTTGCCCAAAGCGTTAAACATAGAGAATTAAGGTTGTATTACATACACACTGGTCTTTTTAAAATAGTAAGAGTGGAATTGAGTAAATTATCCTTGTTAGTAATTCCAGCGGATTCTCTTTTGTCTCGCAAACCCCTTATTTTGTAACCCCCTATTCTTGAAAAGACCGCTATGCACCTTGACTTTTGGCTTTTCATTCTTTCTGCTGCAGCTGTTTAGCTATATTCATCTCCTTTTCTTAGTCCCCATCAGGAAAGAAAGGTCTAGAGTTCAAGGCTTCCATGATTGGTACTACTGACTTGTCCATCTACTGGGTGGGACTACTCCGACATATTTGGTGCCACGCCCCTATTATCCCATCCTCTAGACTGAACTAAGGCACATCCCTTCTTTGCTTAGGGTTTGGTCGGGTTCAGCTTCTGCCAGTCAAAAATAAAATACCAGGCCGGATCTTTCTTTCCTGCGATTTTTGATACTGAAATGGCAAGCAAACAGAAGGTTTCCCTCTTTCGGGTATAGGCTTTCCCGATTAATTGGAAAGATTTTAGACTGCCAGAGAAAAACAAGCTATCTAACCCTAATATCCTTGGTACTATCCCTGCTTAGAAAGATCCGGATTTCCAAGTGAGTGCTTTTTTGGTGCGGTGTAACCAACAACTCAAGGCTATCAAGGGAAGGAATTGCAGGACCGGAGTTCTATCTTGGATCCACAGAATGACTAGTTTTTGTCTCGAAAACCGCTTTTAGAGTAGCTTCCACGTAGGATTAGATATCGAAGGTTCCTTCCGAGCATTTTGGATATGGAATCGGTATTTCCGGAAAGATTTTTTCTGTCCCGGGCCACCTCTCTTCTTATAGGATTCATAGAGAGGAGTTTCCCTTTAAGGAAAAAGTGTCTTCGTGGCAACTATGTTATACCGTTCGTGCCCAACACCAGATAGCCACTGAACTCGCTTTCAAGAAGAGTCTTTCCTGCTTACAATTCATAGACATAAAAAAGGGGATTTACCACATCGTTGAGTGATATTTAAAATGGAAGTCGGCCTTCACTATCTTCCAATCTTCAAAGGACAGTGAAATTAGGCTTTATTCGATGTAAGAGCTTCTTCTTTCGTCCTCTAGTGTTCTTTTAAAAGAAGGAGGAATGCCTCAACCACGATGTTGCACGTAGAAATCCTCCCTCCATACCATGACCTCTATATATATAGATAGAGGAGCCTTACAAGACTTAGACAGCTTCGAGAAGACTCCCTGCCTTAGGAGCTATTTCAAATGAGACAGGAATGAAAGCAAGGCCGAGAGGGGGAGAGAATGGAATACTAGGGGAGAATCCTAGGACTTCAAGAAAGTCAGGCGAATGGTGCCTATACCTGAAAGCACATAAGCTCGCATTCCAAGACTTTGAATGCAAACTAAATCGAAAGCTAATGGAAGGCTGGAGGACCTGGCCCACTAAACTAAAGGATAGGCGTATGGAGGAGTAGAGTTAGTTAAAGCTGCACGGGACCTATTGCCTCCACATCTCCTTAAGGTAGAGTAGAGCTTATTCATGAGGATGATTCGTAGTTCTCATAAGAAAAGAGATTACTTATGCAATTACCCTTTAAGACTCAATTACATCGAGCAATGTAATCGAACCAGGAAATTACATCGCACCTTTTCTAGGGGTAAAGACGATGCTCTTATTTGGGGATCTGCTGGGGGTAATAATTATTCTATATTGCTGGGGTAAATAGCCCCTTTCCCAACCCAAACTTGGTTTATCTAATGCTTGGATGAATCTTACTTGCAAGCACAACATCTGTCTGCTAGTCCTCTTTGGACACCCTTTAATTAGAGAAAGAAAATGTATATTCTATCAACCTTAGAGAGAATATCTATTCTACATGGAAAAAGCGTATTCAACACATACATGCTCAGGGAAAACATTCTATACTTGGGATAAGCGTATTCACAAGAGTTTGTAATGAATGACTTTATTAGTACTTGAAATAAGCGTTATTCCTCCTGGCTAATTCACCACTTCTCACTTACTTACTACTTACTCAAACAATACCAGCTTGAACAAGGAAAGCGGTCTCTTACCTTCTCTATTTCCTTCCCATAATCGAACCCAGTAATAAGATTTGAACATGGATTTATTCCCATCGACTGGGTCTTTCACAGAGACCACGAACAATGACCGAAAGTAATAGGGAATTCGGGATAAAAAGTATATATACTTTTCGTTACATGCGTACAAAGAACTCGGTGAAACCTCGCTACTGGATTGAGGAAGAGGCAAGAAAGTTGAGCTATAATTCCTTCCTTCCTTGTGGTTGACTGCTTTTTCTTCCTTTTTCCATACATCAGGAGGAAGAGATCGCTGGGTTCAACTTCCACTGGAAAAGGCGATTCTTTCTTGAAAAATAGTATATTCAGTTGAATCTTCATATTCTAATAATAAGCTCGAATCAATTACTTTTTGAAAAGAGGATTTCATCATACCTGGCTTTCCTAACCTTACAACTGGTACAGAGACTTTACTTTATCAAGCTAGAAATAGGGAACTCTTTTTTGGAACTGCCTTTGATCTTAGGCTCGCAACTACTAGGTGCGTACCCTTGAACCTAGCCCTCTTTTAGGGCATAGGCATTGAAAGATGGCTTTCGGAATAGGCATTTTGGAGCTATCTTGAGGAAGATAAAGGATTTACTATAACTATATAAGTAATGTTGTTAAGTAGTGGCTTGTGCTAATGGAACTAAGAGATGCCACGATCTTTAGTATTCCTACTATCCCAAAGAGCGGGGAAGGCTGGAAGGAAGGGATTGAGCTTGAAGGCTTTCACGGATTGATGCCGACACTAGATTCAAAACTAGACTTGGGTAAGGCCAGGTATTCAGTGTCTGGTTCGATAGGACTAGGAAGAGGAAGGCTTGGCAAGTGAAGAGGAATTTCGCTATAAAAGAAAGAGTGCCTCGAGAATAGGCTTTGAGCGAGAATCCGATTCAATTCAACTATTGTCCTATATTTAATCCCCAACACTATTCTATTTACTATCTCAAATGAGTGGTTAAGACCGGTTTCGACACAATAAAGGGGATTGTCGCTGGAGGTTAAATTTCAGCTTCTTAATTTCAATTAATTGAATCTCCCGTCCCAGGTATTATTTTGCGCCATTCCGTATATGAGCCTCTTCTAACCTGGCTTATTGCTATTGATTGATCCCCTATAGGACGTGGTCAACAAGAAATCATTATTGGGGACAGACAGACCGGTAAAACAACAGTAGCCACTGATAAGATTCTCAATCAACAAGGTCAAAATGTAATATGGGTTTATGTAGCTATAGCGAAAAAAAATCTTATGTGGCCCAGGTAGTAACTACTTTACTGGAAAAGGGGAGCGATGGAATAGACTATTGTGGTAGCCGAAAGGACGGATTCCCCTGCTACATTACAATACCTTGCTCCTTATACAGGAGAAGCTCTGTCTAAATATTTTATGTATCGTGAATGACACACTTTAATCATTTATGATGATCCCTCCAAACAAGTTGAAGCTTATCGCCAAATCTCTCTTCTATTACGAAGACCGCCCGGTCGTGAAGCTTATCCAGGAGATGTTTTTTACTTGCATTCACACGTTTTGGAAAGACCACCCTTCCTTATTATGGGAATAACTTCCCGACTCTGCAGACAGGTGAAGTGAAGTGATTCCCGGGTAGGGATCACGAAGGCAGTTGTTGTTCTTCTGTAAAAGCAAGGGAGTAGGGAAGTCACCTTTTCTTTAAGGATAAATAGCTAAATATCCCTGCTCTATGTTCCTGAACGTGTTGTCTTTTACCAACAAAAATCAATAGTGGGTCGGCAGGTCTCTCGTCTATGGAATGGACAACATCTATTCCCGATTCCTAAACTCCAGCTCCTGCTCATGAAAGTAAAGATTTTGATGTCCACACGGCCGAAGGATCAAATAGTGAATTCTTCTTTTCTTTACCCAATGTTGAAGCTGGTTCTGAAGGATCAAATAGATCATGGCTTGGGGAGTCATTGAAACCAAGACATTTGGTTTAGTGTATATTAAAAAGAACAAAGGAAAGAACCTAGCCTATCATATATAGTAGAGTATTAGGCCTAACTCACAGGAAGATCTGAAGGCTATTAAATTGTCGCCTAAGCAGACGATGGACGAGACTCTGGAAGAGTGTCTTTCTGCTGAGGTTTCTTCTGACGGGCTTGTGAACAATTCGCTAAAAACCCCTAGTGATAACTATGTATGTATAATATAACTGCCACTTTAAATCAATTGAATCAATGCAAGAAATGTTGTTCCCATAAGCATATTCATTCATATTTGGTTTGATTCCTCGGTTCATCTTATGCCAACGATGGAATAGCCTCTTTTTCTAGCTATTACTTTCCTTCATTCAGGTATGGGGGTAGGGAACACGAAGGTCTAGTAGGATTTGTCGGTTTGAGAAGGTGAACGACGAATCAAAGTGATCGAAGGTTCAAGTACTGAGCAAATATTCAAACGTCTATTCATGTGAGAACTTCTTGGCCCTTTGGTTGACACCACCTTAGCCTTAGTCAGTAAGGGATGAGTGATTATTAAATAGGGACTTCGGAAGTTCATGGGAAGAGGTTAGTGGAAGAGATCATCTTTCCAGGGTTGGATTCACCGAAGTGGACGACAGGCAACAGAAGACAGAGGAGTGGACCTGACAAGCAAAAGATTCATTCAATAGGCAAGAAAGTGAGTATGCACCACTCCGAAGTACTAATAACAAAGTTGAAAAGAGGGCAGGGCAAGCCATAGACGAAAGTGAACTATAGACTACTTACCAAAGACCATAGGCAATGGACGAAAGCCCAGCAAAAGGGCATTAGTCACCGAGGAATCTAATGCGCGTAGATCAAAGCATAGTGGAGAGACCATACATAGGAAATTTACAAGGACATGTTATCAATAGGGGTCGATGGCACGTTCGATTACGAAGAAGTCAATAATCAAAGATTATACGGAGGGTCCGTCAGTCACAAATAACCCAAGCAGCAGGGTCAAGCCTATTTGAATTTGTTATTGAGAAAATGAGGAGGAAGTCATCTGTCATGGAGAGGCAATCCTCAAATACGTACTTTGACCTGACGGCTTACTCGTTCTATAAGAGAATGGTTCAACTAGTTAGGCGGTCTAGCACATTATTCAATGCGCTTTATTTAAAGCAGTGTGCATCATCCGGGGTGATAAAAAAGATCCATACCCTGTTGACAGTGTCCCTGTCCCTAAATCATCAAGCTACCTTCGGATTCTTCCCTCCAGTTATTAACGAGGTGGGCGGGAAGGATAGCGCCCAACTTATTATATACGGATACAGATATTCCTTGTCATTCTAATCTTGATATAGTTCCAACAGGCCTATTCTCGGACTCTCCTATAGTGTATAGTATATTCTTTCCATCTTCCTACTAGGATAGATATTCTAACAACAAACTACCTAGCTTATGTCACGACCTAACCCGATGGGCTGCGACGGGCACCTGGTACCTTACTCAACCGAGTACTAATGTAACATATATTTCTTATTACCTTATCATATACACGTGACCTACGGGCCTAATAGGCCAACATCATCATTTATAAACTCAAAACATAGGCCGACAAGGCCGTACAATCTTTCACGTACACGACATATGTCTACAAGCCTCTAAGAGTACATAAATGTCATAAAGGTCGGGACAGGTCCCCGCCATACTAATCAATACATGTCCTAATCATACTGACCACAAAAGCAACTCCGGAACAAATGGAGTGCACCAACATCTCCCGCTTAGCTGATCGCCTACTTGGAGGACTCTCACCTGTCTATCGAGATCTGCGGGCATGAAATGCAGTGTCCCCAGGAAAAAGGGACGTCAATAAAAATAATGTACCGAGTATATAAGGAATGACAATCAGTAAATAATAGACATGAGATAAACATGGAGTAAAAGACTGGACATGTACGTCTGCATAGTTTTGTGAATCATTTCATTTTTATAATGTCATGCATATGCGTATAAATGTCATACCATGCATTAGTATATGCGTTCATAACATCATCAAGCCTTTGAGGGAATCCCATCATATCATTTTAGCCACAGTGGGCAAATCATCAACATATACCAGTTGATCAGGTGGTGGTGCGTATATAACGCCATAACCTTTTCCCATATCCCATATACATATAATATACATATATACGCGTATATAACGTCATCTGGTCATGGGTAAATTTATATGTATAAATTCATGAAATGCATAAGAAATACGTCAATAATATTTTCTCGGAATGTCATAAAAATAATATGCATGTCGGATAAATTTTATCAAATACGTATTTTTCTGAGACCCATGAACATAAGATATAATAATAATTCACATGGGGAATCAAGAATATAGACACCCCTAATATTTCTAAGAATAGAATCATTTATAGAAACTATGTGTTTGCTCGTTTCTTTCAGTATCATTTGGGTCATGCCAAAAAGAAAGAAGGAATAGCCTTAACATACCTGGAGTAGGGAAAAGTTCGTATGATATTTCTGGAAAAGGTTGCACCGTACTCCTTTAGAACCGCAAAACTTTTACGTTGTTAAGCTTCTAATAATACTCGTTGGATTTTGGTTGAAAGACGTTTTGTTGAAAGCTTGTAAAAATGGCTAACGTTCTGGTTGTAAGAATGATTAACATTCTGATGGTAAGAATGACTAACATTCTAATTGTAAGAATGACTAACATTTTGATTGTGTAGTCTTTAGTATGGAAAATATTAGAATGGAGTGATTGTGTAAGTAACACATTATGCCACCTAATAAGAAATGACTAAGAGTCATTTCTTTATAATGTGGCTAGCTGCCACATTTAATTGGTGGGGGGGGGGGGGTTGTATTATCTCATAATTAATTAATTAATTAGGTAATGTCCCGTTACCCGATAATTCACCAATTATCTGCATAATTAAAACTTATCTCAAATTACTTAAAATACTACTCATTTTTAATATACTTTATACATCATACTATCACGGTCATATGATACCTTGTATGGTACTACTCCATAAATATCGGGTATTATAGCTCGGACCGTATTTTATCCCAAATCGACAACCGTCAATGAGACTCATTTTCTTTAATTCGTGTACCCTTTATCCTTCATGGCACTTACTCGTCACTTGTTTGAAATAGCATAATGCTTATAATCTCAAAATAATCTCATTCCTGAACTTACGTCGATTAACTTGGGACAAAACTTTAACGTACGAAAATGCGGGATGTAATATCTCATTTACGAGTTTTCATCAATTTACTTATGGCGTACTTTCACGTACGAAAATCTGGGGTATAATATCAATTCCCCCTTTGGAACATTCGTCCTCGACTGTTGACTGATGCATTTTTCATTCTCATAACCCATAGCTCATGCGAATACTTTAATACTCTTCTTGTCATTTAGGCAACTATTCTTTGAATAAATCCAAAGGCCAAGGCTTTCCCCCCTTTAGATCTCTTTCTCACACCATGACTTGTGGTCGGAATTCTTCCAATCTCGTAACTGTTGCTACCTTTTATCATGCAGCATGTACGACTCTGACCTTGTGTGCAACTATGCGACTCTTCTCTCCTTTTTCCTCTACCTTTTAGCCAATCTCTAGCCCTCACTTTGTAAACATATACCGAGCTTGATACGATGTCCCTCTGGGAATCTATAAGTATATTGAAGTTCTTCGGTCGGTACTTTGTTGAATTTATGAATATTTCTATATCTTATTTCATAGACCTGGTTATTCATCAGTATGACTTTACTGCATCCAGGTAGGTCATACTATACCATAACTTCTACTTCGATTTATCGTTGTTGAGGTCTGCTACCAAATTCTAGCTTACTCTTGTTGCTTATCTCATATGTATAAATCTAGGTCTTTTAATGCGTCCTCATTACTGTTCATCTTAAGAATGACAGCCTAATCTCATCTCATACTTTGTGACTTTTGTCCATCTATTATTGATTCACCTCGATATTGATTTACAGTATACCACTGATAACTTGAAACTTCTTATATAACACTGCCGCTAGGGCTCACGTCTCATCGGGGACATGTAGAGTAATTAGATTGATCCACCTAGGGGCGATACTATACTTCCATAACCGTAATTTGTTGCATCCCAATGTGATTCTCCTTGTGAGGGTATTTCAATCCTTTACAATTCATCAAATCATTACTCAATCGAAGGCCCAAATGTCATCCTTTATTTATCACAATTACCCCCTTATTCTATTACCAGGGCAGCATTCCATCTCTTCTAATGCTACTAGTCTTAGACTCCTTTGAGTTCATTCAGGCTATACTGATCTTTCCATAACTTAGAGAAACCATCTGCTCTTCCTGTTTTCATGGGCTTAATCCTGAGGACTTATCCATTCTCGTCAGCTTCTCACTCGCCCTTTCTTATCCTTACTCGTGTCTTCCTAAAACCTTGTCACTTTACCATACTTAATCTTGCGACCTACACATATCCATTTATACTGCTCGCAACCTTCCTTCAACTTGCTCGCACGATTAGATTTCCTTATGTTATTCTGGAACATCAAGCGAGACATCACATCGTCTCTAACTCTTCTTTACTTTCTTAATCAGGCTTCTCCATATGTAGAAACCATAGGCTGGAAGATATGCCACTGACGACGCCGATATCATTCCTGGATACTGAATCACAATGCTTCTAGACTTTCATCTTGAAGTTATAGATTATTCACAATCTTCTGCACCTGAGTATCTCATACGTTGTTCACCTTTACCTTACTTGCCTTAAAATCTCAGGTCACATGTTTTATTTCCTTCATGACCTCCCTTCCATATAGGTATGATTCACATCCACAACTAGAAGCTCTATTATAATACTTGGAATACAAACCACAACAGCATCCTTCATTGAACCGCTTCTTCTTATCCTTGCTACCTATGAAATGAGTCCCTCTTTTATTCACTAAAGAAGACGCAACTGATAGATGGATGAATATACATTTGATTGCCATTTCTATGAAGAAAAATCTCGTGTTGGGGGAATCGCTGGGAAAAAAGCCAATTGATTCGGTTTTCTCGAAATCAATGAGTGGACTTGAAATCATAGATCCATTTTGTGATCCACACGACTCAGACAAGAATCATGTATCTTACCCACCCAGTGTTGTTCTGATTGAATTTCAAAGATCTCACTCGATGTCAAAGCGCATTTTGTGAAGTGTTCTCCTGCCCCTGTCACCTGAGAAAAAGTCAACTGGAAACCGTGATCAGAGTCCTTTTTTGAAGATGATGATTTGAAGATTCATTCCATAGAGAAGGGTGTCTTGGTTGCCGATACCGAAGTTGAATGAATCATTCCACCTGGCAATAGCAAAAGTGGAATTTGGCACAGGTCAAAGGGGAAAGCAAAGAGGAATTCCACTTTGGAAAGTAAAAGGGCTGTTCAAAACGAAGGATCCAGTATCAAGGGGCAAGCTTCCCGGTGTCCAAGTGTCAAGTCCTGAGTGCTTGTGTCCGCCAAAAGCTTCCTTTTTTTCTTTTTAGTCTTTCCTTGCATTGAACTGAAAGGTGAGAGGTAGGGCTCGATCTCAAGGTTTAATTTAAAGTCACTAGTCAGTCCAACTGCACGAGTGAAAGGCGAAAGTAAATATTACGTGCAACCATGTGTAACGTGTCAAAGGTCACCGAGCCATCTTAAAGGGGAATAAGTTGTTTTGTGCATCAAACAACTGAAAGAGTTTGCGGAGAAGGGTTGAGTTGCGTAATAGCGGATTCGTAGATCAATAAATAGTTGGATTTGAAATCGAACTCTCTACCTTGGGCGGATAGGAAATGAGACTTTCAATGGTCCGCTCTTCTCTCCTCGTGATCGACGCTGACCCTAGAAGTTGGGTATTCCTTCTCAAGAGGACACTAACCCTCCCGATCTTGCTAGCCAGGGGATCAGTCGTTCAAGATTTAATCTTTCCCCTTCTGCTCCCACGGAATCACTCTTATAGTAGGAGGTTTACTATGTCCCCAACTTCTCTTTATTAAGAAAGTCGGTTGTCTACTATAATTAGATTAAGATCGTATAAATATAAGCTTTTAATATAGCTAGACCAGATTCAATAAATAGAGTCCGGTAATAACATTATGAAACTGAAACCATATGGCAGAAAGCAGAAGCAACGGGTACGTCTGTTCGGGTTCATTCATGTCTAATAAACATTGAATAAAAGGAGATTCGGGTATCAAAGTTGAGTGGACAGGTGACGGGAGGATGGGGGAAGAGTAAAGACAAGACGAAAGCACGAGTTCCGGCATCTTACTTTACTAGTTTCATTTCCGTATGATAGTCACCCCTTTCTCGGTAAAGCAGAGTGAGCAGCTTCTTTCTTTGCTACTGCTGCCATACCACAAAGAAGTCCAATAGTTGCGCTTACTTCTTCCTTCAACCCTGAAAAGAGCATATGCATCCCGGGATTCTCTCTATCTCAGAAATGGATTCCCCTTCAAGGGTACTTGAGTACGACTAGGGCTATGAAAATCTTATCGAAAGAGGAGGAAAGAGAGTAAACTCGACTCTAAAAGTTTTAGTTGCCTCCCTCTCTCCCCCCATAACTGAAAAAGGAGCACGGCGAAAAGCCAACCTGATTTCTTTTTTTTGTTTGATGAGGGAAGACCTTAAGTACTGAATTAATTTAATTACACCTATATCGCGAAAAAAGAGTTGCTCTAGCTTTAGCACGCACCTTTTATCCTATGAGGAAAGTCACTCTTTCTGATTCATGTATGGCCCTTCCTGGATCTGGATCACAGTATACCGATGACTTTGTCCTTGAATTCATTGTATTTCATATCCACCGATCCGTGGAAGTGACCGAGGAAGATTAAGATAGATTTAGGGCTGGCAGGCGAGTCTAGAGTAGATTCCCCAACGGGTCCTGACTTTTCAATAACAGAGGTGAAAACTTACTCTTTCAAGTCAAATTCAAAGTTGGGTAGACTAAGATGGAGTTTATTTTACAGTTGTTCCAGGGATATGGGTATAGGGTGAATTATATTCACTCTTTATGAAGTTTTCTGCACTCTTTATATCATATAGAAAAAAGTAAATATGGTGCCCTGGTAGACGCGCAGACAGAGTGAGTTTCCGCCGATCCTGATCCAGATGTGCCAAATATTTAGGACTATGAGGGTACGGTGCTATCCTTGTACTTTGCTGGTTGCACATGACCTAATGTACACTTGCCCCCTTTTTCTCACTCTTTTGGTGGTTTGACAATTTGAATCTATTTTCTTTATGCTACCGAAAGACGGAAAGGGGAGCTGACTCGTTCATTACTTGCGGAGGACGAATCAAGGCCTAAAGTTGGTTCATCGAGAAAGAGGAGAAAAAGATCAACAAGGATTTCATACCCTATGCTAGTTCTTTTTCTCTCTCCCCCAGATATGCCTTTAATAAGTCCTCCACCTATTCTCGTGTGACGACGTCTATGATTGTGAAATTCAGGAATGAACAGTTGCAACAATCATGTTCAATTTCTTTTGATAGTTTTAGATTATGGTGCATTGTAATCAAGTGTGAGAAGTATGTTAATGGAAAGGTAGCTCACATACCTTTCCAGGCCTATTTCTTTAATAATCACTTCAGCTCTTTCATACTTCTGACGTCAACTCATCTTGCTTGGAAGTCTTAAGAATGCAGCAAAAACTAAGGTTTCCTCCACAGTCAATTGTGGAAAAAGCCTATCATCTTGTATCACGAAACCCACCTAGCAAAACATTTCTCAATTCGGTATGGAAGTTAATACAAAATCATGTACATTGAAAGAATGACTTTTATATATTCTTGGTTTAAAGGCAATAGAAAGAGAGAAGGAAAAAAGAATTATTGATGGATAGGTAATATACCTCATATTTATAGCTGTATTATATGGGATGTCATTGTATGTCACAGTTCTTCTGACATTTTCTTGCAATCTTCCTCCCAATATCTTTAACAAGGTTATTTTCCCACTGCCAGAAGGCCCCATTAAGGCAAGAATTTAACCCTTCCTGTTATACCCTTGATTATCTGCTTGTAATTATCATGCTCAAATTGGGAAGCTACATTTGATACAACTGCCTTGACAGGATTGTTGGAGGAAGCTTGGCTAATCTTCACCTTGTACTCAACATCCGCGAACTGCATTCAAAGAAAATTTAAATGACAGAAGCCAAAACTCTTAAACATATATCAACAATTTTATTCTTTGAAACATTTCTGAGAAATGAAATATTGGTTAGAGAAAAAAAAAGTACCTTGAGAAATATGGGGAGGGGTTGATCTTTATCAGCAATTGATGTATCATCCTCTGCCTCTATATTATTTTCAGAGCCTCTGTTTCTGAGGTAAGATTGAGACATGAACTCTGTGTTATGGCCAAAGCCATTGCATCCAGCAATCTGCATGGAGCCAACAGCTGTAGGGGATAATGACAAATCCTCAATTTCATCTTGTCTAAGATACTCCATTGTGTCATGAACTGCAAGTTAAGCGTTGATCTATCCTGTTTAATGGTGTTGGACAAAGTTCATTGTTATATATGGTGGATAAGATAGACATAACAAAAACTCTGCCTAAATCTTGAAACTGTTGAGCCACATGCTTTCTATGGGAAACTATAGACTCTTTCTATTTGTGAGTTTCTAGTTATCACATGCACTTGGTGCACTTGACTTTCTTCAAAATTCTTTTTTAACCAAGTGTTCAAATGACACTGTTTGGGGTATTCTAACTCAGCAACGACGTAATAGTTGTTAATACATAATTAACTAAATCAAAGTGCTCCCTCTCTGATATCTAATTAGATGAGACGGTTCACACAATTCACCATAGTAGAGAAGGAAGAGGTCTAGGATTTGAGTCTTGCTGCCACTTATTAACAGTGGAGATAGGAGATCCAGTTAACGAAAAGGATGGGCTGCTGCTATTCAAGCATCTGAAAGTCTATCTATAATGATTGTTATTTCATATCAGAGCTCATGCTAAAGGAATTGGTGATCCCTAGCTTGAGACTCCAACTCCGAAAGCCGACCTGCCAACTGACATTGTGGGAGAATACCCTCTACCATCATCAGAAAATGTTTCTTAGCGGCAACCTTGAAATAGGGTCAAGTTTGACTGCCTCAAGATCTTAAGCTGGGTATTCTGTACAAGATTGAAGCCTTATAGCTAAATCAATGACTGCCGTAAGTTGCATTTTGAGTTTTTAGAATTGGGTCACTTAGCCCCTGGATTGGTGCGCAAGCAAAAGAAGAACAAAAAAGGGGGGCCTCTAGCTTATTAAGAAGCATATAAATGACATACTAAGTAGAAGCGCGTAGACGAAGGGAGAGGGGCTTTTTTGAAAGGTTAGAAACTTATACGTATATAGATATAGTAAGTGTGTGTGCGGGGTGTAGGTATACCACTTACGAGAAAGAACCCCAAGTCAGTAAAGTAGTTAACCAAACACAAGTAAGAAGTTCGTCAGCCCTTCCTCTGATGCCTCCCATTCATTTTTCTTCATTTCATCATTTTGTTGTATTGTTCTGTTCATAGGTCCCAATCCCTTCTTAGAAAGCCCTCTTCCCTCACCTTAAGTTAAGAAAAAAGAATGCTTCTTGATTGAACGAACATTGTAAGAACCTTTCTAACTGACACCCCAGTCATAATGCCACCCACGTCTTTTTTTCTTTTGAACAAGCCTTCTAAATCAAATTTCTTTTTATTTGAGTTCATAATAACTGGCGGGTTTCATTAATGAAAAGAAAAGCGGAGGCCCGCCATCTTCTAGAATTGTAGTTTTCCATCGATTCATTATCAATGGCCCACTCTATCTTCGAACCTTGTCACAGATCAAACTTAAAGATATGAACTGAGTGCCATTTGATGAGTAACTGAGAACAAAGGAGAGGGATATGGAAAGAATTAAGTAATGAAAGAGGAAGTCATTGATAGTAGTAACGACTTCTCATGATCCATTGGTTCATATAGAATCCATGTCCTAGGTGTATCAAAAAACATTCTTTTCGCTACGCGTATATAATAAAATAGAGTGAAAAGGTCCACCCCGAAACCAAGGAGGTGCTAACTAAAAGATGAGTCCCCTCCGAACCGCAGGAGATAGTTGCTCATCATACCGCTCACCAACTTCACTTGCCTCTATGGGAGGCTCGCTCCGGGCAGGTTCGGATAACTTATAATAGGCGGGCTCTACGAAGGAAGGAGTTGGGTTATGAGCATTTTCAATATGATTCTTTTCCTGTATTTGTTCGATGAGAAATGCGAGTCTGTTTTGTCCACTTTCTTCATCCCCCTCTATCAAAATGATCAAAAAGGAAGGCGAGCTTGCTTCTTATTCCCGTGTTTGATCTCTTCCATCTCTGCCTGGCTCGTTGTCACCTATGTTGAAGAAAGGTTTGGAACCCTGTAGAGAATGAAGAGGGGCCAAGGATCTTCCTCTCAACAGTGCTTTTCGAGGCTCCCCCCTGAATAAGTAAGGCCCCGTTAGCCTGGGCGAAGATGGGGATAAAGAGTAAGGATTGAAGCCCCCTTAGCTCTGCCAGGCACTGGACAGGGGTTAGCTCTGTAAATGTGTAGAGCCAAGTGTAGTGTGGTGTAGTAGTAGGCACTTCTAGGCCCCTTCCCGGCTACTGGATCACTCCAGTGCTTCGGGTACTACGGACCCTCTGCCATCCATTGCAGCAGAGCCGTTTCATGAGCGGGGGGGCTAAGCGCAGTTCTTTGAATCAAACGTTGAATGAAATCGATTCTTTTTTAGATATAAAAATCTAAATCGGATAGGATAGATGGATGGATCTATCTTTCTATTCATATATATTACTAATCAAAATGGATTTTTATAGTGTTGTAGCGTAGCAAGAAGCCCCAAATCCTTAATTTGGCCATGGAAGACTGCACTTCTTTGGGGCCAGGAAGCGAAGGGAATGAGCTTGGATGCTTCTCCTCCACACTTCTTTTTCCTCGTGCCCGTTCAGCATGCGCTTCGTGTGCCTTCGCGCTTTGCTCTCCTCTTATTCTTCATTGGACGGTTCGGATGGACTTCGCCATTCTTTCCCAACTAAAATTGAAAAGGCTACATCACATCGAGATGTCGATTCATTTTCCGCCCCCAATGAGATGGAGAATTTATAACCCCCTATTTAGACTTTTGGGCCCTTCATATTTCTTAATCGAGACCCGGCCCGTCTCGCGTCGTTCCAACAACCGGTAGGGAGCACCTCAGTATACGATCGCGCGTAGTAACTGGGAGTCCTATTACACCTAAGGCCAACTTCAATTCACCAAACCAAGGTTCATCTCGTGTAGTCATTGTGTACCCGTACAAGGATATTGAGTGGACGTTTTATGTATCAGACTCAACCCTATTTTTCGTAGCATGCATTCCCATCCCTATGACAACTGATTCGGTAAGCTACGTGTCCGTTGCACGGAGAACTGCCTTCGGTCCCCCAAACTCACTTACTCGTGGAAACCATCCGCCCGCCCAACGACCTATAATGCTAGTCACTACTCCCACTGGGGCTAGGAAGTAAGCCCCACAACCCAATGCGGCGAAGAACAAATAGAATTTCCTACAAAATCTGGCTAACAGGGGTATTCCTGCATATAAGAACATAGTAATGGAGAAGGTAATAGCCAAAATATGATTCGTTTTTGCTAGAGTACCCAAACTATGGCGAATGCATCTATTAGCTATATATTTGACACGGGTTTGCCGTAATGCTAAAACTATGGCGTATATGGATGGGCCAACTCCAATTTTCCCCTCATATTTTAAATATATATATATATATATATATATATATATATATATATATATATATATATATATATATATATATAATTTTAAAATAGTGCATATGTATCATGATTAGTTTATAAGCATATACATGTATTTTTCATAATTTTCCATAATTTTTAAAGACTTTAAACCAATTTATTTCTACATTTTTATTGTGTAACTATCCAGTAATTATCCTTCAAATTATTTTTTTGGTGATTTAATCATCTAAACTTATCATTTATACACAAATATGAGGTTTTAAATATTTTCAGTGCATTTCTTATAATTACATTTGCATTTTTAAGGCTAAATTACACATTTTGCAATAATAGCCCATATGCATGTATAATTACATTATTTATGAAAAATGTAACATTTTACATTTTTATAGTGTTAAGTTATTATTTTTAATCTTTTAATACACAAATAATATTTTTGTTATTTATTAATTGCTTTTATAAATTATGTTTTTGCTAAAATGTTGGTTATTTAAAAACTAGCCTCACACTAAACCTATTTCCAGACCAAACAATGGCTCAAAGTACCTAATACACTAGCCCAAATACCCCAGCCCAAACCAAATTAACCCAACCCCCTAAATCCGGTCACGGCACGTTTAACCACCCGATCCAAGACCCCTTTTAAATCATGGCCGTTGATCTCTGAGATCAACGGCCAACATTACACTCTCCCCTTTAATTACCCAAACCCCTAACCCTAATCTCACTCCCCCTCATCTGCCGCCTATGCATCCCCTCACCTCCCTTCTCCCTCCTAAGAACCCTTGTGCCCCCTCCCCTAAAAGCTCTCCTAATCCCACCAGACATGGGATTATACGGCCATTTCTTACCATTCTCGACCCCCTTCTGGTACTGGCTACACTCCTATAGTGCTTGCCTAAACATGGCAAGCAAATCTCCTCAAAATAGAACCACAATCGGTTCAAATCCCTATTTTTTAAATGTTATTATGTCTATGTTCATGCCATGCTACTACGAGTTCGAACATTTATTTATATTTTGTTGATTCTTACTTACCCTAAAAATTTGGGTTTCATATCTCTTTAGATCGAGCCAAAATTGGTTCGATTCTTTGACTTTAAGCGATGCTTCTGTCTATATACATCTTATTCTGTGCAACGTTTGATTTTTTTTATTTTTAGATTATGACGATTTTTTGTACTTTCCCTAAAATTAGGGTTTTGAAATTTCTCTCTTTTCCTTAATGATTTCGATTGCATGTGATGTTCTTTCCTTTCTAGTGTTTGATTGACACTTTTCCTTATTTACTTGTTCAATCTTTGTCACTATATACCCCTCCCCATTACCCTTTAGAAGGAGACTCTTTTGAAATCGCTATAATCTCACTAAAATTTAAAGCTTTATTCTATTATTTCTTCATTATCACGTTCTATACTTTGGTTCTTGGCCAGCTGAAAGACAAGACCGCTAAATTCTGGACACTTGCTTCTCATTAATGTTCAACGCACTGTGAACTTTTGTTCTTTCTTGTATTTTTGTTTAACTAGTCAGATACTGAACCTTTGTAATTTCGTTCCTATGTATCTGCAATTTGCATATGCCTTCACTTTCGAAGTTAGTTAGTTTAATGAGTTTTCTTGGTTGTTTTGTGTGCGATTCTGTTTATTTTAATTCAATTTTTAGGTCTCCTTAACGTTTAACTTCATAATGTTGGTAGCTCTAAGCATGCCTAAACTTGATTCGAGTAAACTAAATTCTTGTAAATGTGTTACTACAGTTTGGGATCTTTGCACTTGTAACCATCTATGTGTTGTTTTATTTTTGCTTTAGGCTATGAATACTATTGTGTGAACATGATTTACTTGCATAATTTGTTTCCTCTTTAGTCGACTAGTCAATTGTGTTCAAAACATGAATGTTTACATCTATTTTATGGCACAATTCTATTCTGAATTTCTGTAGTTATATCTTGCTTATATAGCATGTTTTAATCCTGTCAATCACGACTAGTTCTCTATCAATATGTCCCTTTTAGCATGTTTTTGCTCCCCTGATTCACCAGTAGTTGAAGTAATTTGTTTCTCATCATGTATAAATGTAGTTCTGCCGCCAAATTAGTGTGACTATTTCATAACACTAGGACTTATACTTAGTATAATTTGAACCTTTTCTTTTATACTATGAGCTATGTATGATACTTTTCATCAATCCTGCAAACCTGTTCATCCCTTAACTTTGCTAATGTAGGACTGTTTATGCACTAAGTGTTCAACCTGCTTTTTTTTCTAAATCTTTGCTAAGATTGTTCTTAAACTCTATAACTTGTCCAACTATCTGCTATATATGCAACTTGACTATGTCTGTATCCCTTAGTTTTGTCTCTCAACCTTGGTTTACATCACTTACAGCCTAGTCTCTTTTGAGTTCTTATTCTTAGCCGGCTGAAAGCCAAGGCTACTTAGGTTCTATCATTTTACTCTATAATTTAGCCATTCATTCGGTCTGTAATAATGTTGTAATAATAATTGGGGTATTAGTAAAATTGGGAAAAGGGGGTTTATCTTAATACTTGCATTGAAACGGGTAGAAATCCTGCATATATGTGTCTTACTTTGCTCAAATATGTTTTGCTATTGTGTGTGTTAGATAACCCGCCTATAGGTATTTAATTTGTTTGACATATTTTGCTTCCACATGCTAGAAACCATGCCTATAGGAAATTAAATGACTAATGTCTCAATGTGCATTACAACATACTCATTAGGGGCTATAGGATTCTGTTAATTTACATGCTACCTAATCTGCCATTTAAAAATCCTGTGTCATTGTCACTATTAGAAAGCATGCCTATAGGATCCAACTAAGCAATTCTGAATATTCTCCTGCTAATTATCATTTCTAATTACTGTATAAATCACATAGATATCATGTCTATAGTTTTAACCTCTTATAACATATAATCAGTAGGCAACTGGGTAGTCACTTAGAAGTCGTTCTAAAATGGCATCTTGCTCTGAAACTACCCGCACGCTTGAATCCCAAGGTCACATAGAAACTATGTTTATAAGTCTTAATGGCTTTAACTTGTCTCAATTATGAAACTGTCAAATGCCTAATTTGTTTGCGTGCATTTGTTGTCTAAGTGTGGAGGCTAACCTGAGCACTTAATTGCCTTCACATGAAGTCTAACATGTTTTGTATGTCGCCTAGTTTTATCATTTTGAGCAACCTAAGTCAAGTCTAGAACCACCCAAGATAGAGGTCCAAATGCCTCTTGGACTATAGGTATGGGACGGGTAGTGCACGCATAAGGTACGATTTAGAATCAACTAGTGCGCTTTAAGTAAAAACTAAAAGATAGTAATCGGGTAGAAGGAGATGATAGTCTATGCCCGCTAAATAATACGAGTAACACCCCATCTTGAGGGAGTTACGAAGTATTATTTATGTTGCACGGGGTGATATTTTAGGATAAAAAACTTAAGACCCCCCTATCTTGTCTTTAAATCAATTAAAAAATCTCCCCAAGTAGGATTCGAACCTACGACCAATTGGTTAACATCCGACCACTCTACCACTAAGCTACCGAGGAACAACAGACTTAATGATGGAAGCCGACTCTCGTTCTTTGGACCAACCTATGACCGAATAAAAATGAGTTCGTCACTCTTTTTCACATACACCGGGAGAAAAGGTTATGATAGCAAGCCCCTCCCTGGCCGTAGAGCCTCCAGGAAAGGAGGCGGCGATCAACCATCCACTCTCGACATTCATATTGATCAATAGATCTCCGCGTCCTGCCAGTTCGCTAAGTAGACTCACTCTACCGAGGGGCAACAAAGGCTGGAACTCTTCATGTCGAAAACAAGGGACCTACTTCTCATCCTCGGAGTTAGCAGGTATGAAACAGTCTCCTCTCTATCTATCTCTCCGACTTTCTACTACTAAGTAGCACTTCTGCCTTCTGCTATTCAATCATAGAATTGATTTCGATCAAGCTGAAAAAAGTCAGCCCTATATACGTTATTAGTAAAGCGCTAACACCCTATCTTAAGTAAGGGGGCCTTTCTTGCTCGTTAGCGCTTTTTTTTATTGCATCTTGGACGCCCCATTTCTTTATCAAAGTCAACTTTCTCACTTGTTATTCAATCTTTGAAGTCCCTACTTTATTTAGATTTATGGGATATTTGAAGAAGCGCATGTTATCCACCCTATACCTATACAAGGGGATGGTCTCGATCTTGCTTGGTGGTACCCTTCTCGATGATTGTTGACTCAACATTGATTTTGTGCTTGAGGTGGAGGGCTCTCCCTCCATACATCGAGTCAAGTAATTCGCTATCGAAAATTGATCTGCCGCCTATCTCATGCCATGCTTCTTCTTTCTCTGAATCGGTTCCTAGTGTCAGTCAATCAAGATTTGCAATCAAGAGAGGGAAGAGCCTTGACTTTAGGTTAGGCCAGTCTCATCAATCACGCAATTCCCCCATCCATCAATTGATCACGCGAGTACACATCCAGTCAACGCATAGCGAATGAAAAAAGCGTTCATCCTGGATTCTCTTCCTTAAGAAAAATGTCTATCAATTTATCCCTATTCATTATGTCAAAGTCTCCACTTTTCACGCCCCTCTACTAGGAGATGCACCATGTTGATAGGAATCGACAAAGACCTTCTTGTACACGTCCTTAAGGGCAGCATTCATGTCAATCATCACTACTTTCTCCCGAGGGCATGGTATGGCTTTGTTCTTGGTCTTGTTTAATAGATGCCGAGTGCCGCTTTTCCCCATCCGAGAATCTCCATGTGCTCTAAGTGGACGCGAGCTAGAATCCTTATGTCATCATGCT
Source organism: Nicotiana tabacum (assembly GCF_000715075.1). Lineage (NCBI taxonomy): Eukaryota > Viridiplantae > Streptophyta > Magnoliopsida > Solanales > Solanaceae > Nicotiana > Nicotiana tabacum. Next base: position 109,387,997 of record NC_134098.1, on the reverse strand, counting down.
TATTCAAAAGACTGTCTCTTTACCCTTGCGTCTTCATCTTTTCGAAAGCCCAAACCATTCTTCTAGATCTCCATTAGTCCTATTTCAGGTGCAAAGCCTCTTCAATAAAGACCTATTTTTTTTCTTTCTCCCCCATTTCTCATTTTGTTGATTGAAAGAGAATAAGCACTATCCACTGAGTAAAGAGAGGGTTTTTGGTCAGTTCCCATTCGATTCCCCCCCCCTCCCCTTCATAGTCCATTAGTGGGTAGGGCGGTCAACTTAGAGGGCATCCGCCTCCTCTTCAGATGTGTTCTCTACAACCTGGCAGTTCTTTGGTCTTCGCTTTTGGGGGCGGGAGTGCTTGGTCACTAGGTTCTTTGTTTCCTCAACCAATTCGGTTGTGTCAGCCCTGAGATTGATCTAACATTTTGTTATGAGCTGGCTGGATTGAAGGTTAGACAGATTTGAGTTCAAATGGGACAACACCTTCGATCGACCATAGGGCATATTCTACCCTTACCGAATTCATTCTATTGAAGCGTAACGTAAAACGCTCCTTCTCATCTTGCATCTCTTTGGTTTGGAAGTTCCAAAATGTTGTCTGTGGATTTCTATAACAAAGGAAAGCCTCCTACCCTAATACTATGCCATTTGATTGAAACAAGTTCTGTGCTGCTCACCACTCCTCGAAGCCAAGGACGAGGTCGAATTGTCATTCCAGGATTTACAGTCCGATACATTTCCATTATGTTACCTAGCCAAACCCGCCACCTCACGTGCCAAAGTAAAATGTTTGTTCTTCCTTCTTCACTACTTTTTTTTATACATATGCGGCAGCGGCAGAGAAGAGAGGACAACTTATTTCTCCTTTGCCTTACTCAATCTTCCTTTTTTGATTGAAAGTAGCAAGCCACTCTACTATTGATACATAGGCCACATAGAAGGTTGCTCATCCAGCCCAGCGGATCCATTGTTTATGCGGTAGTGCAATGCAACTAAAAAAGGGAAGCCCCTTTTTATTAGTAAGGGATAGGTTGGTTGGGGAAAACTCCAAAACTAGGGTTCCAAAAAGCTTACCTTATATTATAGAAAAGTTTGAGAAAGGGGCACCCCTACTATACCTCTTTGTTGTGTTGCCTTTTGTGATCTTCGGCTTCAGTTTGCGTTTTTTGGATAGCCGGGACCCGATGTTGATATCTGATTTGAATGTCAGCATAAGGTTTGGGGTGGCCCATCCGATTAGTTAACCTATCACTGCTGGAAACCCCAGCGGTTGTTTGGATGCATACTCCCCATCTGTCTATCTCACACTCCCAAAGCGAATTTTTCTTTCTTCTTTCGTTTGCCTTTCCTGTGTCTTTCTTTATATCTATAGGTCGGCTTGCGCAGATAGATCTTTGACGGGGGAGGTTGGTGCCCCTTGAGGTATTACCTTCCGGTGGGTTGTTCCTTTATCTGTCTTTTCTATCCAGTGCCCGCACTGCGTCAGAAAATCTTCGTCTTCGATCTCTCTTCGCAACGCATTTTGAGGGCTAAGACATTCTTTCGACATCTTTCTTTTATTTAAGTCATTGATCTCATACCTATAAGCAGGGGGTATGCGTTCACTATGAATGCTATGCCCATCCATTCCTTTCAAGCTTGTTCCTTCCCTTAGACTCGTTACCTTGTTCGACTGAACTCGTTGGTTCCGCGCTCTATTCGGTCGTAACCCCGTTCGAGAACCTTCTCTCATAGATTCCCTTCACCAAGTCATCGCCAGCAATAAGCTCTTATCCCTTGGTGTCAAAGGGCGAGTTCCTTTCTTGTCTTGCCCAAACAAATTCTTTATTCTTATTGGAGAAAGAATCCCATGCGGTAAGGTTTTACACATAGGGACAACTGCTTTCTTTATCTCGCTTACCCTTAGTCCGTCTAGCGCCTTTCGGTTGGGTTCTGCCCTGGGGGTTAGGTTAGACCACTTAGGTTTTTTTTTTCTAGTATCGAAGGCAGTCAACGTGTCAGCCATTCTTCCCCCATTAGACTTGTCAATCTTTTGCTCTTTTTCCTTCTCTCTTCCAATTCTCCCCCTCTACTTTATTTGACAGGGGCGGAGAATACAACTCTAATAATAACAAGAAAAAAATAGCAATTCTGTTTCAAATGGTTTGAGCGTGGAAGCAACCTGCTATCTATCGATAGGCAAGAATAGACTGCTATTGACTGCTTCGCCTATCTATTCTATTATGGCCGGCTTGGAGACATCAGAGAAAGAGCATCATCTCTATCCGGGTACGATCATAGCTTCATTCATTCGTTGAACCTTGGGGATCACCATTAGCATTGTGGTCAATCCCCACACTACCTCTATCATACATATGACATTAGACGAAGCGAGAGTGCATGGTCAACACACACCTAAAGCGCCTACATTCCGCTTGTAGCCAATACAAGCACAACCTAATTTGCACAAGATTCAACAACCAAAACTACTGGTAGTCCCGAGGGAGCGACATCCTCCTATTATAGTTAGCAGTACTGAACAAGCGAGTCATCGGTCCGAGGAAAGAAAAAGGACAGCCTTTGAAAAAAAGAACTCGCTAGGCCTTCAGAACAAAGGCGATTCTGTTCATGCTTCAGACGATCTGGCTAATTCTATATACAACTATCTAATTTTCTTCTATTATATAAAAAGGCATAAATGCGAAGGCCTATTTAGTGCCTTGGAAAAGGTAACCGGTTAGGTTGTCTTTGGAAAGGTTACTAAGGATCGGGCGAAGAATGAAAAACGTCCGCTAAAGCCCACGGGATAAGGTTTGCACATGCGATCATGAATCAAACCAGATCGAAACATTAAGCTGTCGACGGACAAAGCCAGAATGTCGACCGCAAATGAAGGATGGCCAGGCCCGGGTTCCCAGGGTTAGGGTATTCCCTATTATGAGCCTACTCAGATCAGAACTAAACTAGTTGATTCTCTTTGGCCGGCAGGATTTTTGCAATCTTCGCATTTCCTACTGATATCCCAAGTCTCCAATTGGGCCCTATTTGCCACCCACGACCTTGGTTTTTTAGAGAAACCCGCTCTTGTGTCATAGGACTTTCTGCTCGGCAGTACACAGGGTGGGTTTGTTTCTCCTTCCAGTTTCGAGTGTCTTCTTGGATAGTTATAGCGGCCCATAGGCGCGAGATGTACCTTGTGGGGGGGGCGGCGGTCCCCTGGACATAGTCCTTTCAGGCAGTGGCCGTTTAGTCCATGGTCCATTGGATGGTCGGTGCAAGGCCAGAAATTGGAACACATTGATTCCGCTCGTTCTCGTCCTTCGCTTCAGGGTCTGTCCCTCAGTGTGGTCATTACTCCATATTGTTGGGAATCGAAGCTTACACGTGTTCACTAATTATGAAGGTTCACCAGGTCCTCTTTCCTCCTCCCTTTTCTGCTCACTTGTAGGGGTCGGGTCCACCACAAAGGGGGAGGGAGTCGATTGAACATCACAGCTATTGGCGGGAATTTTGCCAGTATCCGATCCCCAATTCTTGTTCACCCTAGATGATCATTTTGGGTGAATTGTGACCTCGTACGATCATGTTGGGTGAGCAACAACTGCTTCATCACAGCAATTACTTATGGGCTAACATGTCACACTTTGGCCAAGTATCCTACAAAGAGACTCCCGAAAGCCAGAAGTATTAAAGGAATGGCCATCGGAATGGGCGCATCATGACATCATAAGATGTCTCACCCGAATGAATTAGCTGGCACTAGAAATGTTAGAAAAAGTGAACGAAAGGGGTAACAAGAATTGAAAAGGACAGAGACACTTCCAAACCAGAAAGCAATGTTCCCACTGATGGTATACTTAGTGTAAGCAAGCTCTAAGATCACATATTTGGAATACAATCCAGTTATAAAAGGAAATTCAACTAGCGATAAGCTGCCCATGAGCATCATGGCATAGGTAAAAGGGAATGAGGAGGCAAGCCCCCCATCTTCCGCATATCTTGCTCATCCGATAAGGCATGAATCACCGAATATGCACTCAGGAATAGTAATGCTTTGAAAAACACGTAATTCATTAAGTGAAAGATGCTAACCAAATAGTTAAAGATGTCGCAAGCAAAGATAATATAGCCTAATTGACTGCAAATTGAATAAGCTATGACCTTCTTTAGATCATTTTGTAATATTCCAGTGGTTGCCGCAAGGAATGACGTCATAGCTCCTATAAAAGTAATAACAATCAAAGTCGTAGGTGGGTATTCAAATAAAGGGGAACACCTTGCTATCATGAAAACGCTAGATGTTACTGTAGTAGCTACATGAATCAAAGCGGATACTGGAGTGGGACCCTCCATAGCATTAGGTGACCAAGTATGCAATCCTATCTGTGCAGATTTCCCAACAACACTAATAAAAAGTAAAATACAAATAAGAGTTATGGCATTAAATCTCATATTGCAAGAAATCCAAGAATTTCTGGGGGCACTAGCACGAGCAAAAATGGTTGATAAGTCTACTGTTTGAAATAGAGTAAAAAAAAACCCAAAATCCAAGGAGCTAATCCAAAATCACCTACTCGATTGATAAGCATAGCTTTTATAGCTCTTGTATCTGCCTGAAGTCGTGTAAACCAGAAATGAATTAACAAATATGAAGCAAGACCTACTCCCTTCCATCCCAGTAATAATTGAAGAGCGTTATCTCCAGTCACCAACATTGGCATAAAAAAGAAGGAATGGATAAATAACATATAAATCGAGGGTTATGTGGATCCTCAGACATATATCAAATGGAATAAAGATGGACCAAGCAACTTATGAATGTAACCACAATTAACATCACTACGGTCGGGCTATCAAACACGGGGTCAGAAGTGAATTACGAGTCGGACCAATCTCCGAATCGAGCGAGCTCCCCTTGTATGCAATGATGTGGTGGTAAACATCTCTTTCTAATTCAGTGCTCTCCGAACTGTGCGGTAAGGTTTCCCATCACACGGCTCACGAACATGATCTTCAGCGGGAACCGTATCTCCGAACATGCCTGGAATAAAAGGTAAGGTCTCGCTTTCCTTTGCCACTCAAGTGTACGATATCTATCGTGCATAGATCCCTTCTTCCCTTACCTAATGAAAGAGTCCACTGCATGCCTTAGTAGTCTCAAATAAGGTGTGAAGGCCTGCCCCTTTAGTAGATGATTCACATCCGCAGCAAAGAAAATGCTGGATCAATCAAAGAGGATACTACGAGGCCTCTGCCCCACGCATCTAACCATCTCGTGTGGTTCACCGGTTCATCCAACTAGACCAAAAGAGTGATTCAGTTGATACAGAGGTGTGCTTGAAGTGGGGGTGTGATGTCCCTATTGGGCCGGGCCCTTCCCCATAAGGCCCCACCATCGGGGCATAAGCGCCCTCTTGCTACCCATATGCGAGGCACCGTCTTAGCCTTCCCTGACCAGGATCGCTTTCACACATGTAGCATTCGTGATCGGCCTCCTCAAATGTGTATTGATCGAGAGGTAGGGCGGCTCATCCCCCAACCAAGGGAGTGGTTATGTCCAGTATGTCCCCCCTTATTCCCGACATGCTATGGTACCCCGGAGTGGGCAGGAGCGGGTCTAGTCCGTATCGCCGCGTAGCAACAGCCGCGTCCGGATCTGATCTATTTACTCGGCAATTCATCCAGTGACTTCTTAGTTGTCAAAAAAGACCCAAGAAGCATCAAACATTTTTGATGAGATCTATGGAGCAATTCTTAGATAGCAAGCACTAGCTCCCTGTGTGACTTCATAAAAAGAAATCAAAGAGAATGAAACGCATGTAGTGGTTATTATAGTGGTTCCTTCTATTACCAAAAAACGTCCGAAACAACCTGCTATAGTACTACCAATCAGGGGTAAAAATACGAGTAGATACATAATTTCGAGTATGATCAGACAACCAAAAACCAGACAATGATAGAACGGCCTGTGATTGAGTGATAGATTGATCGACGACGGAACGAAGAACGAAACTTTACGATAGCTTTTTCGGAGACTTTCACCTACATCACATCATCTTCAACCAACCTCCACTCGAGAAGCCCGAGGGATCCGCTCTACATATACCATCAAATCCCAATTTTCGAGATACCACATCAGCCCTATCACCACTAATCCTTGGTTATCATGGGATGCTAGGCATCGGAATTCAAAAAGTTCTCTTTTTTTTTTGTCAGCGAATTTCGCTCATCATGTTCTTCTTTGATTTGCCGCTGTTAGAACACCACAATATTAATCTTTTTGGGGTTAATGTTCTCAATGGTGAATCGATCATTCGATATCTTTTTCCTTCTGCGACAGAATGGAAGAAAAGTAATGAAACCTATGATGGATACTGAATAACCTCCTTTTACTTTCTCAATAATAAATCCTTTGACCTTTGTATTCGTGCGCCAAATCTTGTTAAGTTCCATCCAAGCTTGATTTTGTCTGAATCTTCATGGAAGAAGAAGAAGCGGTTCACCAACCACTACATATGTAGATCCTACCAAATCATTAAACCTGGCGGCTCCTTGCTCTTTGATCAGTGATTCACCGGCCACTAGATCGATGAAGAATCTCTATAAAATCAGCTCTTTGATCAGTGATTCACCGGCCACTAGATCTAGGAATCCCACCTTATTCTCAAACCTGGTGGCTTGGTTTATTTGCACTCCTGTAGGCTCATCATTCATACAAATGCTGGGGTTCCCAAGTCCTGCATCCACCAAGAACATTTCTTCCCTTAAGCGTAAAACTTCAGATTGTAAGGCGTTTCCACTACATAAGAAAAAACTGGAATTAGATCTTGGAAATGATCGACTCAAATAGATGCTCATCATAAGCTTTTTTTTTCCTCCTCTTCGTGTTCTATTGATCAGAAGCATCCAGCAGCGCCACGCCAGTAGAAAGAGTCTTGCTACTAAGCTAAGCTGCTGTTGGGGAACTCGGTATAAGCGATTTTCCGCTTCCGCCTTTCTAGGCTTCACAATAGCTCCCCCCTTTCTTTTCCAATTCCTTCTTTTCGTTCTACTTAGGTGGAGCAATCCGAACTCTCGACAGAATATAAAAGAGGACCACAGGCCTGTGTAAATACCTCAACGAACTCATGTGGACACTCCTCAGCTCGAGGGCAATCTCTCAAAGCTCGAGGACCCGTTTATCTTTTCTTTGCAGATTTCCCTCAATGAAATTTTCCATGTTGCACTAAGTTACTTACGGATGTATGCATGTGGTCCGGGAACACTTTGGGGTAAACACCCATCCTAACAAGTATGGTCAGTAGTTCAGCAATCAGGTTGTAGCATTTAACAAAAAATAAATATTTAACCCCACCAGTGCTCTTCGAACCAAGCTATATAGTCTCCTATCACTAGGCTCACCAACCAACCTAGTCTTTTTTTTTTAATTATTCCTACCATATATAAACACAAACCACAAGGATTGTTTCCATCCATGAGTTCCCCTATGACATAAGCGCTCTTGAGTGGGGTGGGCTATTCCATCAAATCATTGAGAAGGGGCCCAATCTCGTATTTGATGGTCGGTGTGGCGATAGGCTTCGTTTCTACGACTGCCCTCCCAGTCGTTGAAAGACTGAGCGAGAATGGTAAGAGGCGCACAAACAAAGAATGTCCTTGTGCAGGGATGCGATTCACCAAGATGGGGCAAAGAAAGCCGTCTGACCCTACCGAAGTACCAAAGGCTTTCGAGGCTTACACCTCCCTATTACCCTCTGATCATTCAATGGAAAGAGATCCATGTGTGGCATGATAAGGAATCCTTGCATCACATACACAAGTGCTCTCTGAACCGTGCAATAAGGTCATCCTTAACACGGCTCTCCCACTTGAGTTATCTTAGCCCCAGGCCATGCTATTCAATAATATTGGAAAAATGGCAGCGTAAGGTAACAACTAGTATGGAAAGCTGGTCGCCTTTGGAAGCCTTCGCCGGTAACCAAAGCGTATCGTTCCCGCAACCACTTTGGTACTTTGTTTATAGCTTTTTTAAGTTATGCAATAGAAGGGGGGGCTTGCGCTTGAATTGAAGTAGCGCCTTTGGAAAATATGAGTAGGGCTCCTAAGTGGCGCGTTCGTGGAGGCAAACTGAAGGAAGAGCAAAAGGAAGGTTTGGTGATTATGGGGCGAGGAAAAAACTCGAATAGGAGGGGGCAACGCTCTAGATCCTCCCTGCTTGCAGAAATGAATGGATCAGAAAGGGGCTTGGTTCTCTATTTCCTGGCAGGGGGTGAAGGCCATAAGAGATGATTGCCCTACCGATAAGGAAGAGGGGAAAAAGGTGTTGTCATCTATCCCGACAAGTTTCCCGAGGCGTTGGAAATCCAGACCGGCTCAGAGTATCACTCTTGCTACTTAGCCCTACGTTCCACAAACAAAGAAGTGATCCTTGACGATTTCCCATTCCTTCCCTGCTGAGCCGCCTCTCTTTGCCATTCGATGCTTCCGCCTTCCCTTTCTATAACATACCCAGGCGCCCTCCTTTCCAATCACTAAGAAAAAAAATCCCAATCAAAGCCCTATCTAAGTAAAGCTTCGTCTATTATTTTTCCACCCTTAGGGGAGTTTATTAGACCCATTCCCTAGTCTCCCACACTGCTCAAGTAAGTGTGCGACTCCATGTGATGACCTCCTTCTCTTCTGCCCACTCTCCGTTCACACGGTTTTCAAACCAGAGGAGGAAGAGTGGGCAGCAGGTACCACAATCCCTCTGTCCCACACATCTATCCAGAAGCAAGTGTAGATCACTGGTTCCACCGAATGCTTCTATCTCTCTACAAATATTGTGTGAGTGTGCAGTTATGCTTCTGAAGCTTCACCATAGAATAGATCGATCCAGTTCCCGTTCTTTTTCGGTGCACTCGCTTTATATCTCTGACATACAAGGAAGGACGCGGTGGGAAAGAAGCAGCCCTAGCCTCTGTCCAACCGATCATTCCGCTGGCATCTCGCATTCACGCTCCTGTTTGACTGTCGCTCGGGGATGTAGTTATAGATATGTTAGTCTTAGTGGGTCGTTGGCTCCAAATTTTATCTACTTCTATGACATGCTGTTGTCGTCACCATATTCCACATGTCACTTAGTAATCTCTGCCTCGCTACGAGTCAGAACCTCTGAAAGAAACAGAGGACTTCATTCAGTGACCCCGCGATCGCCCTCTGAACGATCAGAATAAGATAAAGCTTGACGATAGGATTTGTACTCAATTAATTTCTCAGTCCCTCTTGTCGGGTGGGTGCCAGTCGGTTTTTCGACCAGATCCCCCTAAAAACCGTACGCGCGGGTATCCCCGCATGCGGCTCACACCATTGTAGGTGGCTCAGCCCAACATTCATTCACAAATCCTGTAGTGAAATTGAGACTGCTCAATCTCGGAAGCTAATTCGCATGTAGGTAGCACTTTCTGTTGTACCGTTGACTCTATCTATTCATGGAATATGCTTTATTACATTCTCTATTTTATATAGGCTCGCTTCCTCTTTTTCCAAGAATTTATCCACTTCCCTTTACTCCATAGGGCCTTCTCTAAAAGGGAAAAGCCTTCCCTTTCTGTCTGGGCTCCCTTTCCTCTCTATGCTATGCTCCCTCGGCGCACGCCTACCACGCTTCGCGCCTGCAGCATTTTCGCTAGACGGTATTTACCAGTAATGCCATCATCCCCGTTGGCTGTATGGGCGGGATGTCCCTCGCTGCTGCATTCTTTTACGCTATGGATTAATGGAACAAATGTAGTTGAATGGAATAGCAGGTGGGTTACATGTTTTACTGTGCCAAGATGTGAGGTGCAGATGGTGATGATCACCTTGGGGAATGTACTAGCCCTCCTGACATGCACTCCAGAACCCGCCAACGCTCATGAAAACTCGGGTCTTCTCTAAAAGGGAAAAGCCTTCCCTTTCTGTCTGGGCTCCCTTCCCTCTCTATGGTATGCTCCCTCGGCGCACGCCTACCATGCTTCGCGCCTGCGGCATTTTCGCTAGACAGTATTTACCAGTAATGCCATCCTCCCCGTTGGTTGTATGGGCGGGTTGTCCCTCGCTGCTGCATTCTTCTACGCTATGGATTAATGGAACAAATGTAGTTGAATGAAATAGCAGGTGGGTTACATGTTTTACTGTGCCAAGATGTGAGGTGCAGGTGGTGATGATCACCCCGGGGAATGTACTAGCGCTCCTGACATGCACTCCAGAACCCGCCAACGCTCGTGAAAACTCGGGTCAGTCGGTCCTCCATTCATCCGACCGGAGGAATAGATAACGAGGCCACATTCACAACCTTCTCCCTTCTATCCCTATCTTGGAATAAGGTAAGGCGATTCACTTGAGTTGCTCAAACGGGGGAGGGGAACCAAGTAGGGCGTAGATAGCGGCATAGGAGCCCACTTGCCATCAGTGGCTTCGTGCCGCACTAGAGTAATCCAATATGTGGTTCCGCACGTTCCACCACTTCTCCGTTCATTTCCAATACTGATCATGAAATACCATGAGCAGCATATTGTTGAGGTAAATTTGAAGTGAAATTTTTGATTTGCATGTTCTTAGTCATCATGGGAATGAAATACAAAAGTAAAAAAGAGATTATTCCCTTAAAGCTTGTCCAATACCACCAGTACCAGAGATAACAGCTCTGTTATGAAAGAAAGCGGCAGACAGACTAATTTGGCCGGTATTCCCTAATGAGTAGCTTTAGGAGATCGTAAGATCATAAGACGTTATCACATTCGCGGCACTGGACTATATTTCCATCATTTTCGGAAAGTGCACAGACAACCGCCATTTCCCCCTTTCACAATATTCTCGTGAAGTTGCTCATGAATGAAAGTGTGAATGTCCCTTCGAAGTCTCGCATGCTCTTTTTGATTGGGAGCAGCTTGGGCAAGTTATGTCAGTGCTGGTGCCTACGGTAGCGGCTCTAGAGCCACTCCCCATTCTGGCGCCAGTGGGTTCTGAATGACCTCCCTCTCACTTCGTTCGAGCTGAATTACATCCACCCTCTCATGGTTTAAAAAATGGTTAACTATCTCGAAAAAATCCATATCGTCCATCCGAAAAACATGTCTCAGTTATAGCCAACTACCCCTACCCTGTCTATTTCCTATCGAAAAACCAGCCCTACTTACTTTGTTCTATAAATGCTAACCAAGTGACACACTGGAGACATGGGTCATGAAAGAGGTTGACCCCCATCCTCCTTAACTATGTATGGCTAATGAACTCCTCGCTTTAGTCCGTTATTTTCCTTCTTTGGGATCGGTTCAATAGTAGCCTGGAAGTAATGCCCCGGAGCCCAGCTACCAACCCAAGGCACCGATCGGAAAAGTCATAAAGGGACGTTAAACGTAATTATAGAAGGTCCTTCCCGCAAAACAACCGAGTAAGTGAAAGTTTTTTAGTCTAGTCACACTAAGATGGCGAGGAAACTAACTTCCGAGAGAGATTCTTTTGCCTCGGTAATTACCTAACGAAAGAGAGACGATGCAAAAATAGTCCTTTACACGAGGAAACGCCAGATAGATTGACCTCTTCTAACTATGTTTTACATAGACTGGAAGCTAGGGAGATACTAAGGTATAGTGCTGCTACCAGAGAAGGCTCTTTCATGCTAGGCGACCAGACCTACTATACTCGAGCCGCATCCCCGGCACACTTGCTATATCTTCTAACCCTTTATCCTAACCAACTATACCTGATATAAAATCGTTCTATAAAAATTCAAGACTAGAAGAAAGCAAGAAAAGGATAATGATCACTTTGGGAACGTCATGGGGGAGGAAGATAGAAAGGTAACCTATGATACTGGGGAATTACGCTTTTTCTCCCGCCTCAAATTCATGGATGGACATAGGGCGAGAGTGTAGCACGCACGCTCTATGCTTTTCGCAAGCTTTCCCTCTAGTAAAAGATTAGCTCGTACCCTATCTCTGTGTCTAGGGATTCCTGGGGCATGAGTTAAGCATATAGTTGATTGCTCTTTCTTTCGATTAAGCATCGGTACTTTTGGAGTCTCTCTCTATAGGCATGCAAAAAAACAGAGCCACTGCTCTTCGCAGTGATGAGGTAGACAATTCATTACTCCAGCTTCAAAGGAGAATCTTTGCATGAATAAATACTAAGTCCATAGTCAGCCGACATTCAATTTCGGAGATTAATGCAGAAGAACTCTGTAACGGCGAAGAGGGGTTTTGCCTCGAATCCAAATGATTTCTCTTCTTCTCATAAGATATTTCTAGTTAGGACTTGATCGAGGGATCAATTGACTCTGAAACATAAAGTAACAAGACCATAACCCCGTGCACCCGCCTTAAAGGATCCCAACTCATCACCCTCATCTCCAACTTATTTGTGGTTTTAAGGTGCTTTTGACTATTATAAAAACTTATTTGGACACCAAGGCGAGGGGTCATCTTCGGCAACCAACCGGTGGAGCTGGCCACCCCGTCGTCCCACCGGTCCGCACCCTCCATAACCGAAGTACGTAGAAAACTTGATCTGTTTACTTCCTCCTTTAATCAGATCGGGATGAGGAGTGACCTTTTACTGGACCTCGAGGATCGGCTTAAAATTGAAACTGCCTCAGAAGCAAAGAGACGCAAAATAATTGAATTCATGGAGATCTTGGCCTTTGATAAAGATGAACTGATATACTGGCATTCTCTTCAACTCTGTATCCTAACTCAGGGTAAACTATCTCTAGATGGCAAATTTAAAAGTAGAATTGATCTGCACATCCCTCTATTACAATAGAAAATGTTAGCCTTCATCCATGAAATCGAGGTATTACTACCAGTAGGGGGCCACTTCAATAATATTCTTTTCTCTTATGCCTTTCTTCGTTGATGGTTCGATATTCTGGTGTCCTAGGTGTAGAGGAACCACACCAATCCATCCCGAACTTGGTGGTTAAACTCTACTGCGGTAACGATACTGTAGGGGAGGTCTTGCGGAAAAATAGCTCGACGCCAGGATGATAAAAAGCTTAACACCTCTTATTCTTATTACTTTTTCAATATGAAAACGAAAAAATAAATGAAAAATCAAAAGGTCGTTTTATTCAAAACCCCAATTGTGACATCCCTTCTCTCCCACTTCACACCTCGGAACGCACCCTTTTTATAGAGATAAACGCGCTTTCACATCTTCGTAACCCAAAATGGCTAGGAAGAAGAAAGGTTCCTTTTTACGAGGGTACTTCCAGGAACAGATCTAGTGGAGACATCGTGGGGCCTGTAACTAAGGGGATTAGAGCACGTGGCTACGAACAACGGTGTCGGGGGTTCAAATTCCTCCTCGCCCACAACCGACCCAAAAGGGAAGTACCTTTTCCTCTGGTGGTAGGAAAATCATGGTTGAGATAGCGAACCAAATGCTATGGATCATGGGTGTGGGTGTTTTGCCGAAATGGAATGGCTTTTCTTTATCTCTTTTTATTTATTATTTATCGTGAATGGGGGAATCATTACACGTAGTATGCCCGATTAGCGTATTTTTTTGTTTTACGCCCTGTAACTCTTCCTCAGCCAGGCTTGGGCAGAATAGCAGAGCAAGTATTAGTAGCATAACAAAAAAGCCTTCCTCGTCATTAATATCTTTGCTCGCGACAATTGTGACCTTTTGGGAATATCGATGACTGCATCTTTGATGCAGTTCTAGTACATATGAGACTTCTTAATTGGCTAGTTGTAAATAGCCCCAGGGCTATGGAACAAAGGATTATCTCGGACCTAGACCGATGTATTGATGGTGATTTTCTTAACTGACAGAACAGAATGTGATACGATGAGATAAAATTGAATAGAAACAAAGGCAGGGAATGGGTTACCTACTCTTAACGGTCAAAGCGAGCCCCTTTATTCTGAATTCTTTAATTCAGATTCAAATAAATATCCCCAAGTAGGATTCGAACATACGACCAATAGGTTAACAGCCGACCGCTCTACCACTGGGCTACTGAGGAGCAATAGGAGATTCGATCTCATTGAGTTCAATTCCCATTCCTAACCCATGACCAATATGAGCTCGAAGCTTTATTCGTAACTCCAGGAACTTCTTTGTAGTGGCTCCCTTACATGCCTCATTTCAGAGGGAACCTCAAAGTGGCTCTATTTCATTATATTCCATCCATATCCTAATTCCATTAATTTAATATCCCTTTGGTGTTATTGACATAACATATGTCGTTTCTAGTCATTGTGGTCGGACTTTATTATGGATTTCTGATCACATTTTCCATAGGGCCCTCTTATCTCTTCCTTCTCCGAGCTCTGGTTATGGAAGAAGGAATCGAGAAGAAGGTATCAACAACAACTGGTTTTATTACGGGATAGCTCATGATGTTCATATCGATCTATTATGCGCCTCTGCATCTAGCATTGGGTAGACCTCATATAATAACTGTCCTAGCTAGACCATATCTTTTGTTTCATTTCTTCTGGAACAATCACAAACACTTTTTTGATTATGGATCTACTACCATAAATTCAATGCATAATCTCAGCATTCAATGTGTATTCCTGAATAATCTTATTTTTCAATTATTCAACCATTTCATTTTACCAAGTTCAATGTTAGCCAGATTAGTCAACATTTATCTCTTTCGATGCAACATCAATATCTTATTTGTAACAAGTGGTTTTGTTGGTTGATTAATTGGTCACATTTTATTCATGAAATGGCTTGGATTGGTATTAGTCTGGATACATCAAAATTATTCTATTAGACCGAATAAGTACATTCAATCTAATAAGTACCTTGTGTTAGAATTGAGAAATTTTATGGCTCGGATCTTTAGTATTCTCTTATTTATTACCATTTGGTAGAATACCCTCACCCATATTTACTAAGAAACTGAAAGAAGCCTCAAAAACAGAAGAAAGGGTGGAAAATGAGGAAGAAAGAGATGAAGAAATAGAAACAGCTTCCGAAATTAAGGGGACTAAACAGGAACAATAGGTATCCACTGAAGAAGATCCTTATCCTTCTCCTTCCCTTTTTTCAGAAGAAAGGTGGGATCCAGACAAAATCGATGAAACGGAAGTAATCCGAGTGAATGGAAATGACAAAACAAAGGATAAATTCCACTCTCACCTTACAGCGATAGGCTATAACACTAGTAATTATCCAATCTATGATTATGAGGATTCTTATCTGAATAATAATAACACGGGGAATCCAGAAAATTTTAAATTGCAAGCGCTTGATAAAAAAATGAAAATAAAGCACTCTTCTGGTTTCAACAACCTCTTGTGAGTCATCTTTTTTATTATAATAGATGGAATCGACCATTTCGCTACATAAAGAATAATCGATTTGAACAGGCCGTAAGAACAGAAATGTCAAAATATGTTTTTGACACATGTAAAAGCGATGGAAAACAAAGAGTATCTTTTACATACCCGCCAAGTTTATCAACTTTTTGAAAAATGATAAAAAGAAGGATACTCATATTGTCACTCCAAAAAATGCACCCTAATGAACTGGACAATCAGTGGATCTCTACCAACAAAGAAAAAAGTAATAATTTGAATAAGCAATTTTTAAATCAACTTGAAGTTCTAGACAAGGAATCTTTTTCTCTCGATATACTCAAAACAAGGACTAGATTGTGTAATGATGACACTAAAAGAGAATATATGCCTAAAATGTATGATCCTTTGTTAAATGGACCATATCGAGGTACAATCAAAAAAATGTTTTCACCTTCAATCATAAACAATACTTCGCTAGAAAATTTGAAAGAGAGAGTTAGAATAAATAGGATTCATACTATCTTTCTGCCAAATACCGATTATCAAGAATTTGGACAAAAGGTGGATACAGTTGATAAAAAATTATTATCAACAGAAATTGACGAGTTCTTATCTTTAATCAATGAATTTGGTAACGAACCAAAATCGACTTTAAATTTGAAAGACCTTTCTTTATTTTCAGATCAAGAACAGGGAACAATGAATTTAGAAAAAAGAACTAAATTTGTAAAATTTGTATTCAATGCAATTGATCCTAATTGGACAACATCTGAAAAAAATAGATAGGAATAAAAGAAATCAGTAAAAAAATACTCGCCGGTCATATAAATTAAAGGAAAGACATCGTTTACTTCCTGCAAATTGATTATTTAAGAACTAGTAGAAAGAAAAGAATTAAAAAAAAGGCAGCATTGACATTGAATGAGAATGCTTTAATGGAAATCATCTTAGCAAGTGACTATAGAAATGAGTCTAAGCCGCCGAGAGAGGAGAGACCATTTTCATGAAAGAGGGACGAGCAAGTGACAGATTGGGAAACAAAATAGGTAGGCCTTCTGAGCGGTCATTTAGGGTCCTCGTTAGCGACCCATCATTCTTCCATAAGCTGTCAGAGTCCGATCGAAGCGAGCAAGAGATAGAGGAATCTTCGCTCATAGATGTGAATTGAAAAAGCAAGCCTGAATTGTATTTAATTAGGCTCTATAGTCTGGTCCCTGTCCCTGGTAAGGTCTGGTTGTTACCCGTAAGTCTTGTTTTGACCGCAGGAAGGTGAAGTTTGCAAAAGTGCTTATTTGGTTGGTAAGAATAGAACTTCTGACTCCAAGACTACCCTACCCGAAAAAAGTTTGAGCTATTGATATAGCCTCTTGTCGATACTACTAGTCTTCTCGCTACCTACTAGCAAAATCCCTTCAAGATAGATTGAATGACCTATACTTCAACTAAAGGCACAAGGGCGTAGCGAGCACATAACAGATGAAATGCACATGGGTCTCCTTGAAGAACGAAGTCTAGGGTAAAGAAAGAAGGGTAGAGTGGCCCCAATTTCACTATGCTTGGATTAGCATGGTTGTCCCCGTTTGCTGGTTGAGGCTCGGCCTTTGACTCCGCTAGCCTCTACTTTTCATATCAAGTGTAAAAGTCTAATTTAGTGGGATTTACTTCTAAAGAAAAGAATTCTTTTTCATCTCCCCTATCAAAGTCGACGTCTTAACCTTACTTCCTTAACTCAGTTGATTCTTGAAGCAGTAGCTCTGGATCGAGAGTTGGATGCTTACCTTATTATTATGAAAAGGAGAAAGAGCTCTTTTTATAGATGTTGTGGTGAGTAAGGGGGGGTTTGTTGTCTTGCTGGCTAGCTCATGCAATCAAGGAAAAATGCCTTCGCCTCGTTTTTTCAAAATAAAAATTAAACTACCTTAGTAAGATATCTTTGGTTGCTAAGCAAGTCGGGCACTACTCTAGGACGTGGATCAATCATGACGAGAATGGACTTCACCGTAATATAATGTAAATGTAACAGAAGAGGCAGAATCCAGTTCTCTTCCCTTCTCGACCAGACGAAGGAGATATGAATTCCATTTAAGCGGGTCAGGGCTTGGCTTGACCCGTTGTTCTCCCGGGGCAGAGGCGAGATCTTGAAAGTGAATCATTCAGTGGTAGGCTGTTCATAGAACAGAAGGCCTCGCCCAAGGAGTGGCAGATTTGGATGGAGTCTCGCTTTGATGCTAGGGAGATGAGATCCATATATCTGGATAGAGTCTCGATCATAAAGGAAGAGTACGTGCGCTAGCGCGCTACGGCTTACATAGTTGATCGGATCAGATAGCCCTTCCTTCGGGCAAGTAACTAAACCCGGCAAATCCAAATCAATTCTGATCAACAACTTGGAGGTATGGATGAGTGGCTTAAGGCATTGGTTTGCTAAATCGACATACAAGAAGATTGTATCATGAGTATGAATCCCATTTCCTCCGATATGGAAATGAAAGGGGAGGGCGAAATTACTTGAGAGAAAGAACCTCTTGGTGGAGTCCAGTCCCTTGGAAAACAGAATAACACTTCTTAGTGACTAGGAGCGGAGAGCCCGTTGCACCTTGTTTTTCTTTGACCGGCCTATCTTCTTTCTATAAGCAAGCTCCATCCGATCGTCCAGTCCTTGGACGGCTCTCGGTTCTTGAGCATGTCGGGGGATTAGGCGGCAGTTGTAAGAGCTACTCGAAAGCTTGACGAACAAGCAAAAAAAGCCTATCTATTCTATTTTCTTAGTTTATTAAAGGGATTTTCCCTTACTAGTCAAGTGGTACGGTAGGGCGCTATTCGATGAAGAAAATAGACTATACTAAAGTGGTTCAGGTAGCTCAGCTGGTTATAGCAAAGGACTGAAAATCCTTGTGTCAATGGTCCGAATCCACTTCTAAGTAGGCGAAAGGTCCAAACTGTATCTGGGAGCGAGCCAGATTTAGAAATGATAGTGAAAGAGTAAGCAATAAAATGTGAGCGCTCCTACACTATACTGACGGCGTTTTGGTGGTAGGGTTGGGGTGGCTTACTTGAGGCAAATTCAAAAAACAAATGGTTGATTACTCGGATTGGTTCTCGCATCCCTGTGCCCAAAAGGATGGGTGCATTTGGTTTGAGTATTCATCGATCGGGTGGATCTATAAGCTTCGGGGTGGTGAGACGAGGTGTAGCGCAGTCTTGTCAGCGCATCTGTTTTGGGTACAGAGGGCCATTGGTTCGAATCCCGTCACCTTGATGCGGTAGCCTTCTCCGTGGTCGGACAGTAAGGAAAATGTCACGACCAAAAATCCCAACCATTCGTGATGGCGCCCATCTCGATTCTAGGCAAGACGATAATCTTAATAAACCAAAATTTCTCTTAAGTTTGAAAATATAATATTTAAATACAATACAAAATCCCACATATACTGATACGAATACTACTCAAAACCCAGTGTCACTGAGTACTTGAGCATCTAATATCCATACATATCCAGAAAATACGGTCTATAATAGTCTAAGACCAAATATAGTAAACAAGGAGACAGGGAAGGAGAGACAAGGTCTGCGGAACATTGCAGCTACCTCTGAATCTCCGGAAAAATCAACTGTGCGAGAGAATTAACACCCGCTATGTCCAGAAGCACCTGGATTTGCACACAAAGTGCAGGGTGTAGTATGAGTAAACCAACTCAGCAAGTAACAATAATAAATAAGGAACTGAAAATAGTGATGAGCTATACAATTATAATTCATTTTCAGTAATTCCAGCAAAGAATAGACATGCTTTCAAATCGGACAGTTTAAGTCAAATCAAATTTATACAGTTCAAGTTCATGTAATTCAGATATAGAATCCTTCAGAAATTTCACCACAACAACAAATATCAACAAAGTGCATCAACCAATGAAAAACAAGTACAACCTCTCAGGACAACAATCACTCATTGGGCTGCCAGCCCTCAGCACTCACACTCAATAGGTACCCGCACTCACTGGGGGTGTACGAACTCCGGAGGGGCTCCTACAGCTCAAGCGCTATAATCTGCATGGACAACTCATGTGCTGCATGGACAACTCACATGCCATAATATAAATATCTAGATCCACACGGCCAACTCACGTGTTGCACGGCCAACTCACATGCTATAGTATAATATAAGGATCTGCACTGAGAACTCATGTGCTATGGTATAATATCTCACAATCAGGCCCTCAGCCTCACTCAGTCATAAAGCTCTCCATGCTCTCGGGCTCTCAACAATCATAAAATTAGCCCAAACAACAATGATATGATACATCAATAATGAACAATAGAGACTGAGATAAACTAATCAAGTAAGCTGCGACTGAGTACAAAACAACAATTTAAGCAGATAATTCAACATATATACCACCTTTGTGGGTCCCAACAATACCAACATATAGCCTAACACATGGTTTCTAGCATGAATTATAGTCAAGTTTCCAGACCACATAGAGAGCACATAACTATCAACAAGTTATTCAGTTTTACAGTTTCCACGAGACGGACCAAGTCACAATCCCCTCGATGCATGCCCACATGCCCGTCACCTAGCATATGTGTCACCTCCAAAATAATCACATGACACAAAATTTCGGAGTTTCATATCCTTAGGACCAGATTTAAAACTGTTACTTACCTAAAAACGTGAAATTCTTTACTCTGCTATGCCTTTGCCTCGCAAGGGACTTACCTCAAGTTTTCCTTGAAAATCTATCAAAAATCGCCTCTCCTCAAGATCCAATTTGTCAAAAATGGCGAATGGGACGAAGTCCCTACTTTATAAATCTGCCCAGACAGCCCCCGATCCTGGGCCTTCGATCGTGTTCCTCCATCCTGGGCTTCGATTCTGACCCTCGATCATGGCCCTCAACCCTGGCCTTCGATCCTACCTTCGATCGTGGCTTCGATTGTGGCCCTATTCTAGGCACAATTCAGGGCTCGATTTTGGGAGATTCTGGGCTCGATTCTGGGAGATGGAATTTGTAGCAGAAGGAAATTGCATCGGCTTTTTTTGTCCACTTCTTGATCCGTGAACCATCCGAAACTTACCCGAGCCCCTAGGTACCTCAACCAAATATACCAACAAGTCCTAAAACATCATAGAGACTTAGTCAAACCCTCAAATCACCTCAAGCAACGCTAAAATCATGAATTACACCCCAATTCAAGCCTAATGAACTTTGAAATTTCAAGTTTCAGCAAACGACTCTGGAACCTATCAAATCACGTCCGAGTGACCTCAAATTTTGCACACAAGTCATAAATGATATAACAGAGGTATTCTTATTTTCATAATTGGATTCCGACCCCGATATCAAAAAGTCAACCCCCCCCGGTCAAACTTCTCAAAATTTCAACTTTCGGCATTTCAAGCCTAATTCCACCACATACCTCCAAATAAATTTTCGGACACACTCCTAAGTCCAAAATCACCATACAGAGCTATTAGAATTATCAAAATTCAAATCCGAGGTCACTTACACATAGATCCATATCCGGTTAACTCTTCTAACGTAAATTTTCAATTATGAGACTAAGTATCTCATTTCACTCCGAATTCCTTCCGGACCTGAACCAACTAACCCGGTAAGTCTTAAAATAACTATAAAGAATAAATTGAGCAGTAAATGGGGGAACAAGGTTATAATACTCAAAACGACCGGCTGGTTTGTAACAGCAAACAGTGCAAAGCATAAAGTAAAGACATGATGCCTTAACTAAGTAAAGTATTTTTGCCCCTTATCAATAGTTCCGTAGCAGGTTGTTTCGTATGTTTTCTAGGATTAGATAGAAGCACCACCCAGAATTAATCCTTCTTTTCTTCTTACTTTTACAAAGTCTGACTCAAGTTTCTCGTTCAACAAAAAGAAAAAGGAGTGTGATTCTTTTATTCAGTTACAACCCAAATTCGCATACCATAGATCATGCCTTAAGTTAGTTGATGTAAATCCAAGAAGAGATTATCTTTGAGATGATAAGAAGTTAATCCTATTGGTCATAAATGATACAAGGGTGTATAAGAGTGGTTAACAAATATTAGAAGTTAAACGAATCAAGGATGTTGTAACCCGTATTTTCGGGTAACACTAGAGGTGATTAACTGTCCCAAGAGGTCTTGTTTTAATTTATTTGAATCATATAATATCCGCATCATAAGTCTTGAATTCAAGCGAGTTATGAAACAAAAGTCGATAAAAGTTGTCGCAACTTAGGTTTATAATTTTACTTAAACTTTAGGTCAAATGTTACTGCATTTTCCTCCCAATGTGCTTGGAATTATGGGGTGATCTACCTATCAAATTGAAGATCTATGAGTCTAGTTTCCAACGCATTAAACCGTTCATCGATACAATCTCGGAATAGAGAGATATTCGCGTTTTCGCGAGAGTGCGCCAAGCTGCTCTCTATGGGGCCCACAAAGGCGGTTTAAGACATATGGACATATATAAGATACCTCAACCCCGTTTTAAGTCATTATTTTTCAGTATATTCAGACCTTATAACCCTAAAATCAGTCTCTCAAGGTTCTCTCATGATCCAAGAACCAAACAAAGGGCAAACAACACAAATCAAATGTCAGGAATCCCGTGGCGCTAGTAAGTTTCTTGTTCTTCTTGTTGTTGCTGATTTTTGTGTTGTTCCAGCTCGTGTGGGAGGTTGTTTTAAGTGTTTTATATCCTGTAAATACACCTTCAAGTTTTTAATATCAACCCTAGGTGATTTCAAGTCTTCTAAAGTAATTCTAGTGCCGAAAAAACCGAATTAATTGCTAGTTTTGCTTCCTTGTTCTTGTGGCAGAATTGAAGGGATATTTCGTGGAAAATTAAGGTCAAATTGGAGTTGTTCTATCTGTTTAAAGGTAAGGAACCTCTTACTCTATATATATTTAAGATTATCCAAGTTGCAGCTAAGTCGTTGAAGCTAGAACTTGTGAAATATATATCGAAAGGCTTGGTAGTAATGTTGTTGGTTGGTGGACTGTTTTGGAGGCTCAATATGATTATTAATGATGTTGTTTGGGCTGTTTGGTGATTTTATTGACTTGTGGGAAGTCATATAAATAGGGGAGGTGCTGTCCGTTTCATCGTAAAATAGGTTGTGGTCGATACATAATAGTTACGACGCTTAAACGATAATGATAGTGTCATTTGTCTTATTGTAGACTAAGGAGTCGTGACATTTGCATAGCTTGAGGTTGGGCAGTATATACACAGTATATACAAGGTATGTGAGGCTATCCCCTTCTTTCTTTTGCACGACTCCGATTGTACATAATGTAATGAACGAGCTCCCAAAGATACTCTACTCTTAGAAGCTAGCAGTACTTACATTGCTGCCCTTCTTATGAAACGATTGATATTGATGTTACTTCTCTTATTCTTATATTATCAATGTTGTTGGTAGTTCCTTATTCTTATAAGATTCTTGATGAAGAGTTAATCCTAATAACATGTACGAAGGATACCGACCTTACGTCACTCCGAAAGGTTCAAAATGTGATTCCAATGAGTCCAGCATGCATCATATATATGTATCTATTTTACTCTACCGAGCCGCGCTATAGTCGGCCGGGTATGGCACCTATTGTGCAACCACTGATCAGTTGGGTTTTACCGAGCTCCACGTGGCCGGGTACGATTCTACCGAGCCCTATGATGGCCGGGTACGTTTTACCGAGCCTATTACGGCCGGGTACGATATGATGATGGTGATGCCCACAAAGGCGTATGTTTTAAAAGTTTATGTATATATATGTATGTATCATGTATTTCATGTCAGTAGCCCTCAGAGGTACCCAGATGTCACAGGTTGTATATTCTCTATCCCTGTTTACATTACTGTTCTCACTTATGCTTTCCTGCCTTACATATTCAGTACTTTATTCGTACTGACGTCCTTTTTATTTGTGGACGCTGCATGTCGTGCTGCAGGTCCTGATAGATGGGTAGATGCAGCTCCCCCATCACAGTAGGCTATCCGGTTCAGCGGTTATTGGCGAGATCCCTTCTCCGGACTTGCCGTGGTCTTGGTATGCATTTTTGTTATAGACATTATGGGTATGTCGGGGCCCTGTTCCGGCAATGTTGTAGCATTTATGTTCTTTTAGAGGCTCATAGACAGGTGTCGACTTATGTATGGTTTAGAATGCCTTGTCGGCTGATTTTTGTTGTATAGTCTTTCATGGCATCATGGTAGCTCGTACCTTATATATAGTTTCTTGACAGTCTTGTCGTCCCATGTTATGTATGTTCATGACATTATCTTTCATTGTTGGATGTTCAAGGGGAATTGGGATGACCATCTGGCACTTATAGAGTTTGCCTACAATAATAGCTACCATTCCAGTATTAAAATGGCCCCGTATGAGGCACTGTACGGGAGGAGATGTAGATCACCAGTTGGATGGTTCGAAGTCGGTGAGACAGAATTATATGGGCCAGATTTGATTCACCAAGCCATTGAGAAGGTGAAAGTGATACAAGAGCGACTGAGGACGGCACAAAGCAGGCAAAAGTCTTATTCCGATGTCCAGCGTCATGATCTGGAATTTGAGGTTGGTGATTGGATTTTCCTGAAGATCTCGCCGATGAAGGGTGTTATGCGTTTTGGGAAGAAGGGTAAGTTGAGTCCACGGTATATTGGGCCGTACAAAATTCTTCGACGAATTGGACAGGTTGCTTACGAGTTAGAATTGCCATCTGAATTGGAATTTGTCCACCCGGTATTCCATGTATCTATGTTGAGAAAATGTATTGGAGACCCTTCTCGGGTCGTCCCTATCAAAGATGTACAAGTTACAAAGGATCTATCATATGATGAAGTGCTAGTGGCTATATTAGATCGACAAGTCCGCAAGCTGAGAACAAAGGATGTAGCTTCCGTGAAAGTATTATGGAGGAACAAGAATATAGAAGAAATGACATGGGAAGCAGAAGAGGAGATGAAGTCTAAATACCCTTACCTATTCCAGAGTAAAGATAACGAGGATGCCGGGGGAAAGAAGGACGCATAATAAGGTGAAACGGCTCTATGAGATAAGCAATAGCTTGTGAATACTCTTTTTTTTTAATACAAAATGGTGATATGCATATAATGTACATATCCATAATGCTTTGTATAGTCTTGTAAGGCCATAGGTTGGGTTTAACTGCTTGCAAGTTTGGCTAGTGTCCATTTTATGGGGGAAACTCAGCCGGAAATCTCCGTCGGAATCCACGATGAGTTAGACACCCCATAAACCCGTACATTCAAGGACGAATGTTCCTAAGGGGGAGAGGGTGTTACAACCCAAATTCGCATACCATAGATCACGCCGTAAGTTAGTCGACATAAATCCAAGAAGAGATTATCTTTGAGATGATAAGAAGTTAATCCTATTGGTCTTAAATGATACAAGGGTGTATAAGAGTGGTTAACAAATATTAGAAGTTAAACGAATCAAGGATGTTGTAACCCGTATTTTCGGGTAACACTAGAGGTGATTAACTATCCCAAGAGGTATTGTTTTAATGTATTTGAATCATATAATATCCGCATCATAAGTCTTGAAGTCAAGCGAGTTATGAAACAAAAGTCGATAAACGTTGTCGCAACTTAGGTTTATAATTTTACTTAAACTTTAGGTCAAATGTTACTGCATTTTTCTCCCAATGTGCTTGGAATTATGGGGTGATCTACCTATCAAATTGAAGATCTATGAGTCTAGTTTCCAACGCATTAAACCGTTCATCGATACAATCTCGGAATAGAGAGATATTCGCGTTTTCGCGAGAGTGCGCCAAGCTGCTCTCTATGGGGCCCACAAAGGCGGTTTAAGACATATGGACATATATAAGATACCTCAACCCCATTTTAAGTCATTATTTTTCAGTATATTCAGACCTTATAACCCTAAAATCAGTCTCTCAAGGTTCTCTCATGATCCAAGAACCAAACAAAGGGCAAACAACACAAATCAAATGTCAGGAATCCCGTGGCGCTAGTAAGTTTCTTGTTCTTCTTGTTGTTGCTGATTTTTGTGTTGTTCCAGCTCGTGTGGGAGGTTCTTTTAAGTGTTTTATATCTTGTAAATACACCTTCAAGTTTTTAATATCAACCCTAGGTGATTTCAAGTCTTCTAAAGTAATTCTAGTGCCGAAAAACCCGAATTAATTGCTAGTTTTGCTTCCTTGTTCTTGTGGCAGAATTGAAGGGATATTTCGTGGAAAATTAAGGTCAAATTGGAGTTGTTCTTTCTGTTTAAAGGTAAGGAACCTCTTACTCTATATATATTTAAGATTATCCAAGTTGCAGCTAAGTCGTTGAAGCTAGAACTTGTGAAATATATATCGAAAGGCTTGGTAGTAATGTTGTTGGTTGGTGGACTATTTTGGAGGCTCAATATGATTATTAATGATGTTGTTTGGGCTGTTTGGTGATTGTATTGACTTGTGGGAAGTCATATAAATAGGGGAGGTGCTGTCCGTTTCATCGTAAAATAGGTTGTGGTCGATACATAATAGTTACGACGCTTAAACGATAATGATAGTGTCATTTGTCTTATTGTAGACTAAGGAGTCGTGACATTTGCATAGCTTGAGGTTGGGCAGTATATACAAGGTATGTGAGGCTATCCCCTTCATTCTTTTGCACGACTCCGATTGTACATAATGTAATGAACGAGCTCCCAAAGATACTCTACTCTTAGAAGCTAGCAGTACTTACATTGCTGCCCTTCTTATGAAACGATTGATATTGATGTTACTTCTCTTATTCTTATATTATCAATGTTGTTGGTAGTTCCTTATTCTTATAAGATTCTTGATGAAGAGTTAAGCCTAATAACATGTACGAAGGATACCGACCTTACGTCACTCCGAAAGGTTCAAAATGTGATTCCAATGAGTCCAGCATGCATCATATATATGTATCTATTTTACTCTACCGAGCCGCGCTATAGTCGGCCGGGTATGGCACCTATTGTGCAACCACTGATCAGTTGGGTTTTACCGAGCTCCACGTGGCCGGGTACGATTCTACCGAGCCCTATGATGGCCGGGTACGTTTTACCGAGCCTATTACGGCCGGGTACGATATGATGATGGTGATGCCCACAAAGGCGTATGTTTTAAATGTTTATGTATATATATGTATGTATCATGTATTTCATGTCAGTAGCCCTCAGAGGTACCCAGATGTCACAGGTTGTATATTCTCTATCCCTGTTTACATTACTGTTGTCATTTATGCTTTCCTGCCTTACATACTCAGTACTTTATTCGTACTGACATCCTTTTTATTTGTGGACGCTGCATGTCGTGCTGCAGGTCCTGATAGATGGGTAGACGCAGCTCCCCCATCACAGTAGGCTATCCGGTTCAGCGGTTATTGGCGAGATCCCTTCTCCGGACTTGCCGTGGTCTTGGTATGCATTTTTGTTATAGACATTATGGGTATGTCGGGGCCCTGTTCCGGCAATGTTGTAGCATTTATGTTCTTTTAGAGGCTCATAGACAGGTGTCGACTTATGTATGGTTTAGAATGCCTTGTCGGCTGATTTTTGTTGTATAGTCTTTCATGGCATCATGGTAGCTCGTACCTTATATATAGTTTCTTGACAGTCTTGTCGTCCCATGTTATGTATGTTCATGACATTATCTTTCATTGTTGGATGTTCATGATCCATGTCTACTATTTATATTGATCTTGTTGACCCTTAAAGATAATAAGGAAGGTTAGATAAAATGTACGTTGGTGCTCGGCAAGTATGGCCTGGGTGCTAGTCATGACCCTCCAGTTGGGTCGTGACATATTCCTAATATTTTTCATCTCTTTCTTTTTCTATTTTATCCGGATCTACTTACTTTCTCGCTTAGATGTTCTTTTGGTTGATTTTTTCTATTTTGTTTTGGTTTTGAGTGTGTGGGGGTGGGGGGGGGGGCAAGGATTTCCTCTTTCAAGCCCTTCAAACTCCTCATTGAAAGATTTATTGTTGCTCCAGGTCCTGTTGGAGCCTTGGCCCTTGACTCACAATATAGCCTTGGAGTCATCGATGATAAATAGGATATTGGAAATGGAAAATACCAATAGCATTTTTTTCATGGATAAGGATAGGGGGGTCTATTGGGCAGAAGTAAAATATTCACTCAACAATTGTTCCTCATAAAAGGAATATAACCAATTGATCGAGTTCGAGAATAGGGATCTTCGGATCCGTGAGTAAAAGCATTCATGCTATTCTCTTTTTCAACAAATACTTACTTCACATCCTGCCTTGGCCGAAAATGCCGCCTACAACCCCCCAAGAAACATTTTGTGACTTTTTGGATGAGAAACGAAGTGAACTTGACCAACAAGGCGGGAATTTATTAGTAAAGGACCAGAGAGAACTCGAATTTTTTAATCTACTATCTCGTGATATACGAACACATGGCCAAAACTCAGCCTATATAAATAGAATACTCGGTGGATGATAATGAATTGGATTTGCACTGAGAAGTCCCTATGGCTCGGTTTAGGGCAGCTGAACAAAAGGAAAACAGGTAGGCCGTTTGGGTGAAACAAAGCAGAATAATCTAAACTGGAGGAGTGAAAGCCAGGATGGCTTGGTAAGCAAGCAATCCGTTATATGGGCGCCAACTTTAAGTTTCTTCTCTTCTTTTTTTTTTTGTCACGGTCAAAATGAAAAGTTATTCTCTAGGCTTGTCTTTTACTCCCAGAGTTGCTGGTTCGAGTCCAGCTCATGAAAGAGTTTGTGAGTATACCTCGGGATGAATTTTTATCCATTACTCATCCTCGAAATGTAGTCTAGTTCAGCCATAGAGGACTTCATACTTATCTTCGACAAACCTCAAGCGGGACGAGTGAATAGTAGATGCGGATTTTATTTAATAGCTGTGCTTACGCCCTCAACCCCAAAAAGGTCGGATTCGTGAAAAAAAGTAACATCCGAGATTTGTGAACAGACCGGCTTGGGACAGAGAAATCCGGATGAATACCACAAGGTGGGCATAGGGCTGTGTGAACGCGATTTTCACTAAGAGAAAGATGTGCCTACAATGAAACTGTTAGACCTTTGTTCATGCACATGAATTATCTTTCCAGCTGGTGAAGCTAAGAAAAGAAGCCCTTAGAAAGCAGAGCTAGACCCACATAAATGCTTAATCGAAAACTTTGTCCTTCTTCCCCTCCTTCCCCTCCTACCAGATCGAAAAGAAGAAGCCTGCTCTTCCGACGCAAAAGGCTTTTGCCGTGATATTACTCCCCCCTATTCGATGATTCACTCTTCCTAGACTTGCTTGACTCGTACAAAAAAGGAGGGAAAGTGCTAAGATAGATAATCTAGCTTGTGGAGTTTAAGGACTCATTTCCATGGCTAGAAGACTAGACTACACTAGAAAGGAGACTGCTTTGGTCTTCAATCAACTCTACTAGATGCAGTTGCCTAGGAATCCAATGCACTAACTCCTGGAAGCTCCATTTATGCCTACCTACCGAACGAGGAAGACACTACTGATCCCTAAATCGAGGGACTACGTGCTTTCAATCCCTTACAGCTGCCTTCCATGTCCTTCCACTGCTCAAACTACCAATCTCCCCACTATCTGCTAGACAGGTTCGACTCGAACTTCTGTCATGTCAAGCTTCCTGACCTGCTTTGTACCAGCCGGTATTTTTTATACTCTGGGGGTGCTGACTAGCCCTGCTCAACGCCCTACACCCTTCTCTTGAGCGCTTCACTGAGCATTTATCTTTCCTATCCCGTCCTTACGTTACGCTATCTATAAGGTTGACCTAGCCCTCTCTTCTTTCTCTTTGTCCACGCAAAGATTCCATTCCTTTCCTTTCCTAGCCTATTGAATGTGGTCATGTATGTAATAGAATACAATGGGAAGACCTCCTAGTTGGACCCAGACTACGATGGTAGTGAATGCGGGC
Source organism: Nicotiana tabacum (assembly GCF_000715075.1). Lineage (NCBI taxonomy): Eukaryota > Viridiplantae > Streptophyta > Magnoliopsida > Solanales > Solanaceae > Nicotiana > Nicotiana tabacum. The sequence goes on along the minus strand of NC_134098.1, from coordinate 109,358,802 downwards.
TCAGCTCCCACAAATTCAGGCTCCCAAAGACTTAGACTGAGATAGTACCATAAAGCAAGGGTTAACATAAATAACTCTATGGAAGTCCTCTCCCACTTGAAAGCTAAATAAGAAGAAGAAGTGCTCCAACTCAATGAATTCCATTCTTAGCAGAGGTTCCTTCCATATAATCCCTCGAAGTACTTCGCTCACCTTCGAAGAGTGAAAGGATCATTTAAAGCAGACTAAAGGCATAGGGAAAATGAGCTTAGAAGGGTGACAAAGGGGAGTAGTAAGGTCTGAAATCTCTTAGATAGAAGCATGTTGGATGACAGAACGATGACTTCATGCTTAAATTCTAAATTTGAGATTTCTGACCTTGAGAAATGACATAAGTGATAGATGGAATCGTTCAGTAGGCTAGTTTCCATTTTAGATCGAGAAAGCGGCGAGCCCAGTGAGCTCTCCAATAGTGCACCGAAACGGGGCCGGAGAGACGGTAAACCTTAGATCAGCTAAGGTCGAATTGAATTGTCTTTGATTGAGTAAATCCTACCCGATTTTGATTTCCGTCCCCATGGGAGACATCGTAAATAGTTAAATGTTTGATTCCCCTATTGAATTAGGAATCGATTGAATGGGACTTGCCTATCCCTTATTCATATCCGATTTTTCTCTATTTTTTTGATACCTGGTTGGCAAGGTTAAGTTCTTTCTTACTAGGTGAGCTAATCTTTATTATTCTATGTCAATGTGACCTTAACAGCCTTTATTTTAAGCAATTATTAGCTCCAAGACACACGACAAGACCTTCGATCTCTCTTTTTCCATAATTGATATGGAAGTTGGAAAAAATCAACCACTCAAAGTTGACCTCAAAATGTTCCAAACACACATAAGTATGAAGATTGAAGACCTTCTTTTCTATATTTCATATAGTTGATTAGTACAAAAGAAATGGGGACTGGTTCACGCATTACAGGTAGATTCCTCTTACCTAAGAAATGGAAGGGGGCACTTCACCGAATGATATGTAAAGTATGGGACGTTCAGTAAACAATCCCTTCGCTCAAGTCCTCGGAGATACCCAAGGAAGCTCCCCGTGTCCTTTATATCCAAAAGGACAAGAGTATACAGGACTGCCAGGCGAATAAGAGCTCGTTGAACTGTCATTCTTTACTTTCGGGGTCAATCAATCGGTAGTCCTCCAATTTATTCTCGAAAGCATGTTTATAAGAAATAGCTTATGCTACTCGTATTGCCCCGGATTGACAAAAGAGGCTTGGATTGGAGATTCTGGTGTAAATATTCAAGTTGACAATCGGCTTTTTAGACAGCTAGTGGACTCTGAAACCAATACCAATAATTTCGCTAGATCTAAGAATAACGTAGCACAGAAAATCGGACTCATCAAGGATTGCTTATGGCCAATAAGTAGATGTTGCTCCACTTCTTATGTATTATTTTATAACGGTACGATTACGATGCTTGCCCCGAATGGAAGAGAGAAGACTTTCCTTTCTACTGCTGCAAATGCACAAACGAAACACCTTAGTCTGTGGAAGAAGTCACTCTCAATCCGATCTTGCAAGAAATGCTTTACCGGTAAAGTAAAGCGAGAGACAGTTGATCCTTTCTTAGGGTTCCAATTAATTCAACCAGTGCTAAGAAAAGTATTCGATTGTAGAGCGAGGCAGCAGAAGGGAGTTGGCACAATATGTAATCCGTAAGGTATCGGTGTCGGAGAAGGGGATCACTCAATGCTGCTACAGGCACTCATTAGTTCGGATTTGGTAGCGTGAAGGAGATAATAGAAGGACCCGCCGAAAGTAGTTCCGTCTTTCCAGGTCTTCCAGAGTAAAAATTTCCTCATCCAATAGCATTCTTAGTTAGTACCATTCAACTAAGCATGTTTTTGATGAGTGAGGCGGCTATGCTACACGCTTAGCCTAGTATTCCCGGATTGGTATTGAACACTAAAATAATAGTCACCAAATTTGACTATTTTTTTATGAATGCAAATTGATAAGAAAAGGTACTTCAATGTGTGTAATAGCACGAGGGAAGGAGGCCCCTAGTCCAAGTATAATAGCATATGGGGTGCAAGGATTAAGATACTAGACTGGTTTAGCACTCCTGGTCAGCTTTCTTTCGCTCGAGCTTTCTTTCTTCTGCCTTTACACGAGCAAATTATGCATGGCGCTGAAGAGGAAGGCATCATTTACTGTACTACTATCGGCCATACAATGATGGCATTGTGGATCTCATTCATATTCCAGTTTTCTTGGACAAAGTTAGAATAGTCATTTAGGGAATAAGTCTTTTTTAATTATTCTATTAGCATAACATTAAGTAGTAAACATTTTACACTTTAGGTTTTACCATACTATACATGCAAACATAACAAATAAAACCAAACAAAGATAGTTAGCATAGATAGGAGTCTATCTCCAATAGTCACCGGAGTAGATCTACACTAAAAAAAAAGAACACCAGACATGAAAACAAATGTCTCAAGACACTTATTTAAACCTTCTAAAACTAAAAAGAGTCGACATACTCTTTGTTTTTTCTCGGGCACGAAGGAAGATTGCCTCCACGATCAGTACCTGCTGCTCCTGGCATAGTCCCTAGAGTCTTTCTTCTAATTCTCAAATTCTTTGACGGCTTGCTTCCATTCCGGCTTCAATAGCAGCCGGGTTCACGGAGCGAAGATGCCTCAAGAAACCATTTAACATTATTCGAGTCTTTCTAAGAAAATTTTATACATTTTGTATTTCAATGTTACTTTCAACAAGTCGCTGGGGAATATCGAGAATTTGAGCAGGGGGCCATGGCTTCTAGATATATACTGGTAGAAAAATTCTATTTTTTGTTTTTTTTTGTAGAGCACGAAGGGTTATCGAGCCTCTTCTTATAGAGTGTATAGCAATTTTGCCAATGTAGTACGAATTTCATGGCTGGCACAATATGAGTACTACAACCACGCTGCCTGTATGAAAGAAACAAACTTTGCAAAACCCTTTCACCTAATCGATAGTGGTGAAGTGAGCTATGGATTCGGCGGATCATACACCTTATGCTTGGATTTGGGAAGACAATTTACGAGACTGAGGTGAGTTTTAAGAGAAAGACGGGGGTGGATTATTTTGCTCTAACCGGTTGTGAGCATGGGAATTGCGTTGTCGAGCAGAGGGAGGAGAGGAATTTTGTGTTTTGCGTTTTGATGACTGTGAGAGGGGTTGAAAATTTATTGGTTTTTTTTAGCAGGTATATTGGTATGAATGAACATATTATAGATTATAGAATATAGAAGAGCCATACGACACGAGCAGTTGAGTACAGTACTATCATACATTTGTTTTGTTGTGTGAAGAAAGTAAAAAACTTGCGAAGGACGCACCTCAATCACCCTGCCTACGTGAATTGAACGAACTTAAAAGTACAACCAGTAGAAGCTGGTTTTCTACCTATTTGTTCAGTGTTCGGCCATTTCTAGCAAAGTCTAAAGGACATATTCATTGCTGATTTGGGGTTCTAATGGAAGATACTACAGAGGTTATACATCAAGTACACACGTGATTCTGCTATGGCAGAAGAGCACGCGCAATTCAGCTTTGGAAAAACGCCCTGAGGTCCAGAGAGAGATGAAGTTTATAGTCAACCTCTGCCTGTCAGATAGCTTTATTTTCCAATACTTCTAAGTGGAGATGGATGTAATATTAATATGATTGATAGTTTAAGTTTACTATTTGCAGTTTTCCAAAGTCCTAAATTTAGGGCTTGGTTCCGGCCTTGTTTCGTAGTGAATTTATGGATTTGAATACTTCTAACACTGAATTCTCTTTTGTAAATTCAACTTGACCTGTACCTGGAACAGAGAAAAGGGGTATCCAATTGAAATCTAGTTTTTTCTATTTTTTTCTTAGATGTGCAGGACAGATACTAAAGACAGAGTGTGATGGCATGAATTGATCGAGTGAAGAATCACAATTCTCAGCTATCACATTCAAAAAGAGTACTGGCCTAATTTCGCTCAATTAAATAAACTATACCCTTACAAAACTTATTAGTACTCCCACACAGTTGTTCAATTTTAATGTCATTCTCAACTCTATCCCTGACTGGGTCTTTGATTTCAGGCACTTTCGAGGAGGGTAACTTTTTGGTTAATATCAGCCCGGCTCGCATGGACTTCCGGTCTTTCTTAGTTGACAACATTATTGCAATTTTCAGTTCTCTAGTTACTCCTGCACAAGCAACAACAGTTATGGATCTGATTGAGGAGAGCTGGGAATAATGGATCGGGGAGATGCCCTTGAAGATCACTTACCCAGCTCTGGAAGGACATGAGTGGAGAATTATCACCGGAGTTATTCCAAAAAACACAGGGCGAAGTTACCTTATTAATGAGTCTTGGCCGGGTTAGTGTTTAAGGAAGAAAACCTTATTGTAGGTTCTTTTTATTTAAATAGTGCGAAATTCAAAAATAAAAGGAAAATGATGCTTGTACGCACATTAGATATGCTAACTCAATTGATCCTACTATGTCTAGAACAGGGTTCCCGCTTGTTAGCTTTGTATTGGCTCCCCTCTTACTAAACAGGGCCCTTAGTTGAATACCGATCAAGATTATTTGAAATTTTTAAAATTTTCTAATATAGAATTATTAGTTATGTTAAATACCCCGAAAAGCCGAAACCTCTTATTCCGGTCCTTAGAAAAAGTACGACTAGTCAGGAATTGCGCAAGAAAGGAGACGTCGTAAGAAACAATAGCGCAAAAGCAGGCGGCAGAGAACCGCAAAGGTAACCAGATGCCTGGGGCTTAGGACATGGAGTGTCCAGAGTCTCTTAAGTAAGGACAAAGACTACTTAATATCATGTTTACACCGATCAGATTTCAAAAAGTCCTTCGCCCCTTATCTTCTTGTCTATCTTCTTTATCTTGTGATCGGATCGCCTGGCTTCTTTCAAGCCCTACTTGAATTTCTTTCTTCAAGAAAGCTTTCTTTATTAAGAGTCCTTTAAGAAGCTAAGCTCCTTCAGATAGTAAGATTCGCTTAAATTCATACCTCTAAGCAGTCGTGACTATCCGATGATAGTCACTTCCCTTTCCTTTTAGACTAAAAAAGGAAAATAGAAAGATTGAGCATAAAACAATATAGAGAATGAGCTATTACGTGCAAACAATGGAAATTCAATAATAAGAGTATGATCTTCTCACTTAAGAATATGTGATTCCTCCGAAGTGAAGTTGTTGGGGGGTAGAGAAGATGAGGAAGCTTGTTTAATTGAGGAAGCCACTTTCTTTAACGTATACTAGCTGGTCTACAAAAGTATGACGCGTGACGCTTCTCCATTTTTTAGTCCACTCTCCCTTAGAAAAGCGGATCTGCTTGAAAGCTGATTTCGAAATTACATAGGTAAATGTAGAGATCACCAGTGTCCTACTCGAGACGAAGTACTTGTCGTCCCCAAACCAAAAGGGATGAGGGAAAAAGGCTCGAGAAAGTGTCCTTAGAAAGGGGAATATCTAAAAGAGTGTTAGTGGGGAGCCCATCCCTCTCGTTCTTACAGAAGACATAAGGGGGAATACACGACGGACGAAAAGTGGGGAAACATCCTTTTTCTGCCTTCTCTCCACATAGGAAGGAAAGCACCGCCAAGCCAACAAGAAAGCAGAAACTGCATGAGGTAAGACTTAGGGCCTTGTGCGCCGTGCAAGAGATTACCAGGGGTCTCGGTAACAGAGAGTTGCGGGAACAAGAAACTATAGGAAATAAAAGAAAGACAATAGGAGTCCTCTCAATAGTCGAGGGCCCACTTCCCTATATGCGCTTATGGAAGGGGAAAAGCTTGATTCTCATAGACTAGACAATACACATATGCAAACAAGAAAATCAAACTATCTTCTTATTGATACTATATATTTATCCTTTCCCCTATAGATCCACCTTACTTCAAAACATATATATAGAAACCAAAAGAAAGCTAAATCGAATTTGAATAGGATAAAGAACGCACGAAGGATCATAGAGAAAGAGGATTCTAAAAGCCAAAAGTCTAGAAGACTAGATTGTCAGACTCAGAGGTAGCAGTAAGATTTCTGTCTCAAGAGAAGGCATGAGGGTTTTCTAAAAGTCTCCTCTCATTACTTATGGATAAAGCTCTTAAGCTTAAGATTTTACGAACTGAAAGATCTTCATATTCTAAATAAGAATGAGAGTCTTTCAACTATATGTGCTTCTTTGGCTGGGTTTGAGAGAGAAAGCGTGAGATACTTGGTCTAATAACTAGTCCAACTTCCTTGTATCTGAAAGCGATGACAGGATGTTAGGTCTAGTAAGGAGACTTTTTGGATAATTTACTTCCACGAATAGACTGTTAGGCTAAGAAGAATAGGTTGGGATTGATCCCACCTTTGAAAGAGTGGTTTTGTTCTGTCAATACAGCTTATCGAGTTATCAAGCTGAACTGCCTTCTGTAAAGAGCTAGAATCGTTCGTTTACTCTAAGTCTTATTACCGACGCGATGCATTTCTATTTGAAAACACTTTCAATACAAAAAGAGCTCCTTCCGGCTATACTCTAGTTGGACGGTCTTAATTTAGTTTGAGAAGTCAAGGAGGCACGAAGAGCTAACAAAGAGTCTTTATATTTGACTCTCTAAAATCAAGTGGGAGATTGAATTGAAAACACCCCTTACTATAGACAGGGTGTTAGCGCTATTTTTTCAAATAAGGACGTTTAGGTTTGACTAATAAGATATAAAGGGGCAAGCTAAAACCCACTCTGTTGTTTAAGGGTTTCTCGCCTTTTGAATAGAAGGAAGTGGGAGAGTAGAGGTTATTTCGGTTAACCGATGCATGAGTTGAGGCTCCCATGTCCCGCCGACCCTCCGAAAAAGTAAGGGCTCATAGGGAGTCAGAAGCAAGCTGAGTAAAAGGCGGGTAAAACTCACATAAGCAGAGAGATAGACACATTCATAAAAAGCGAGAAGCCCTACTGTGGGGGACTGACCCACTATGAATAGATCTTACTTATGCTTACCTGTGGAGAAGAACCAAAACAGAATGGTTCCGCCTACTCAAAACTAAGAGGGGATGCCGCCTACTACTAAAATCCTAGTTTTGCATCTCAGGTGTACAAATAGGAGTGGGAAAAAGTGAGAAGGGGGGCTACGAGCCCTCTCTCTTTGTTGTTCCCGGACCACCCATCTCTTCCCCCTTCGTCCAGCCCGGTGAGATCATATTTCTAGAACAAAGTGAAGTGATAGGAAGAGAAGACTGCGGGCTAGAAATCCCTATTCATGAAAGCCCATTGTAAAGGGAAAACAAAAGTGTGCTCCTGCGCACCAGCTGAAGAAATCAGCTTTGGAAGCTTACCTTATCATTATATTAAAAGGGGAAAGGGTGGAAATCCTATCTGACTAATAAGAAGAAAGGGTCAAGCCAAAACCTACTCCTAAAAAGTTGTTGGATCAAAGTAGTATATTATACATCTGCCCGCCAACATCGGAAAGGGGTTCGATTCCCGTTATACACGATGTGGCAAAAAAGACTGATTCAATGAGATATGCCTTGCCTGCATTAAGATTTAAAACTTGTCGTCAACTTTCTGAAAATGTTTGGAATAGATAAATTACAATAATACAATGCCGTATTCTCCGAAGATTGCGGAACAAAAAGATATCTATTAAGAGAAAGATTTATTCTAGAGAAAATCTTAACAGTTACATCCAATCACAAACTACACGAAAGTTTTCCCTTTTTATGGAGACTTACCCATCATATAAATGCACAGAGGAAGAGAACGGACTAAATATATCCCTTTTCTACTCAATCCAGAAACAAGATCGGACGTTATCCCTGTTCGTCTCCATTTTTGTGAAACTATTCCTCAAGCAAGCCAGTCGATAATCATCAAAGGGTTTGTGTGAATAATGGAATGGTTAACATTAGTCATTTTAAACTCTCCCACGGTGATATAATATCGTTTCGAGAAAATGATGCGAGAACCCATGGTGAAGAAATAAAGAGATCCTTCTATATAGAAATCTCAGTTGAAAAAATAATAGGAAATTTCTTGGATCACCCGTGGAGAAGAACCAAAACAGAATGGTTCCGCCTGCTCAAAACTAAGAGGGGATGCCGCCTACTACTAAAATGCTAGTTTTGCAACAGTTGCATTCTTCTATGGAAAAAGAAGACTTTGAAAGAACAAAGAAGTTTGGATCCGAAAAAGTATGCTCAGGCAGTATTTTTGCTGAGCACAACAGAATGAAGAGGAATTTATATCATTTCAAATCCCTATTGTTGTCGAAGAGAAGGAACGAGAAAAGCCAAAATATTCCTACTCGAACAAGAAGCCCTATAGTTTACAACTCTTCTTTATATAGTAATTCGACCTATTTCTCCGCATCCCCTCATAAGTTTACTAAAAAGATCAAAATAAAAAGGATCGAACTACCTACTCATTATTCGGAGGTGAATAATAGAACACCAAAAGCTGTGGTATCTTATGGACCTAACATAGGTCACACACTTCACGACATAAGATTGAAAGATCCAAACCTTCTTCTTCGGAGCGGACGGGGACGTGGCCAAAATATATAAAGATCGGCGTAGTCGCTCATAGGGACATATCTATCCGGATAGAGGATATTCTAGGATGATTCATAGATAGATCTCGCTCCATATAGTTAGGTATCTCCGTGGATAAAGATAAAGATAGTGATACATCTAGATCCTGATTCACTATTTCCATATTTTTCTTGATTCTAATCGAATGCCTTTTTTTACGACAAGTTTTAAATCTTAATGCAGGCAAGGAAACATCATTTTTCAATTATTACTTGCTGGGTCGGAGCGTAGACGAGCAAGTAGAGTCAAGAAAAGAGGGAATCCCATCATAGAGCAGTCGACAAGAAGTAGAAGATTGTTGGCATGAGAGAAGGCGGTCTCTCTCGGGAAAGATGGCCCAATTTCTCTTCTTTCTTTTTTATTTCAGTTTTTTTTTCAGGGGTCCAGAAGGCTAAAAGGTTGGGGAGAAGGAAGCCGAACCTCTAATCGACCTGGACATATAAATAATTCCTGGCGTCGAGAGAGATTTGAGATTCTGTAAGTAACTCAGTGAGTGCTTTCTAAGAAGGGCTTGGAAGAAGAAAATGAAATAGGAACAACCACGCTAGTCTTAATAGATAGACTTTCATGCTAGTTCTTGCTCCAGCATGAAAGTTCCATTTCAGGGAAGGACTATGATACTTTCTGTTTTGTCGAGCCCTGCTTTGGTCTCTGGTTTGATGGTTGTACGTGCTAAAAATCCGGTACATTTCGTTTTGTTTCTCATCCCAGTCTTTTGCAGCACTTCATGTTTACTTCTTTTGTTAGGTATCGACTTCTTCGCTATGATCTTCCCAGTAGTTTATATAGGAGCTATAGCCGTTTCATTCATATTCGTTGTTATGATGTTCCGTATTCAAATAACGGAGATTCACGAAGAAGTATTGTGCTATTTACCACTGGGTGGTATTATTGGACCGATCTTTTGGCGGGATATGTTCTTTATTTTCGATAATGAAAGCATTTCATTACTAACAACCCAAAGGAATACAACTCTCTGAGATATACGGTTTATGCCGGAAAGGTACGAAGTTGGACTAATTTGGAAACATACTCAGTACATTATTCGTACTGACATCCTTTTGTTGGGGACACTGCATTCATGCCTGCAGGTATAGATAATCAGTTTGATGAGCCCTCGTAGTAGAGGAAATTGGCATTCAGCGAAGGATCGGTAAGACTCCACCTCATTCGAAGTGCAGCCGAGTCTATGAGTCATTGTCTCAGAGTTTTGCTAAAGACTTATGGGTAGGCCGGTACCTTGTCCCAATAAATGTCAAAGAATCTTAGAGGCTTTGTAGACAGAGGTTCATTTTGTACAGTATGTCAGAGGCCTTGACGGCCCATATGTATTCATGTTTTAAGAAAATGATTCAGTGATACAGTATTTTTTCTACTTACTCTTGTACATTATGAGTTGTGGCCATGCTGGCCCATGGTAGTTATAAAAGGAATGAGTTCAGCCAACTTGACCTACGTATGTTATAGTTTTGGTAAAATGATCATGAGTTATAGAGTGGTTCGCTCGGGCCAGCACGACACCGAGTGCCAGCCACGCCTCACCATGTTTGGGGCGTGACATGTTATAAATAGCATAAATATGTTAATCTCAAGATAATCTCATCCCCGAATCCACGTCTATTAACTGAAGACGAAACGTTAATGTACAAAAATGTGAGATGTAATAGAAATCCGATGTCAGGTGCACCTATCAGAATCAGAACAGACCAATTACCAGATCGACCTATCATCCCCGACATAACCATAAAAAAGATCATTAAAAAAGTGTGAGCCGTTATTAAAACATTATAAAGTTGATGATTCCCACCAAGAATTTAATCGTCGGATCGTGCTAATTCCATACAAATCAGTACTGAGAAGCATTTGCACATCACTCCAGCAATGGCACCAAAGATTAAATAAAGAGTCTCTATATCCTTGTGGTTAGTGGAGAACATCCATCGGGCCGGATTTCTCATAAAATTGAGATTACTTCATTTCCTTCCTTATCACTGAGGGGCTCGCATGGCTTATTTATTGAAAAAGGGGATGTGAGGGTTGGGGGGGAGGGGAGGAAGAATGGAAAGCCCTCACTTTAATTATGGGACATTTTGATCCCCTTTTCCTCTCATCCTCCCCCGGTTCTAGTTCAGGAAAGGGTCAACACAAGGACCTTATTTCGAAGCAATATCTGGACTTTTCCCTTATCCGAATGGGTCTTGCAAGAAAATAGGAGTTGATATTGAGCTCCAAATATACGCTATTGGGATGGGTTGTCTCCTACTAGCTCTCCTCCCCTAAGAACCGCACGTGCGAGTTCCCCCGTATACGGCACAAGTGGCGAAGGCCCTTTCCTTCGTGCTTGGTAACTGCTTTGCTATAGCCAAGCTTACTTCTAGCCTATCGGCTAGAGCCAAGCTTCAAACGCGACTGCTCGTCGCTTCTGGAAGCCTTATTCCGTCACCCAAGATCCAAGTCAGCAGCGCCAAAGATCTCTTGATTCCTCGTGGCTGGACCGGTTTGGAAGCAAACTACCTCTTTCCTATCTCACCTCCTTTCTTCAGCTGGATGAGCCTTCACTTTTTGGATCGTCTTATGCCCAATGTGGTACCCCCTATTTTTTGGTTCCCATTGGGTTTACCTTGTTCACAGGTCGACCCCATGGCAGCAAGAAAAGGCAATCTTGTGCTATACTCTGGTGATCTCTCTTAGGCTTTCTGTCTCTTGAAAAATATTGTATTCTTTGAGATCGCCTCTATGTGATTCATCCTAAGTAGCTAACCAAAAAGGAACTAAGTAAAAGGGCTGATAAGAGAAGAGGCTCTAACTGTTTAAAGGTAAAGGAAAGGAAGATGATGTTGAGTGGCAACCCAAGATATTGCTCTGCCCCCTCTCCTTATGTTATGGTAGATTTTGAATCCCTATTAGATTTCTTACTCCAGAAAAAATAAGAAAGACCAACAATAATTCGCACACATGAAATGGCTTACCCCGCAGGCTGACTCTTCCAATCCAACTCTATCAAAGGAGAAAAAAAGCTGGGACTACGACTTGCTTAGTGCAGGGCTGTTTGTCGTGATTGGTTGGACACTCTATTCGTCTAAGGTCTTAGCTTGGTCACTCTATTAAACTTTCCTATCAAGTCTATTGAATGGGGTACGAAAGATTGCTATTCAAAGCATCGTTAAGAGTTTTGTCTTCTATGGAGTAGTCAAGATAATATGACTCTGATCTTTCATTCTATGGAGCCGGATGTGAGCTTATCGCCTACTGATCTTACTCAAAAAGAGTCAATGGGAGTATACACATCAATAGCAGTAGACACAGAGGAAGAAATCCTTGCTCTTCGGGCTAAGATGCTGACTTTTCCATGGAAAGAGTTATGAGAAGAAAGCCTTGACCTTCCCTTTTCTACCCTTTGAACTCGGAGATTGAAGAAGATCACTCTATCCAGCGACAGAGGCAATATCTCTATATGTTGATAGATACCCGAGAGACAGAGTCCTTGGGGGAGAGAGAAATGAGTCATTACTCCTAAAAAACGTGCAACCAACCTTTCCTTCCCGCTTCTTCCTTGAGAAGAGAAGGTATGGGCTCTGTTTCCACATCCGTTCCATATCAGTATTCATTGTTAAGATCTTCGGTAGAATCGAATGGTAACTGAATCATTCCAATGGTTTCGAACAAGTGTTGCATGGGATCTTTGTCGAATGAGTTTGCATTTCTCAATCCAATATTTAAAATTCCGACATCTAGAGTAACTAGCTGGAACACCCCTCTATTCACCTTTCATTCCCATATGCATCAGCTTTTTCTAAATCGACATATCCAGGTTCTTCCAATAGGTTCCCTTTCTTTCGAAACGGCATGGGCAAAAGTCAAATCAAGGGCTTGATATGAGAGCTTCTCTTAGCCCTATAGTCTTTCTCCATCCAAACTTTTACCAAATCAAATAATTCAAGACCTGAACTGAAAAAGACTCTACAAACAAAGCATTCCAACTCGGCCTTGAGAAGCTTGTATCCTTTGGATTCTTGGGACCTAGCGAGTCAGGACAGACTATACCGAAGGAGAGAAATTCATACCATGCCGATTTCTAGGGCTTGCGTTGCTCAGATGTTACTACCCTTGCCCCCACGCCATCTTGCTCTCTTATCCCTCAAATCTTTGCCTATACCTGGGATTCCCATTTGGTTCGGCTGTAGTTTCATAGATCTACATGGGAATCTTCGTCAGATCGATCATGCAGTTACGGCCAATCAACAAGAGATCGATTGGCCTACCAAAGAGCTAACATTAGAAGACTGACACCCACAGCACCAACAAAGCTAGATGACATACGATCAAAAATTCGGGATGATGTGATCCAAGTCAACCTAGAGGCAAAGCAGTTCCTTGAGTTTGTCCAATGAGTCAGTATCACGCTTGCAAAGGGTAGAAAGTGGACAGATACCATCGAATCGGATGTGAACAAATTCCGAAAATCCATTCTTAGAGTTCGAGAATCCAAGCGCTGGCAAGTCAGATAGCTAACCAAGGGGCAAAGAAAGGGTCAAAAGTAAGTTCTGTGCTTATTGTCATTCCTCTCTCTGGTAGAAATCTGGTCTCCAGTCAATGGTACTATTTAAACAAGAATGTTGTGTCGTCCAACGCACTTGACCACTGCGATCGATCCGATAAACCAAAGTATCATGCCCAATCGACTAACCATTGAGAATGGAACAAATACGGGAGATTGAATTCTTTTCTCTTGTCTTTCAACCCTTGCTCTTGCCTCGGCGTCTCCTTCCACCTTATTAAGCTTTGGACTTCCACCTTCACTAACATGTGGGAATGGACCGACCTTCTCTTTTGTTTGTAATTGGACTTGCCCGAAAAAAAGGAACCTTGGTGTGAGAACCCTCTAGATTAGGGAGATCCAACTAATAGTTTGTTGCATATTTGTAGGAAACCACCCCATGCGAGGTGAGAAAAGCCCACTTGACTTCGGAATTCCAACCTCCCTTAGCTTAGCCCTTTATGACCTTTTCCGCCTTCTCACTGCCATTCATCGGATAAGACTACGTCACCTAAATCAACAAAAAAAAAGGAAGGCATTTCTCATTGTTGGCTAGCCTAGGCTCCACACCAGATTTTATCTGAGATGGCGAGCAATCTTTAGTAAAGCGATGAATTAAGCCGACTCGGGACGTGATGTTTTTCTACTACTATTACAGCTCGTACAACCTTGAGGAATCGAGACTAGTGTAATAAGTTACTAGCCTAGAGCTACTCCTCCACAGAAGACTTGCTAGAATAGCTACCACCTTTTCTCTTGACTTTCCTTTACCAATTAAATCCCACGTATGAAGCTCTCAGATTACGTACGAATCAATTAGACAAGCCAAATCAAAGTCTTTTTTCAAAAGCATCAGTAGACCCAGAAAGAGATCCTATTCCCTAAGGCCTTTGATATCGCTTTAAACTTCCCTATTTCCCATAGGAAGCCCATCTTCAAATCTACTTTATCAACAAGCTCTAGCTCTAAGGCATCCAAATCTGCATTCCCATCCCTTTCTGAACCCAATGAGACATCCATCTCAGTCGAACCAAACTCTCGAACCCGTCCAAATTTGAGGATGCAACTTACGATTTAATCGATTAAAAAAAGGTTTAGCCATAAAGATTCTGTTTAAAGAGAGTTCTAACGTTGGGGCGATGGCATATAATTACCTTAAAAGGGGATGCCCTCCCCGAGACTTCCTCAGTCATAGTTTTTCTGCTTGATAGACTAACAAATTACTAAACAGAATTGCCAGATAAACCATTAATCGTTCCTTACGAGCCACATGCAGGGAAACTTGCAGATATGGTATACTGTACTAATATCTGTAGGTTCCCGTAATTCGAGTGAGATTTTCATGGCGCAAAAGCATATATGGTATGGTATTCCCTAGTTTCCTGTATTGGTTATGTTCTTTATATCTCGTATAGCAGTAACTAATTGAGCTCCATTTGATCTCCCAAAAGCGGAAGCTGAATTAGATGCAGGCTATAATGTAGAATATGTGCAGGATGCAATCTGTAATAGTTCACTATTGGCGGAGGTCACTAAGTAAGATAAGGCAAGAAGCAAGGGCGCAACAGCTGTACGAAGTTGATCGTTAGTGCTTGACTAATAAGATAGAAAGAGCCTTTCTTGCTTGTTTAGTAAAGTCTCGCTTTTTGATACCAGTAGGTGCTTGCTAGGGCAGGGCACTTTTCTTTTTTCATTCGAAACTAACAAGTGTTAGGTTGGGGATTTCTGCCTTGTAATCAAAAAAGGTGTTGGGTAAAGAAAACTCTTTCCTTGGAGGAGCACGGGCTTAGTCAAGTAGAGCCGGGTTGTGCTGCTTGATTCTCCGATTGAAAACAAAGCAGTGGAGCTATGCCGATAGGACTGAATATGCATTAGAATGGTCAATCCCTCCCCTACGACACCAAAAACATTAGGCCGAACTTCTAAACCGCCCGCTTCCATAGAACAATATCGTGGCAACGTAGAACTAAGTTGTCATATTAGATCCTTGGGAACCATCACAAGTACGGCCGGCCTATATATATATATGAATGAAAATGCCGTGTAATCCAGCGGAGCCTAGAAGAAGGTGACTGGCGCAGACAACTCACTCCTTTTCAATAGAAAAGAATAGCCAAACCAACCCAGCTGGTTAGTCAATCTTAGAGATCTTATCGGCCGGGAAACCGGAGACGTACGACCACGGTCCCGGCCTTACCAGCACTGGAGGTGTACAAATCAATGAACCCATGAAACCAACTTTCTTTTATGACAAAATAAATGAAGACTAAGCGGTCACGACAACTTGTTGATATTGATCGAAGAGTTTGGTAGAGTTTAGCTGACTGAATCCATCCATAAACTTAGACCGCGGTAACCTTCGTAGCCAAAGCGTCACCACAACATCCAAAGGTGACGTTTGGATTCTTAAGTAGGGGGGCAAGGAGGATCACGTAGGAATGCCGACCACTACATAAGCCACTAGTGGCTGAGAGAAAGTGAGCAGCACCTTGTATAGGTTGGGAGGAGCTTAAAGAAGCAAGCCACTATCAGAGAAAGCCATTGCGCGCTAGCCTAGCTAGCTAACATTTTTCAGCTGGATCTTATGTTAGTTGTAGCCCGCCTTCACTCCTTCTCTCACTTTTTAAAGATTTTTCAGTATTTTCTTAAGATGACCTGGTCGAGAGAGTACGATACATCGGTGTAAAAGATTAACTTTTTCCTGTAAGCTTGGTTTACTTGACCGAAGGGTGCAGTAGAACCCGAAGGAGAGGAATAAATACCTGGTCTATAATTTTGACAAAAAGAGGACCGCTATTGGGAAATATCTTCTTCCTTTTTGTCGTCATCAAAGAAGTTGACGTCTGGGGCTTCCTCTTTCCCTTTAAAATAAAACCGGTGAAGTCCATGTAAGGCGTCGAAAGAAACCCTTAAGAAAGATGTCCCTCGCTGCAAAACATATTTCCGCTAGATGGCAAGCCCCTCTTTGACATTGATATAGAACACATAAAGGGGGAGAGTCACAGTCTTCCTTATTTCCTAACAATAAAATTCTTTTTTTTTAAAGGACAGTAACAATGTGATATTTCATAGTTAAGCAAGAAACTGAAGCCTCTCTTTTTATTTATGATGTACCGGCTTAAATTCACTTTCACTTTAGGAAAGGATTTCTTTCTCCTCAAAGTAGGTGTTCACTCCGCAGCACGAGCAGGTCGAGATGCGACGTCGATCTCAACGGTTGGGGTCATTCTCCCAGAGCAGAGCTTGAAGCAAGGGTCAGAACATTAGGCGGGGGCCTTTGTCGATAGAGCTAAAGCGGTCATTCATTAATCCACCCACGACATACTAAGGAAAATGGTTGATCCAACTACAGAATAAATACAGACATAAACATCAAAAATACCGCATAAAGTGCCCTCTCTAAAAAGCTGCCCTCCAGCATTCGTCCTTCAAAGTACCCATTAATCATCCAACACAACCAACTATTCATAAAAGAGAAATGAATTAAAGAAATCAGTGAATGAAATAAGAAGATAAAAAAAAGGCCTAGGAACGAGCAAGGAGGATTGGGTTCCCCACCTTAAAGTACCGAGCATTTTAGGGGTCTAGCTCGCTGATATAAAAAAGCGTAAGATTCAATCCAGTCCCAAGCGTCCCTGGATTGAATCCTTAGTTACAGAGAGGGACTAAGGCTATGTAACGCTATGGAAACAGCCTTTTTTGTCCACTTTCAGCTATGCTATATAGATGGGCTACCCTGTGAAATAAAACATAATATGTAAGTAAGTAGCATCTAGAATAGAATCAATAGTAGCTAAGAAAAAAATCGAGTAGCTTGTGGGCCGGTCGTCATTGCACACTAGCTGGTCAGTGGGGGTAAAAGAGTGTTCCGTTGGTGTTCTCGCTCTCAGTGCGACCTTGCTTGGTCAACAAGGGGATCAAAATGAGTGAGTTCTCATCCCATACTCAAGTCTGACTTTGATCATCATCTGCCGTCTGCGCAAGATGGATTTGGCTTCGGCGATTCACCATTTGAAACACGAGAGAACACTATCGGCACAGAACCAACAAAGTCCGGTTTTGTTTCAACCGTAGGTATTAGTGAATGAATAAAGAAAGTAGGTATATGTGAATAAATTCATTAAGTATTAATGCCAATGTCGGCCAATAGGCTTAAAAACAAAAAGAAAATGGAAATGAACGTTGGAGTCTCCTTACTTCTCAGCCCTAAGCTAAGTCTTCCTCAATGACCGATCACTTTTCAGCATATTCCAGTAAAGCCTTAAAGGCAAGGAAAGCTTTCAAGCTAATAAGCTACTTAAGAAAGAAAATAAAGAAATAAAAGAATTTAAAAGATAGAAAGGAAAGAGTACAAAGAGAGATACAGAAAGGTTGAAAAGCAAGGGATAGGACAGTAATAGGATGGCATTTCCCGTATGAATTGATTAGGTATAGGTGGAAGGAGTTGAAAGCTGTTGCATAAGTAATGTAATAATGGCTAAGGGATTTATTTTGACCTATTCGAAAGGAAGAGTGTGCCATGGTGAAATGCAAGACAGAACAGAAAGCAAGGAAGGTGAAACGGTGTTGGCAAAATCCAATACAGAATGTCCCGAGGGGGCATTGTTGAATAAATTTACTTCGGTTTGATTTCTTGAAACACAAGTGGATCGGAACAATAGAAATAATAATAGAATAAATAGAGAATAAAGATAATATTTGAGAACTCGGGAAAGGAGAATAAGCCTCTCTAAGGGAAGAAGACCTAGCCCGCAGGCTGACTCTTCCAATCCAACTCTATCGAAGTAGAAAAAAGCTGGGACTACGACTTGCTTAGTGCAGGGCTGCTTGTCGTGATTGGTTGGACACTCTATTCGTCTAAGGTCTTAGCTTGGTCACTCTATTAAGCTTTCCTAGCAAGTCTATTGAATGGGGTATGAAAGATTTCTATTCAAAGCATCGTTAAGAGTTCTGTCTTCTATGGAGTAGTCAAGATAAGATGACTCTGATCTTTCATTCTATGGAGCCGGATGTGATCTTATCGCCTACTGATCTTACTCATAAAGAGTCAATGGGAGTATACACATCAATAGCAGCAGACACAGAGGAAGAAATCCTTGCTCTTCGGGCTAAGATGCTGACTTTGCCGTGGAAAGAGTTATGAGAGTAAAGCCCTGACCTTCCCTTTTCTACCCTTCGAACTCGGAGATTGAAGAAGATCACTCTATGCAGCGACAGAGGCAATATCTCTATATCTTGATAGATACCCGAGAGACCGAGTCCTTGGGGGAGAGAGAAATGAGTCATTACTCCTAAAAAACGTGCAACCAACCTTTCCTTCCCGCTTCTTCCTTGAGAAGAGAAGGTATGGGCTCTGTTTCCACATCCGTTCCATATCAGTATTCATTGTTAAGATCTTCGGTAGAATCGAATGGTAACTGAATCATTCCAATGGTTTCGAACAAGTGTTGCATGGGATCTTTGTCGAATGAGTTTGTATTTCTCAATCCAATATTTAAAATTCCGACATCTAGAGTAACTAGCTGGAGCACCCCTCCATTCACCTTTCATTCCCATATGCATCAGCTTTTTCTAAATCGACATATCTAGGTTCTTCAAATAGGTTCCCTTTCTTTCAAAATGGCATTGGCAAAAGTCAAATCAAAGGCTTGATAGGAGAGATTCTCTTAGCCCTATAGTCTTTCTCCATCCAAACTTTTTCCAAATCAAATGATTCAAGACCTGAACTGAAAGAGACTCTACAAATAAAGCTTTCCAACTCGGCCTTGAGAAGCTTGTATCCTTTGGATTCTTGGGACCTAGCGAGTCAGGACAGCCTATACCGAAGGAGAGAAATTCATACCCTGCCGATTTCTAGGGCTTGCGTTGCTCAGATGTTACTGCCCTTGCCCCCACGCCAGCTTGCTCTCTTATCCCTCAAACCTTTGCCTATACCTAGGATTCCCATTTGGTTCGGCTCTAGTTTCATAGATCTACATGGGAATCTTCGTCAGATCGATCATGCAGTTATGACCAATCAATAAGAGATCGATTGGCCTACCAAAGAGCTGACATTAGAAGACTGACACCCACAGCACCAACAAAGCTAGACGACATACGATCAAAAATTCGGGATGATGTGATCCAAGTCAACCTAGAGGCAAAGCAGTTCCTTGAGTTTGTCCATCGGGTCAGTATCACGCTTGCTAAGGGTAGAAAGTGGACAGATGCCATCGAATCAGATGTGAACAAATTCCAAAAATCCGTTCTTAGAGTTCGAGAATCCAAGCGCTGACAAGTCAGATAGCTAACCAAGGGGCAAAAAAAGGTTCAAAAGTAAGTTCTGTGCTTATTGTCATTCCTCTCTCTGGTAGAAATCCGGTCTCCAGTCGATGGTACTATTTAAACGAGAATGTTGTGTCGTCCAACGCACTTGACCACTGCGATCGATCCGATAAACCAAAGTATCATGGCCAACCGACTAACCATTGAGAATGGAACAAATACGGGAGATTGAATTCTTCTCTCTTGTCTTTCAACCCTTGCTCTTGCCTCGGCTTCTCCTTCCACCTTATTAAGCTTTGGACTTCTACCTTCACTAACACGTGGGAATGGACCGACCTTCTATTTTGTTTGTAATTGGACTTGCCCGAAACAAAGGAACCTTGGTGTGAGAACCCTCTAGATTAGGGAGATCCAACTAATAGTTTGTTGCATATTCGTAGGAAACCACCCCATGCGAGGTGAGAAAAGCCCACTTGACTTCGGAATTCCAACCTCCCTTAGATTAGCCCTTTATGACCTTTTCCACATTATCATTGCCATTCATCGGATAAGACTATGTCACCTAAACAACAAAAAAGAGGAAGGCATTTCTCATTGTTGGCTAGCCTGGGCTCCACACCAGATTTTATCTGAGATGGCGAGCAATCTTTAGTAAAACGATGACTTAAGCCAACTCGGGACGTGATGTTTTTCTACTACTAATTACAGCTCGAAGGTAATTGCATATGCTTCAAGGCAGTTGAGGAAGCACGAGAGGAATTATCCGACCCACGACCTCGAGTTAGCTGCGGTTGTCCATGCACTTAAGATATGGCGGCATTATTTATATGGTGTTCATGTTGATATATTTACTGATCATAAAAGCCTACAATATATTTTCAAGCAGAAAGAGTTGAATTTGCGACAGAGGCGATGGCTTGAGTTATTGAAAGATTACGATGTTAACATTCTCTACCATCCAGGGAAAGCTAATGTTGTAGCAGATGCCTTAAGTCGCCGATCTATGGGTAGCTTAGCACATGTAGAGCCCGAGAAAAGACAATTAGCTAGAGATATTCATCAATTGGCTTCGTTGGGGGTTCGGTTAGTAGATTCTGAGGATGGTGGAGTTGTAATCCAAAACACTGCAAAATCATCCCTCATAGCTGAAGTCAAGGAAAGGCAGTACGAGGACCCAGAGTTGGTCGAGTTGAGAGAGCGAGTTCCGCAGCAGAAGAAACCATTGTTAGAGCTCAAGGGAGATGGAGTTCTCAGATACAAGGGTCGTTTGTGTGTTCCAGATGTAGCAGGGCTACGAGACAGGATTATGTCAGAGGCAAATTGCTGCTATTTATAAAGATTGGCCATGTGTGGCATGCATAGTATGTTTCTGGCTACGTGCAGGTTGGTTTTAACCTAGTGTACGAAGGATACTCTGGAAAAAGTTTCCAATGTCTCCAAGAGTAAACATTCGAGGACGAATGTTCCCAAGGGGGGAGTGATGTTACACCCTATATTTTCGTATGTAAAAAATGCGTCGTAAGCAAACTAATGTAGGACAAAAAATGAGATAATATTTAAAAGTATATAAAGTAAGTTAATCATGTTACCTCTGAGGTTACAAATATTGAAGATCATGAACAACAAGTACAAAGAGGGTTGGATAGTTCAGAAGCTAAAGCAATTGAAGAAAACAATGTTTCATCGAAAGTCGACAAGTTGGGAATGTTATAACATGTACCTTTGGGGTGAGACTAGGGTGATTAACATGATAAAGAGATTATGTTATGATTTATATTAGTCGTATTACATCCGTGTGTTATGTTTTTAAGTCAAGCGAGTTGTGGAACAAAAGTCGATGAAAGTCATCACAAGTTACATTCATAAGTTTTACTGAAACTTTGGGTCAAATGTAACTGCAATTTTCTCCCAATATACTTAGAGTTATGGTGTGTTCCACCCATCAAATTAAAGATCTATGAGTCTATTTTCCAACGCATTAAACCATTTGTCAATACGACATCGGAGTAGAGAGATATGTGCATTGTTGCGATACTGCGCAAGCTGCTAGGTGACAAGTAGGTGTGTCACCTACTTGCTTAAATGAAAGCCCAAAAATGGGCCATTTCGGGTCGTCCAAAGAGGCCTTTTAAGGGCCTATTTTCTTCATATATTAGACTTAAAATAGAGCATAATAACCAGACATAAGCTCTGCAAAGAATCCTCCCAAAAATTTCCCACAAACCCTAATTGATTTTCTCTCCCTTTCAAGTTCCAATTGGAGGTAAAACTTAGAGTTTGAAGAACCAAGATAGGAGCTGAGTTATCCAACAAATAAGGTGAGTTTACTGCTCTCTTTCATCCATTATTTCTTCTGTAAATTCATGGTAAGTCGTTCTATACTTGTAAGAACTCACGGGATGGTGATCGGAAGCCGTGAGTTCGAGTTATTCACTTGTAGCGGACTGTTTTGTGGACTGTTTTGTGTTGCTGTTGGGCTGCGTGTTTTATTACTATTTTGTGGAGTTTTGGAGGAGGAAGGGGGTTTATAAACACCATATAAATGTAGGGTGGTTGGCTGGTCGTTCGTCATAACATTTTCGGGTCGTTTGACACTACTACGGTGGTCGTTTTGTGTACGAAGAGATTGGGGTGTGTTGGGCTGTTTTGTAGTATTTGATGGTGTATATAGGGTTGGAAAATGATGTATATATGTTGTTATTGTTCTGTCCTTGTATTGTTGGTGTTATCTTGAAGTTGGAGGAAGGGCATATTATAGGGGAGATGCTGCCCGTTTTAATACAAAATAGGTTTGTCGTTCGTTGTGCGATAGTTGTACCTTTCGTAACTTAACGATAGTATTATTATCATTCTTGTAGATTAAGGTGCGAAGAGGTGAGTTCAACTTGGTGATTGAAAAGATTGTGATAAGGTATGTTAAGGCTAAGCCTTCCTTCATTTTGGCATGATCTCGTAGCTACATGTGTTAGTAATGAGACAAAAAGAGAAGTTCATATTCATGAATTTATTCACACTATTCTAGTCTCATAAGTTACAATATTATTCCTTATCGAGACTCTATATTCAATTTTAGTATTGTCTTCTTTCAGTCAAGAGAGCAGCAAGCCTATATATACAGTATTACAGTATTTTCATTACCATCGAGCTATAATCGATGGGCAGGCCCCTATTGGGCAACCTCTGATCAGATGGAAAGTTATATACCGAGCCTACTGTGGCCGAGCGCCTATGAGCGAGCCCAGCATGGTCGAGATACATAGCCTAGTATGGCCGAGCGCCTATAAGCGAGCCTACTATGGCAGAGCAGTTATATATACCGAGCCTTATAAGGCCGTACAATAATTTTACTTACTATATTGAAGGAGTTGAGTCAGTATCAGCAGGTAAGTATATCTCCAGATCATCTTTGACTCCCAGTTAATTTCAGTTATCATATTATCAGTTCAGTTTCAGATTTCAGTTATTTTATTGCCTTACATACTCGGTACATTATTTCGTACTGACGTCCCTTTTTGGGGGCGCTGCATTTCATGCGTGCAGGTTCAGACAGACAGACGGGTAGACCTCCTCAGTAGGTGTTTTCCGAGTTCCGCCTGATCGGTAAGCTCCATGTCTTTCGGAGTTGCCAGGACTAGAGTTTTGTGTACATCTTATGTATATCTGTATATATGTTATGGGTAGGTCGGGGCCCTGTTCCGATCACAGTACATCTATCAGTAGAGGCTTGTAGGCATATCCTGTTGGTTAGTGCAGTATGTTGGGTTTGTATAAATTGGTGGTTTGTCAGCTGTAGTAGCTATGACGGCCTTGTCGGCCTAGCTTTATATTGATATTTAGTTAGTGCTAGTTTCCATTCAGTTTTATATTTTTCTTCGCAAATTGTCTTGCAAGGTGGCCCCATGGCCAAAGTATGACATTATGTGTTCAGAGTCCCTTAGTCGCAATTTGGTATGCCAGGTTAGGTGAGGCACAGGGTGCTTGTCTCGCTCCTAGGTTCGGGGCGTGACACATGTAAGGTAAGCAATCCCATCCCCATGAATTACCTTACTAATAGCCCATTCTAGTTACATTTTGAAATTAAGAGTTTGGGTTATAGAATCTTACTTGTTAGGAAGAAGATCTAGGTGCCTCTCTTGATAATCTTCAAGATTCTAAGTGAGAATTGGAGAGCAATGTGATGAAGATCACTTCTCCCACTAGGACCCTCTCTCTCACTCTAAAAATATCAGAAAATATGATCAAAATGGTCCATGGGATGTGTTTTAATGAAATAGGGTCGGGTTTAAAAACCCCAAAAATGAAGCTCCGGAACAAGGTCGGTGATCGCATATGCGATCGCATAATCGATATGCGGACCACATATCTGTCACATAATTGGTGACCAAGATAGCCAAAAAACATGTCCGTGTCTGCGATCACTATGCGGCCTGCAGACATATTCTGCGGTCGCATAATAAACCGCAGAACAGTTATGCGGTTGCATAGTCGACCACAAAATTTCATCCAAACTGGCCCAATTATCTGCCTCACATTGCGGCCATTATGTGGTCTGCAAAGTGATTCTGCGGTCGCATAATGGACCGCAAAAATGCCTACTTTGGCATCACGGAATCGGGGTTTTTAGGAAACCTTTTACGGGACCTTTCACACCCTGCCCGACATCGTCTCGAGTAAAGCTGGGGCGTCATTTCATTCTCGTAACGGAAATGAGTGCACTGCAAGACCAGACAAGTGGCTCTCTCGTATTGCAGTGCCGACATCTGTCTTTTAAGTCATTTCCTAAGACAACTCCTTTTATTCTATGATAATCCAAGCTGCAGCGGCACCTCACGAACTTCTTACTGGGGCAGTACTATAATAGTCATTTGCGAGTGTTTGGATGCGCGTGCTTTGTTCATATTTCTATGCAGTTAAGAGCAAAGTTGTCCCCAAGGCGACCGCTTGTGTCTTTCTTGGATATGCTCAGTCCGAGTATATATATGCTATGATGTGAAATCCAAGAGAGTCGAATGATGATGGAGATGTATTGCGGCCTTCTCCTGTTCATCAACTCAAACCTCATTCTTCTGAAGTTGATGTTACGGATTAGCCTCACTCTTCAAGCCAGCAGCTTTGTGCAGCATTTTTTGCCGATTGTCAGCCTGTTTAGCTGACCTCAGAGGATTCCTGTCACCAGGCAGAGCATGTTTATTCTCGGCGGCGATTATAGTCTCTTTCCCAGGGTTAGGCTACTCCAGAAGACCAGCAGTCTAGACCAGTTGCTTCCCTTCCAGTTGCTTCCTCAAATTCTAGATCCCGCTCTCAGCTTCGTCGATCCTCTCAAGTTTCTTATCCTGCTGAAGGCTTATGAATCGTTTCCCCCAAAAGATCGAGCTTACCTCATCTTAGTTCAATCTTCTCATGAACCTAAATCATTTGCTGAAACCTCCAATCATTCTAGCTGGAGAGATGCTATACAGGACGAAATCAATGCCCAGGAAAAGAATAATAAGACTTAGTCTCATTGCCTGCAGGGAAAAAAGCCATTGGCTACAAGTGGATTTACAAGATCAAGCATAAAGCGGATGGCTCGGTAGATAGATCCAAGGCTAGATTAGTAGCTAAAATATTCCTTCAAGAATATTGAGTCAAACCCCTTTAGAGATAGGGAAAACATTTGCTTCAGGTTGATAAACACCATTCGTGGCATTCTTGCCTTGGCTGCAATCAAAATGTGGCCTTATTTTAATTTTACGTGAAGAATAGAATGCCTTTCAATAACATAAGGGAAGGGGGCAAGAATAATTTTCTATTCAGCCTCCTCCAACTACAGGCTTCTCTTCTCCTGGGAATCCTAACTTGGTATACAAGCTCAAGAAAGCGATTTATGTTACGGCCTCCGGCAAGCTAAAGCAAGCACCAGGAGATTAGTTTGAAAGGTGACAACAGCATGTATAAGAGCCGAAATAGGAGTAGAGGAAGTAGTCGGTTTTCAAATAAGTATATTGGATCATTCAATGTTTATAATGAGGTCTACATTAGGTATTGTCCTTCTTCTGCTTTATGTGGATGACATTGCTTTCTATAGTAATGACTTAGCTTCGATAAATGAGCTTAAGAGAAGATTAAGAACCCAATTTGATATGAAAGATTTAGGAGACTCAGAGTCTCTTCTGGAGATTAAAGTGATGAGGTCGCAAAGAGTTTTGGAACCCAGTGCAAGTATTCATTGGATTTATTGTCAAAAGCTAGTCTTTCTGTATGCAAATCGGAATAAGATTTAAAATTAGCCTCAGATGTAGGAGAGCTATTGGATGACCCATCTACTTGTAAGGAGACTTGCTGGGACTCTTTTCTACCTGAGATTTATTGTCAACCGATATTTATATGGACAAGCCGAGATCATCTCACTTAGAAGCTGCTTTTCAGATTCTGCGATACATCAAAACCTCACCAGGAAGAGGTTGATTCTTGTCTACGTCATCCTCTCTTCAGTTGTCTTGTTACTATTATACTGATTTCATTAAGGCAGTAGATTATTCTAATTGGATTTCGAACATCGTCCCCATGCCCAAGAGGGATTGACGTGTTCGTGTATGCATCTAATTTTGAAATCTCAACAAAGCATGTTCCCAAAGATGATTTTCCGCTGCCGAACATTGATTTGCTTGTGGACAAGACTATTGTGAAGGTATTCCTACTACTCTTTTCTGAGGATTCAAAATTCTCGTTGAGCCCCGTTGGGCTTTTACGGAGCTTGGCCTGCTTTTGCATTAACTCACCATTTGGTGATTTTGTTCGTAGCAGCCCAAGTATATCCAGGAGTTCCTTTTACACGCTATGATATCCTCGGCGATGATATCTTCATCAAAGATGAGCGGGTGGCTGAGCGTTATCGTGAGCTAATATTGCTACTGAATGTTCCATTTTCGTTACAGAAATCGTTAGTATCGTCAGTTGGTGCATTGCAGTTTGCTAAGCGGTTCTTCTTACACGGAGTGACTAACGACTTTTTTCCTGTGTCCTGTCACATGTTAAGATCCTTAGTTTGTTTCATATCCCTTGTTCCTGTAATGAGGGCTATTATGTCTAAGGATCTTCCATTGTGGTATCGTTTTCGAGAAGCAGGGTACCGAGTGTATACTCGACGCACAACGCCTCCTAGGAGACACTGGAATTGGCATTGTCACGTCTTTCACTCACTAAATGGTGTGTGTCCTCTCCCCTTTCTGATGTGGTTAAGCACATCCACAGGAAAACACTTAACCACTTATCAACAAGGTATGGTGAGGGGACCTGATTAGGCTCTTGATCCCCCGATTCCCGAGAAACTCGGTGATCTCAAAGTTTTTCGAAGCCTGGTCATAGTACGACTAGTTAGGGGGGCATGGGTTTTGTTCGAATAGATTAAGTCCATTCTCTCATACTGGTCTTGGTTGTAAGGCCCCATAAAATGTTGGAAAAGAAAAATAATTTTTCATGGTGCCGGACTAGGCTTACGTGTGAGAGGGCATTTTGGGTTGAACAATGAACAGGAAAGTATAGGAAAATTATTGATAGAAAAATACATTTATACGGTCCATTATGCATCCGCAGAATCATTGTGCGGGCCGCATAATGGCCGCCGAAGTTAGGCAGGAGAGGGTCAGTTTGTATGCAATTATGAGGTGACTATGCGACCGCATAACTATTCTGCGGTTCATTATGCGACCGCAGAATAGGTCTGCACGCGGCATATTGACCGCAGACACAGAAAAATATTTGCCAAATTTTGGACCAATTATGCGACCGATATGTAGTCCACATATCGATTATGCGCTCGTAGACCTTGTTCCATAGCTACATTTTTGGGTTTTTAAAACCCGACCCTACTTCATTAAATACATGCTTTGGGCTATTTTTGAGCTATAATTTGACGTTTTAGAGTGTGAGAGAAATCCCTAGAGTGATAAGGTGTTCTTCAATAATTGTTATTCAATTCTTGCTCAAGTTTTGGAAGACTAAGAAAGGAAACTCACTAGGTCTTCATCCTAGAGGTAAGATTCTACACCCTAACCCTCAATTTCTAATTTTGTCTAGAAATGAATAATTAACAAGATAATTTTGGGTATGAGAGTTATTTATTTTACATGCATGTATTATCAAAGGGTGTAGGAAGATTGTTGAGCTAATAATGGTAAATATTGGGTTGTGGGATGATGGAATCCTCCATAAAAAGGACCTTGAATCCTTTATACACACCTAGTGTTTGATAAAATGCTCAAATGAGCTAGAACCATGAGCATTTTCCTAATTTTGATTCAATTTGTTATATTTCTATAATAGATTGAAGTTTCTAAGAATTCCGAAATATTTTAGAGTTTAAGGAAGCTCGATTGAGGTATGTTGGCTAAACTCTTCTCTTAGAATTGGATCTTACGATATTCATGTGAATTATGTAAGTCCCGAGTGGTTCATTATAAAATTTGATGTTCCGAGTAAGATTGGGTTGAAAGATATATGTTCAACAAGTATTCCAAATATGTGTTGTGCATTAGAAATGTTCGACTTCAAGTTAATTTCAAACGAAGGGTATTATGCCAAATTTTGTGAAGAATCTCTGTGTGCCTTAGACTCTTAATTACTCACATGTATATTACATGCCTTGATTTGAATTGTTGTTATTGTTGTTGATGATGATGTTGATGTTAGAAGGTGAAAAGTTGAGCATGAAATACTAAATATCGCCAACGTGCCAAGAATGATCTTATAATTATGG
This sequence comes from Nicotiana tabacum, assembly GCF_000715075.1. Lineage (NCBI taxonomy): Eukaryota > Viridiplantae > Streptophyta > Magnoliopsida > Solanales > Solanaceae > Nicotiana > Nicotiana tabacum. Next base: position 109,330,642 of record NC_134098.1, on the reverse strand, counting down.
CCATTAGTGCAAATGAAATGAAAAGATGTGAAAGCAATATGAAATGCGATGATTGATATAAAAAGGTTGATGTCTCAAATAAGACAGCCTAGCTGATCGGGTCATGATCGGACTCCGTGTTAAAAACGGTGGTATTAATATTGAGAGTAATTGTGGTTGATGTCTCTAATGAGATAGCCTAGCCGATTGGGTCGTGATCGGACTCCGTGTTAAAAACGGTGGTATTGATATTGAGAGTAATTGTGGTTGATATCACTGATGAGATAGCCTAGCCGATCGGGTCATGATCGGACTCCGTGCTAAGAGTACGGGGGTGTTGGTATTGTGAAAAATGGAAGTGTGAACAATGGTATATCAGTGCTGAAAATCATTAAACTAAAAATATGGGAATTTACGTGAAACTTGATATTTTCGTATTGTTCGAGACTTCCATTGATTTTATGATTATTAATCCTTGTAATATTAATTGTTCTACTAAGAGGTTGTTTAGTTATACATACTATTACTATTTGACAGTACTAACGTCCCTTTTGTCGGGGGCACGACATCTTTAAATGGATGCATGTGGTTCCACAACAGGAGACATTGATCAATGATAGCGGTGCAGCCTCTTCCCAGCTGACTTTATGATCCCCACTTCATTCCGAGGTCATATATCTTTTTTTCATTGTGTATTGTGTTTGAGGTATAGCCGGGGCCTTGTTGTCGGTAGTGTCATATTACTCTTCTGTATCTATAGAGGCTCTGTAGACATGGTGTGGGTTGTGTATTGGTGCTAGGAAAGTCAACTTACGTTATGTTGTGGTTGTATTACTTGTCCATTTGAGACTTTAAAAAAAATAAAACTATCGGTAATGAATTGGTATTGTAGACATGAACACATTTTAGTCTAATTAATGAAAATATGTATTATCTCAATTCGTGGATGAGTTTGGGTATAGTTAAATCTAACAGGCTTGCTCAGTCGGGTTCACTCGATTGAGCGCCGGTCGCGCTCCTCGGATTTGGGGAGTAACATTGGTATTACACTATCGTGGAGGAAAACAATACTCCCATTAAGGCGCTACTTAGCATGTAGGTTGTGCCACTGATGACTAAGCATACAAAGAAATTATATCATTTTAATAATAACTAATAATGGCGCAGTCTTTCGGTGTTACGACCTGGTGCTCTCTTGTGAAGAGCCAAAAGATCTTGACCTAGGGAAGTTCGGTCCAGTTTGTTCACCTCAATTTGTGCCCTACTTGAGACTAAAGTAGGCGGGGTGCCGACCGCGTTTTAAGATAAGATATAGGCAATAAGACTTTAAGCGCACCTGAGCGCCTTTGCCCATAGAGAATATTGGGGACGAAAGTCTCTTGGGGGGGGGGGTCTATGGAGCAAGTCTCCCATCGCTTTCGCAAACCAGTGGGGACAACCCCCCCAAAAAAGGAGTTTTCCATGCGGCGATCTTTATTTGTAATATGAGCCGCTAAAACTTTTTCCTTTTGAATGTATTTACCCCTATGAACCTGATGCATACAAGCCTTTCTGATTGTTGGAAGGCTTATACATAATACATAACCAAAGGAATGCTTATAATGTATCCCGATCTTTTCCCGTAAAAAAAATGATCTTTCACTTGTCTTCGGCTATAGCGAAAACCCCCAAGTCTAGTGCTTATGGTCTTATGTTACAACCCAGTTCCAACAATGCACTTCTCGGCACATCATCGATAGGGGAAAGTGGAATTGCTTGACGCTGTATACTAAATACAACAAGCTCGATTCATATCATTATGCTCAATAAAGGGAATGAGGGAAGCTAAAATAAAAAATACTGGAAGGAAGGGAAAATTGGAAGATGAATCTTTTCCCCGGAGCTGGAATAACTTGTTCTTCCTGACCCGATTCAACGCCAAAAACATTCTTGTCCTTACCATAAAGTATTCATATTTCCTGAAGAAAGCATCTATTCCTTGATCTCTAAGATATTTCATAAAACTTTGTATGGATCCTCAATCACCAATCCTTGCATGAATATGGGTTGTGCTCGAGAGGCTATAAATCGATAGGACTTGCCAATCGAATGAATCGTAACACTCATAATGATCGACTTTATGAAGATTCCATTGGATTCAGGAAGCTCGTAGCATTGGTCCGGGACAATTCCCAAACTTAAAAAGTTGGGGCGTGCCCGCCGGCCCCTGACCTGCCTTCGATTACTGAAAGTGAATTATTTTTCAATTATCCTAAGCCGGCCTATCATTCGTTGGTTAGGGTTAGGGAAAAAAAGCTAGCTGGAAGTAATCTCTTCTTCTCAGTGAAAGCTAAAGGCCCTGGTATAGTAGGAGTGTGGTGCGTGCTCTCTTTATTCTGTAGATGCACTCCTGGGAAGGGAAGCCGGAATTCTTGATGTAGATCGATCAATCCCGCTCTGTTCAATTGATCGCCCCGAGCCGAGCGAGATTGTAGACCGCCTTAATGATTGTTCGGTAACGGGCCTACCATTTAACGTACATATGTCATGTAGTTTTTGTTTTTGTACCTTTGTTGTCCCTCAGCCCCTCTCCCACCTTTTCTATCTATCATTAGAAGTAGGGCGGGTGGCGTACCTCACTGAGCTATCGATCGCGAAGCTATCGCCCGGTTCAACCAACCGTCCGTCTTGGTGCCTTTTCTACTAATTTGACCGCTTCTCATCATTAATCCGGGGTCACCTTGGCCCTCACCCCAGAGTTCTTATGAAGACTTTGGTGGTACATATGTATGATAGGGCAACCCATGAGCGCCAAAGATCAGTGATGTTTTCATGATAAGTGTGGGTAGTCGATAGTGTACTCGTTGATTGAAGGACCTATCTACTTGCATTTACTTCCCGTGGCTAATAGGGGGAACTTTAATATAATTGCGGATCCATTAGAAAAAACTTGGGGGTCGGCCTCGTGACTTCAATGCCTTTATTGAAGTGATGAGCTTTGAAGATATGATTTTCTCGTTTGGATTATTTTATTTGGCTTTCAATGACAGCAAATTGACTTGGAGCAATAATCAATCCGGTCAACATTGTATCTGGGCAAGACTAGATAGAATCCTTTTGAATGGGGAGTGTCCGCTTCTATATAAAAGCCATTTTTCTTCCACCATAGTTGACCATTTTCCTAGAGTATCCTCTGATCACTCTCCTCTAGTAATCTTCTTAGAATATTATAATACTCGCAGGCCTGGGGTCTTTCGCTTCCAAAGAATGTTGATTCGAAAATAATACGCAAGATGATGCCATTTTCCTTGATGTTATGGGTATCTCGAGTTGCAGATCGAGTGCCACCATGAATGCTATTTTCAGGTTCAGAATGTAGGTTCGCCTCAATGGCCACATGCCAATTAATGTCTATCGGTACTTCGATTCGAGCTCTAACGGCGTTGACAAACGATCTTTTGGTACTGTGTGTAAAGTTATTGTTCTTATCTTGAAGACCAGCTTCGTTGTCGATAGGTAAGGCCATTTAATTGATAGTTAGTCGTTGCTAATCAAAAATCAAAGACACTTCCGGAAACAAGCGCAAAACTGTGTGTTTTTGCAGATTCATATCAAATAACCACTATTATCCTTAGCCCCATGGTGGGCGCCAAACTGTTTACCCAAAAAAAGGATAGAGTTGAATTTGTACGTAGTTCTAAGGGTATGTGGTATAACTTAACAAAAATCGTAAGGATAGATAAAAAATATCAAACATGGACTGTAAAGAATGAAAAAGAAGCAAGGTTGGAAAGAAGATGATTTATGGACTAAGCAAGATGAATCAATCTTTGAAGCTAAAAAGAATAATTCTTCAGTATGAGAGTATATGATATCTGAGGTACAGAGTATGCAAAACTTGATCTTTACAGAAATAATAACCTACCCCTTTATAGAAAAGGGATCCTACTTTTGATACAATTAAAAATACATAGTGGGAGACCCATGATAAAACAGCTTTTCCATAATTCAAACCGAGCTTTTCTCCTTCATGCTTCGAAGTTGGTTTTTGGCCAAAGATAATTGGGCTCGAGCAGTTTCCTTTTCGGTGGCATAACGATCCATGCCATATTTCTATCCCAAGGCCTCTGCTCGTATCACATCGACCGCTTCACAAAGCTTCCCAATAACCTCGAGCTTCTACTACAGCTGTGAGATCGAAATATTAGCCACCATTCCAGAATCGAGTCTATGGGTTTTTAAGATTACCATTACCTGCTCGGTCAGGTCGATCTGGTCTTGTTGAGACTTAGCCAATTCAGCATGGAGGTCTTTGATTTATTCTTCCCTTTATCTGAATAGGAGTCTAAGGGAGTTCTTCTCCTTCGTGACCCGTTGGAGGTCGGCCTAATACCGACGCAACTCAGATTGAGATCGAGAACACGCTTTTCGATGAACGGTTGCGGCCTACGAAGGAGAAAGAAAAGAAGTTATGAAAGAATAGCAAGCATGAAAGTGGAATCAACCAAGGGAGTTAGAGCTTACCCGATTTAGAGCTTGTAAAACCTCGCACAAAAGGCCCGACACATCACTAGGGCCAGCAGAGTCCTCGACCCCAGTAAACAAATCGCAGAAGGGGTCCTCCCCTTCATGAGATCGGTTCATCTCGAGGGCTCCCAAAGCTTGGGCTTCCCAAATCGCCCCTTCAGAAAAAGCAGGGAAAGTGGGCGAGTCTTCGATTACAACTGCCCCAAGTGAGTCGCTTGGGGCATTCTCTTCGGATCGAAGAGAGTCAGGAACGGCCCCTTCAGACATATCCACCATTCATTGACATCGATGGGAGATATCATCGATCCCCAACAGCTCGGGGACTTTGCCCGAATCTTTCTCCGATGTACCCTCAGTTCGAGGCAGAGCCTTGTAAACTACCATCGATCCAGCTTCCTATGGGGCATATTCACTCGGGCGACCAGTTCGGACCCGTTGTCCTTTTCTTCTTCCTCGTCTTTATCCCTCAGACGTCGAACTGATTCTAAGGTTAAAGGGATGATATTCTTCCTCGACTTACGAGCCTTCGATTTTTGGAGGCCCTTTTTATCCTATTGTCCTTTGCAGGTTTAGAAACCGGGGTCAAAGTTTCCTCCTCACCGGACAGAGGTCTCAAAACTGCATCCTTGCCCAAACTTGCACACGAGAAAATTGATTTGAGTATACGGAAAACAGTTTGGACTATCAATGATGTGAGAAAGGAGATTACCAAGATTTTTTGCCTCCCATCGGCCCTTTGAGAAATTGCGCCATGAGCGCTCGACATACGTAGAAGTCGAAGCCAGGGCCCATACCCAGTTCTTGAGGTCGGGAACTGCACCGGGCATCCAAGGAACCGCTACACCACAAAAGGGGATATCAGTAAGAAAGGAAAAGAAGGGGTAAAACAATGGGGGATAACAGTCGAGTTACACTTACATTTTATGTTCCATTCTTCGGGAAATGGCATCTTCTCGGCCAGTATTAGGTCCGACGTCTTCACTCGAATGAACTTTCCCTTCCAGCCTCGATCCTTGTCCTTATCCATGCTCGAGAATAGAACCTTGGTAGCCCAGGGCTGTAGTTTTATTAACCCGCCTCGAAAGAGGAGGGGGCGGTACAATCTCCTTGAGGGTCTTCCTCCGAGATAGGCATTTAGCAAATTCAGCAACCCAATGTGCTCGAGTGTTGGCGGTCTCAACTACCTCTCTTGCATGTACTTTAGAAGCTTCAGCATTGGTCCGATAGATGGCCACAAATGCATCCGCATCGGCCTTTGCCTTTTCGGCGTCAGATTTGGCCTTGGCAAGTTCGGAGGTCAACCGAGCCTCGAGCTCCTCTATCTTTTTTGCTCAAACCGAGCTTTTCTCCTTCATGCTTCGAAGTTGGTTTTTGGCCAAAGATAATTGGGCTCGAGGAGTTTCCTTTTCGGTGGCATAACGATCCATGCCATATTTCTATCCCAAGGCCTCTACTCTTATCACATCGACCTCTTCACAAAGCTTCCCAATAACCTCGAGCTTCTGCTACAGCTGTGAGATCGAAATATTAGCCACCATTCCAGAATCGAGTCTATGGGTTTTTAAGATTACCATTACCTGCTCGGTCAGGTCGATCTGGTCTTGTTGAGACTTAGCCAATTCAGCACGGAGGTCCTTGATTTCTTCTTCCCTTTATCCGAAGAGGAGTCTAAGGGAGTTCCTCTCCTTCGTGACCCGTTGGAGGTCGGCCTAATACCGACGCAACTCAGATTGAGATCGAGAACACGCTTTTCGATGAACGGTTGCGGCCTACGAAGGAGGAAGAAAAGAAGTTATGAAAGAATAGCAAGCATGAAAGTGGAATCAACAAAAGGAGTTAGAGCTTACCCGATTTAGAGCTTGTTGCACCTCTCACAAAAGGCCCGACACATCACTAGGGCCAGCAGAGTCCTCGACCCCAGTAAACAAATCGCAGAAGGGGTCCTCCCCATCATGAGATCGGTTCATCTCGAGGGCTCCCAAAGCTTGGGCTTCCCAAATCGCCCATTCAGAAAAAGTAGGGAAAGTGGGCGAGTCTTCGATTACAACTGCCCCAAGTGATTCTCTTGGGGCGTTCTCTTCGGATCGAAGAGAGTCAAGAACGGCCCCTTCAGACATATCCACCATTCATTGACATCGATGGGAGATATCATCGATCCCCAACAGCTCGGGGACTTTGCCCGAATCTTTCTCCGATGTGCCCTCAGTTCGAGGCAGAGCCTTGTAAACTACCATCGATCCAGCTTCCTATGGGGAATATTCACTCGGGCGACCAGTTCGGACCCGTTGTCCTTTTCTTCTTCCTCGTCTTTATCCCTCATACGTCGAACTGAATCTAAGGTTAAAGGGATGATATTCTTCCTCGACTTACGAGCCTTCGATTTTTGGAGGCCCTTTTTATCCTATTGTCCTTTGCCGGTTTAGAAACCGGGGTCGAAGTTTCCTCCTCGCCGGACAGAGTTCTCAAAACTGCATCCTTGCCCAAACTTGCACATGAGAAAATTAATTTGAGCATACGAAAAATAGTTCGGACTATCAATTATGCGAGAAAGGAGATTACCAAGATTTTTGGCCTCCCATCGGCCCTTTGACAAATCGCGCCATGAGCGCTCGACATACGTAGAAGTCGAAGCCAGGGCCCATACCCAGTTCTTGAGGTCGGGAACTGCACCGGGCATCCAAGGAACCGCTATACCACAAAAGGGGATATCAGTAAGAAAGGAAAAGAAGGGGTAAAACAATGGGGGATAACAGTCGAGTTACACTCACACTTTATGTTCCATTCTTCGGGAAATGGCATCTTCTCGGCCAGTATTATGTCCGACGTCTTCACTCGAATGAACTTTCCCTTCCAGCCTCGATCCTTGTCCTTATCCATGCTCGAGAATAGAACCTTGGTAGCCCAGGGCTGTAGTTTTATTAACCCGCCTCGAAAGAGGAGGGGGCGGTACAATCTCCTTGAGGGTCTTCCTCCGAGATAGGCATTTAGCAAGTTCAGCAACCCAATGTGCTCAAGTGTTGGCGGTCTCAGCTACCTCTCTTGCATGTACTTTAGAAGCTTCAGCATCGGCCCGATAGATGGCCCCAAATACCTCCGCATCGGCCTTTGCCTTTTCGGCGTCATATTTGGCCTTGGCAAGTTCGGAGGTCAACCGAGCCTCGAGCTCCTCTATCCTTTTTGCTCAATTCGAGCTTTTCTCTTTCATGCTTCGAAGTTGGCTTTTGGCCAAAGATAATTGGGCTCGAGCAGTTTTCTTTTCGGTGGCATAACGATCCATGCCATATTTCTATCCCAAGGCCTCTGCCCTTATCACATCGACCTCTTCACAAAGCTTCCCAATAACCTCGAGCTTCTACTACAGCTGTGAGATCGAAATATTAGCCACCATTCTAGAATCTAGTCTATGGGTTTTTAAGATTACCATTACCTGCTCGGTCAGGTCGATCTGGTCTTGTTGAGACTTAGCCAATTTAGCACGGAGGTCCTTGATTTCTTCTTCCCTTTATCCGAAGAGGAGTCTAAGGGAGTTCCTCTCATCCGTGACCCGTTGGAGGTTGGCCTAATACCGACGCAACTCAGATTGAGATCGAGAACACGCTTTTTGATGAACGGTTGTGGCCTATGAAGGAGGAAGAAAAGAAGTTATGAAAGAATAGCAAGAATGAAAGTGGAATCAACAAAGGGAGTTAGAGCTTACCCGATTTAGAGCTTGTTGCACCTCGCACAAAAGGCCCGACACATCACTAGGGCCCGCAGAGTCCTCGACCGTAGTAAACAAATCGCAGAAGGGGTCCTCCCCTTCATGAGATCGGTTCATCTCGAGGGCTCCCAAAGCTTGGGCTTCCCAAATCGCCCCTTCAGAAAAAGCAGGGAAAGTGGGCGAGTCTTCGATTACAATTGCCCCAAGTGAGTCGCTTGGGGCATTCTCTTCGGATCGAAGAGAGTCAGGAACGGCCCCTTCAGACATATCCACCATTCATTGACATCGATGGGAGATATCATCGATCCCCAACAGCTCGGGGACTTTGCCCGAATCTTTCTCCGATGTACCCTCAGTTCGAGGCAGAGCCTTATAAACTACCATCGATCGAGCTTCCTATGGGGCATCTTCACTCGGGCGACCAGTTCAGACCTGTCGTCCTTTTCTTCTTCCTCGTCTTTATCCCTCAGACGTCGAACTGATTCTAAGGTTAAAGGGATAAATCTGTTTCTGGTATGATTAGTTCTGTCCAATTTTGGTCCATTATTTCTGTTATTTCAAAGGCTAATATTTTTTCATAGATTATTCTTCTTACATCATTATTAATGTCTTTTAGTATATAAAGTATAAGTGTTTTATAGGTAATATCGTCGTCTATTAGATAAGTGTTCATCTTATCATATGATTTGCTAAAACATATTCCTTTTAATCTCTATGTCTATTATCCTTATTCATCATATTATAATAAGTTATTTTAATCATCTTTTCCGGTCACTACCATGATTTTCTGCTTCAATCAGTTACCCTAACAGCGCTTCAACTTTTGTTTACTCCCCTAAACGGCCTCTCTGCCTACCGGTTTCAACCTTAGGATGCATAGTCTGGGCTTACCTACTCTTAGCATATTTTCATGGCAAACTTACTTAAGATGATTTTTATAACAGTACTATTATATGATGGATAATTATAATCTACATGTAAGAGATTATCAGGAATATACTAGTTTAGCTAGTCATGTTCATAGTGTTACATACCTGTTTTTGTAGATTCCTGGTGTCTTCTTGTTGATCTTTCATATTTTCTTGCTGATTCATATCTTGCTTATCTTCCATAGCTTTCCTGTATTTTATCTTTAAGTATTTTATCTGTAAGTATTTCTTGTGAGAAGAGAAGAGAGAGGAGAGAGAAGCCCTTGGCCTGAAGATGTAGCCTGTTTTATTTCATAAACGAAAGGCTTATTTATAATATTACAAAATGACTTTTACTATTCATGAACGACCTTTACTGTTCATGAATCTGACTCTTGACTCTTACTATTCATGAACGACCTTTACTGTTCATGAAACTGACTCTTGACTCTTACTATTCATGAACGACCTTTACTGTTCATGAAACTGACTCTTGATTCTTACTATTACTATTTACTTTACGACTTTTACAAAAAACAAAAAAACATAAAGAAAAGAAAGGAATCTAATATCTCTTTCATATTATTGACGAAGATGCTTGGAACTGAACACATGTCTCTTTACTTAGTAGGGCTTAGGAACGATGTTGGCAAATGATTGTAGAATATATTTACTCACCTCACAACCCAATTTATTCGGTGGGGTGTATACCAGCCGGGTTGCTTCCCGGAGGACCAAACCTGACTGTTGTGACAAGCTTGGTATACTGTCTTCCCTTTATCAGCAGGCGGTATAGTTGCATTGCAATTATTCCACCAGTACGGGTCACTTTATTCGGATGTAAAAGTGTAGTAGCAACTGCAAACGGGGTCGGCATGAGACGTCGGTTCTTGATTAACATCCTTTTGCCACTATCTTTCTTTCTGAAATATGCAGCCCCTACCATTAGTTGTCTGTGGAGATCTGGGATTCGGTATTGAATCAATCCAACATTTCATTCGGTCACTTCAGCAGTCATAAAAAAAACCTAATTCTATTGTGTTGATTCCATCACCTTGACTTTGTTCACATTCAGTAGCATCTTGTTGGTGTCCTTGCAGATCAGGATCTCCTGCAATAGGCAGCTAGCCTATTGCAAAAAGACTACTCTCATCCCTCTTCCGAGGTAGCTACTTTTTTTTCGTGCTTCCTAAGTCGTTGTTGACCTGTATATAAGTCAGATGTTGGAATGGGAAGCCCCCATAATATAAGAACTATTTTAGTCAAGTAATGCCTTTAGAGCCTATAGTATAGCTGAGTAGCTAAGAGCTTCTGGTAATTTAAAAACGTAGGAATCGATTTGTTTTGCGTTAATGGGGCTTTGAGGGACGTCTCCTCTTTCCCTTATCAAGCAAGTCATACCTAATCGCCTTTGATGCCATCTTGATAACTAGATTGAATGTCTCATCATAGTCTATACCCTATTGCTGGTTGTAGTCTTTGGCTGCCACGCGAGCATTGTAGCGATTAATAGTCCCATCAGACTTTGACTTTCTCTTGTATAACCACTTGAGAGCCGATACAAAAATTTCAAAATGAAAATTTAGCAGGAAAATGGGATGAAGCTCGCCAGAAAGCTTTTGACAAAATAAATGACTCTATTCTAGTGCCTACAATGCCAGGAAACCTTTATTACTATACCTATCAGTCACTGAAACCACTATGGGTCTATGTTCGCTTAATTCGATGATGATAGACGGAAATAAAAGGCCATATACTACTAACGTAAGCAAATGACTTACTACAAGACCTGGTATACCAATTTAGAGAAAACCTTCTTGGCTTTGGTTTAGGTAATACGGAAATTGAGACATTACATGCTGTCTTACCCAGTACATTTAATAGCTTCCATGGACGTACAAAAAAAGTATTTGTTCGACAAACTCACCTTAATGTAATGGGAAGGAACGCAAGATGTTTACTGCTTCTGTCTGAATTCGACATCACGTATGTAACCAAAAAGAAGGGGCGATAGCAGAACACCTTGCACTCTATCAAGGAGGAACATGAGTTTAAGGATTGCTTCCCAGACGAGGAAATAGTTGTCAGAGAAGAGGAGGTCATGGAAATTTGATATTGATGGCACGACTAATCAAAATGGGTACGGAGTAGGGGCATTGCTGATTGCACCTGATGAATAGCACACCCACATTGCCATTAAGCAAAACATTTAAGGAACTAAGAATACCATAGAAGATGAAGCATGTATCCATGGATTAAAGACTGCCTTGACCCTGGGAATATAAGAAATCAAAGTATTTACGGATTTGACGCTTATCATCTATCAAACTCAAAAGAAATTAAAAACAAAATATGAAACACTTCTGACACACCATGAAAAACTTCTGACATACCACTACCTAGAGAAAAAATAAATTCACAGATGCATTGGCAACACTGACCTCCATCATAAACATTCCTGGGGAAAGTCCGCCCAATCATGATAGAACAAAGAAGCAACCCGGTGTATTGAAACCTAATAGAATTTTTTTAGTTGATTCTTGGCATGTCAAATATTGATCTTTTGGCCATTGAAAGGGAACCCAATGGTAAACTATGGTTTACTAACATCAGGGAAAATGATAAGAAGACAATCAGGAGGTTGGCAATGCAATTCGTTGCGCGGGGATGCGATTCGCCAAGCTGGGGCAAATCTTTCCCCTATCTCTAAAGGGGTTCGACTCAATACTCTTGTGTGTATCCTTTGGCCACCAATCTAGCCTTCAACCCCTCAACAGCTCCATCAGCTTTTTGTTGACTTTATAGACCCACTTGTAGCCCACTATTGATTTCCCTAGAGGAAGAGAGACTCAATCCCAAGTAGCAAACCATTCTAGTGCTACGATCTCTTTTTGCACAGAGCTGCCAGTAGGTTTGAGATATGGCCTTTGCAAACATATCAGGTTAAAAAAGATGAATGAAATTGCAAAAAAGACTCGTGGGAAGTAGACAGAGACTTAGTTGATACAAACATATGAATAGGAAAATGAAGACAAGTAGATCTACGTACCCCGAGAATAGAAGCTAGAGAACCTAAGTGTGAAGAAGAGTCTTGGTTCGAAGAATACGGACAAAGGGAGACCACTGAATCAGTTGGCTCAGCTCTGAAAACTGAGTGACGAGAATCTATCTTCACAAACCTGCGAAACTTCCCCTTAAGCTGATCAAGCTGCCGATCACTCTGGTCACCTAGATCTTGCTGACTCTATTAAATCGGAGAATTCTAAAGTTGTCTCACATAAAGTCCTCAATAGTTCCACACCTCCCCGCTAAGTGGAGATAAGGGAACATAATGGCCCACCACTACAGGGAATCTTAAAGCCCCGAGCTCCGTAGTTATGTACATGTTCGAAAAAGGTGATATGTCAAGAAAGGTGGAATTGTCGTGTAGAAGGATAATTAACACTTGTAGTCCTTTTGAGAGAGGGGTACCCCCAAACTCAGTCAAGAAAACACATAGAGTGAGATGTAGGGCTCATCTTGTCTTGTGCAAGAGATTGAATTTTAACAAAGCACGTTGTCTTGTACAGGAGATTGAATTTTAACAAAGCACGTGCATCCGAATACTCTAAGGTTTTAATAGTCATCTCTTTGAAAGAGAGTAAAATACCTAAAGATAACGTGTAGAGGAGATCGATCACCAATAATATGAGTCATCGTCTTCTTACTCAGATAAGCAGCCATTATTAAATTGGCTTTACTAGGGGTCCTATAATAGGGAACTTTCATTCCCAGTAGAAGTCCTCGAACAACTTACCTAATACTAATAAATAAGGGGAATGCCCAACATTTTATATCAGTATGAAAAGGGCGCTAGCTAGCGTCCAACCTATAAAAGGGCTTTCCACCTCCATTTGGTCATGCTGCTATGATGTAATGTGCAGTCGTCCCCAAGACAGCAGGATGTATGGTATAGGGCCCTCTATTTTATCTCCCTTAAAGTCCTTTATGGATTTCGAGTTGGGAATAGAGCAGTGGCTTGTTCGACGCTATATCACAATTCATTCTCGGGCATAACTTTTCACGAAAGGTGGCATGGGACATCTATCAGCGGTGGGAGTCTTACATCCGAGCAAGAGGTTAGACCAATCCCAATCATCTTGGTCTGATCCGGACAGATCTTGTTGAATGAATTGATCCATTGTTGTATGCCCTACTTCTTAGTAAATTTCTTCCAATTCGGACCCACCGTACTTCCTTTGACTATTCCTGAGATATAGTGGAAACATTTTGTTATGGTGGAGAGTGGGGAGTTAAAATACCAATGTAGCAGAGAACGACTGCATGAATCGGAATCCACTTATTAAGACAGACGACCGAGAAAGAAAGGCTCCACGTTTGAACATTGGTATAGTGATAACGCTTTCTCTTTCTTAGCACTCCGCCCCCTTGTATAGTAAGGGGTACTTTGGTTGCGCGGCTTTCTCATATAGGGTGACTTGACTCAGCTTGACCTACTTGACTCAGCGGTTAGAGTATCGCTTTCATACGGCAATAGTCATTGGTTCAAATCCAATAGTAGGTAAAACCAACCGAAACCCCTACTTTTGCCAGCATGACAGCAACCACAGACTGGCAGCAAGGAGTCAGTTGAATGATCAAAGCATCGGTTGCTTCCACCTGTAGCCTTTTTCGACGGCCTTGACACCTTAATATCAAGGAACCCCCCATTCCACAAGTAGGTGGAGAACTGGAGGGTCGAAAACCCCAATGGGAAACCTTTCACTGCACCACAAGCAAAGAGGTTTCAAGATACCATGCGACCTAGTGAAAAACAAAGCTTCGAGCAAATCTTCTAGAGAGTGTACCCTTAGTTTCGACTCTTTCTCTATTCTAAAAATAGAAAAAAGAAAAAGAAGCCAATTTTTATCCTATGGACCCCTTCCACCAGTTTGCTTTACTGATTGTAATTCATTTAAAAAGAGTAAAGGAACTGGTTTAACAAAAGGGCTCTCAAAGGTGATCTGATACCTTCTTCCCTTGGTCTGGGAGGTAGGTTATGTAGGAGACAACTGTTTATAGGTTGCTCGATCAGGCCAAATAACCTATTTTGAGTATACCTGAGATTGCCATAAGACCTTCTCCCTATTGGAAATAGGCTAATCAAAAGGGGGCACTTTTTCCATTTCACTTTTTTGATGTTTTCCGCTTTCTTGCCTTATTATATAATGGGAGTACAATGTTTATTGATAGTATGTTGCATTGGTTAAAACATTAACCTGACATTAGTGCCTAGGGCCTACTGAAGCACTACATATCCTAGCAGAGTATCATGAATGAAGGCCTAAGTGATGCTCATCACTGTCGGGACAACGCAAAAAAATAAATAGATAGGTGGTTCAGTATAGTTTTAAGTAAATATAAAAAAATGAGTTTGTTAATTATATACCATATTTTGATGGTTGAGTGACGAAGGAAAAGAGAGGTAGCATCCCGACTGGATAGCGATGAGGAGAAAAGAATCCCAATGTATGGTCCTAATTTAAACACGCCACCTACACGACTTACTACATAGGTTTAAGGAATGCAGGATAATATTGTTCCTCATCCCTCGATATAATGAAGTTTAGAAGGCAAGAATGATAAGCATTCGGGCGTCTAAAGCAAGATTAAAGTGTCCTCTTGGATAAGAAGACCTAAAACACCAGTCAAGTGAAGAAGGTTGGTAAAAAAGGAAATCTTTCTTTTTCAGTTAAGCCTACACATGAATGATCCAATTGCCGCCGCTGACATGACCATCTCAAAAGATATGCCTCAATCTGTGGCAGATCAACTATAGGGGGAATGTGTTGGGAGACGACCTCCCGCCGCGGTCGTATGAGCCTTCCCTTTCCGTGATGTTACACAGGATGCGCAATGGGGGGTAGTACGAGGTGACTGATAGCATTACATTATAAGAATAGAAAGAGATGTTAGAAAGAACGACCATGGAGACTTGGGGATCCAGATTAGGTCTTTCTTGTATATCCCTCGTGTCGAGAGCAACTTTCTCGAATATCAACACAGGGAGCCGTGAGGAGAGGACTTCCAGGGCTCGATCTACGGCTGCATCCCGTGGTTTGGTAGAAAAGCACTTCCAAGGATAGTCTACACACACAAACCCAATTTCATTTTCTTAGGGTTATGGTGACACTATGTTTAACTTGACTTCCTCTCCCCTTCAACCTGCCCCAACTCCCTATATATATTATCAAATATAAGAAATTCAGTAATCCTACCCATTGTGAAAGGCATCTTCCACTTTGTAATTGAAGGGTTCCAAACTTCGCTTCGTCTCTCAGTCCCTTGCTTCTCTCCTCCTCTTTTTCCTTTTAGGCTCTTTATACACGACATATGTCTACGAGCCTCTAAGAGTATATAAATGTCATAAAGGTCGGGAGAGGGTGTTACACCCTATATTTTCGTACATAAAAATGCATCGTAAGCAAACTAATGTAGGACCAAAAATGAGATAATATTTAAAAGTATATAAATTAATTTAATCATGTTACCTCTGAGGTTACAAATATTGAAGATCATGAACAACAAGTACAAAGAGGGTTGGACGGTTCAGAAGATAAAGCAATTGAAGAAAATAATGTTTCGTCGAAAGTCGACAAGTTGGGAATGTTATAACATATACCTTTGGGGTGAGACTAGGGTGCTTAACTTGATAAGGAGATTATGTTATGATTTATATTAGTCGTATGACATCCGTGTGTTATGTTTTGAAGTCAAGAGAGTTGTGGAACAAAAGTCGATGAAAGTCATCACAAGTTACATTCATAAGTTTTACTGAAACTTTGGGTCAAATGTAACTGCGATTTTCTCCTAATATAATTAGAGTTATGGGGTCTTCCACCCATCCAATTAAAGATCTATGAGTCTATTTTCCAACTCATTAAACCAGTTTGTCAATACGACATTGGAGTAGAAAGATATGGGCATTTGTGCGATACTGCGCAAGCTGCTAGGTGACAAGTAGGTGTGTCACCTACTTGCTTAAATGAGAGCCCAAAAAAATGGGCCATTTCGGGTCGTCCAAAGAGGCCTTTTAAGGGCCTATTTTCTTCATATATTAGACTTAAAATAGAGCATAATAACCAGACATAAGCTCTGCAAATAATCCTCCAAAA
The DNA here is from genome assembly GCF_000715075.1 of Nicotiana tabacum. Taxonomy (NCBI): domain Eukaryota; kingdom Viridiplantae; phylum Streptophyta; class Magnoliopsida; order Solanales; family Solanaceae; genus Nicotiana; species Nicotiana tabacum. The sequence continues at coordinate 109,314,395 of NC_134098.1, read as the reverse complement.
AATTTCCCACAAACCCTAATAGATTTTCTCTCCCTTTCAAGTTCCAATTGGAGGTAAAACCTAGAGTTTGAAGAACCAAGATAAGAGCTGAGTTATCCAAAAAATAAGGTGAGTTTACTTCTCTCTTTCATCCAATTTTTCTTCTGTAAATTCATGGTAAGTCGTTCTATACTTGTAAGAACTCACGGGACGGTGATCGGAAGCCGTGAGTTCGAGTTATTCACTTGTAGCGGACTGTTTTGTGGACTGTTTTGTGTTGCTGTTGGGCTGCGTGTTTTACTACTATTTTGTGGAGTTTTGGAGGAGGAAGGGGGTTTATAAACACCATATAAATGTAGGGTGGTTGGCTGGTCGTTCGTCATCACATTTTCGGGTCGTTTGACACTTCTACGGTGGTCGTTTTGTGTACGAAGAGATTGGGGTGTGTTGGGCTGTTTTGTAGTATTTGATGGTGTATATAGGGCTGGAAAATGATGTATATATGTTGTTATTGTTCTTTTCTTGTATTGTTGGTGTTATCTTGAATTTGGAGGAAGTAAGGATTATAGGGGAGATGCTGCCCGTTTTAATACAAAATAGGTTTGTCGTTCGTTGTGCGATAGTTGTACCTTTCGTAACTTAACGATAGTATTATTATCATTCTTGTAGATTAAGGTGCGAAGAGGTGAGTTCAACTTGGTGATTGGAAAGATTGTGATAAGGTATGTTAAGGCTAAGCCTTCCTTCATTTTGGCATGATCTCGTAGCTACATGTGTTAGTAATGAGACAAAAGAGAAGTTCATATTCATGAATTTACTCACACTATTCTAGTCTCATAAGTTACAATATTATTACTTATCGAGACTCTATATTCAATTTTAGTATTGTATTCTTCCAGTCAAGAGAGCAGCAAGCCTATATATACAGTATTACAGTATTTTCATTACCATCGAGCTATAATCGATGGGCAGGCCCCTATTGGGCAACCTCTGATCAGATGGAAAGTTATATACCGAGCCTACTGTGGCCGAGCGCCTATGAGCGAGCCCAGCATGGTCGAGATACATAGCCTAGTATGGCCGAGCGCCTATAAGCGAGCCTACTATGGCAGAGCAGTTATATATACCGAGCCTTATAAGGTCGTACAATTATTTTACTTACTATATTGAAGGAGTTGAGTCAATATCAGCAGGTAAGTATATCTCCAGATCATCTTTGACTCTCAGTTACTTCCAGTTATTGTATTATCAGTTCAGTTTCGATTTTCAGTTATGTTATTGCCTTACATACTCGGTACATTATTTCGTACTGACGTCCCTTTTTTGGGGACGCTGCATTTCATGCATGCAGGTTCAGATAGACAGACGAGTAGATCTCCTTAGTAGGTGTTTCCCTAGTTCAGCCTGATCGGTAAGCTCCACGTCTTTCGGAGTTGCCAGGTCTAGAGTGTTGTGTACATCTTATGTATATCTATATATATGTTATGGGTAGGTCAGGGCCCTGTTCCGATCATAGTACATCTATCAGTAGAGGCTTGTAGACATATCCTATTGGTTAGTGCAGTATGTTGGGTTTGTAGGCCTGGTATGTATAATTTGGTGGTTTGTCAGCTGTAGTAGCTATGACGGCCTTTTCAGCCTAGCTTTATATTGATGTTTAGTTAGCGCTAGTTTCCATTCAGTTTTATATTTTGCTTCGCAAATTGTCTTGCAAGGTGGCCCCATGGCCAAAGTATGACATTATGTGTTCAGAGTCCCTTAGTCGCAATTTGGTACGCCAGGTTAGGTGAGGCACCGGGTGCTTGTCTCGCTCCTAGGTTCGGGGCGTGACACACTTGGTATCAGAGCAGTTCTATCCTAGGGAGTCTACAAGCCATGTCTAGTAGAGTCTTGTTTAAAGATGTGTTGTGCACCACATTATATAAGCAGGGCACTACAGGGCATTTAGGAGTTGGTTACCCTTCTTTGAAATCTAAATCGTGCTACTGAACTGAGTTATAGGAAATTTGAATTAAACTTATGTGTTGGTGTTTGCATGCACAGATGACGGTGACTAGGAAGACTACGGCTAGCCAAAGGAGAGATACAGCAGTAGGTGAGGGGACCAGCAGGGTACCCCCAGTAGATGGGGCCCAGTCTGAGGCTCAAGGTGAGACCCCTACTCAGCCATTACCGGCTCCTCCACCAACTATGGAGATTCCTAGGGAAACCGCACATCCAGTTCCCCCTCCACTTCCATCAGATCAGGACTTGAGGAGTGCGGTGCATTTGTTGACACAGTTGGTAGCTACCCAGCAACAAGCTAGGGCATCAGCTAGTGCAGGAACTTCTGAGGGGTCTGGGAGTTCAAGGGTCCGAGAGTTTATTGCTTTGAGTCCCCCAGAGTTCACGGGGACAGATCAGAGGGAGGACCCACATGATTTCATAGATCAGCTTCACAGGATCTTTTGTGTTATGCATGCCACGGAGAAAGATGCAGTTGAGCTAGCATCTTTTCGACTCCGAGATATAGCCATCCTTTGGTACGAGGGATGGGAGAGGTCCAGGGGACGTGATGCACCTCCAGCTATTTGGGAGAATTTTTCAGATGCCTTCCTTGACCAGTACTTACCACGGGAGATCCGACAGTCTCGAGTCGATCATTTTCTAGCCCTTAAGTAGGGTAATATGAGTGTTCGAGAGTATAGTCTCCGTTTTGACTCATTGGCCAGATATGCACCATCCATAGTTGCTACTATGCGGGACAGGATTCACAGGTTTATAGCAATGTTAGCCCCAGAGTTAACCGAGGCATGTGCCACCGCTGCATTGCAGGATAGTATGGATATTTCCCGGATTCAGGCATTCGCCCAGAATATAGAAAGGGGTAGGCGTCGGCAGCAGGGTACAGAGAGGGCTGAGCAAGGGCAACGTAAGAGGATGAGATTTCCCAGGTCTCAGGAAAAATATCAGGGTAGTTATAGGACCCATTACTTCGGATGGCCACCTAGGCCTCCGCCACCTCAGTTACAGGGTTACAGGTATGACTGCTATACTCAGTCATGACCAGGTGAGAGCTCATGGGCGTTGGGTTTGCAGCGACAGCGAGGATCTGCGCAGACATGGTCATTTCCTCCACGGTGTGACATTTGTGGTAGAGGACACTTGGGCCAATGCCAAGCAGGTTCTGATGCTTGTTATACATGTGGGCGTCCAGGGCATATGATGCGGGATTGCCCAAATAGAGATTTGGGGGGAATGGCACAACCAGCGAGTTCAGCAACAGGATCATCTATGTCCGTGCATCCTTCAGGGCGCGAGTGTCAGTCTTCGGCTGGTAGTGGTCGGGGCAGAGGTAGAGGTTCCAGTTCAAGTGGTAATCAGAACCGTATCTATGCTTTAGCGGGTCGACAGGACTAGGAGTCTTCACCAGACGTTGTGACAGGTATATTAACCATTTGCTCTCACGATGAGATTATGATTGTGATACACCTCCACCCGCATGCATTGGGGTGAGGCGGCATGACCGCTTTATATGTGGATTAGGGTATAGATATTGTGATTGCGATACACCTCCACCCAGATATATATTGGGGTGAAGCGGCATGACCGCTTTGTGTAGGGATTATGGTATTGGGGGACTGCACCTCCACCCGCATACATTGGGGTGAGGCGGTACGACCACTTTGTGTATAGTTTTGGCATTGTTGTGGCACCAACACCCACATACATTGGGGTGAGGCAGTATAGCCGCTTTGTGTAAGTTCTTAGTACTGTGGTTATACATCCACTCGCATACATTGGGGTGAGGCGGCAGGGTCGCTTGATTAGAATTGTGGTATTGTACATACACTTCCACCTGCATACATCGGGTGAGGCGGCGGGTCCGCTTTGTGTGAAGAAGATTACAGAGGATCTCATCTTAAATCCTATAAATGTTATTGATAGCTCTTAATAAGCTTGCTCTGGTTTAAACGGTTATCTATATTATACTATTGCCGCACTGGTTCATCATATTCATCTTGTATTTCTGAATTTTTAAATTGGTGTTTAGTTTTCGTACTAGTACTATTCGACGGTACAAACGTCCCTTTTGTCGGGGGTGCTGCATCTCTAAATGAATGCAGATGGTTCTACAGCAGGAGATATTGATCAATGATAGCAGTACACCTTCTTTCCAGCTGACTTGGTGAGCCCCACTTCATCCCGGGGTCATGTATCTTTTGTTCTTTGTGTATTGTGTTTGAGGTATAGCTGGGGCCTTGTTGCTGACATTATCATTTTGCTCATCTTTATCTATAGAGGCTCCGTAGACATAGTGTGGGTTGTGTATTGGTGCTGTGAAGGACAAACTATGCTATGTTGTGATTGTATTACTTGTCCATTTAAGACTTTAAAAATGGTGAAACTTATGGTAAGAAATTGGTACTTGCAGACATGGCCACTTTATTGTTTAATTAAGGAAAACATATATTCTCTTTATTCATGAATGAGTTTGGGTAGAAGGAATCTAACAAGGCTTGCTCGGTTGGGTTCACTCGATTGAGCGTCGGTCATGCTCCTCGGTTTTGGGGAGTGACACGTCATCGGCCTTGGCATTAAACCACTATCTATGCATGTATTTTCAGCCTGGACTATTGAATCTTTTGCTTCTCGGGTGGTGTCAAATAATGGTTCTTGCATTGCGGGAGATGCCTGGAGACATACAGAAAACCATGCCTTTCGAACCGAACGCAATGCCCGTCTTCCAAATAAAAAAAGGGCTCGTTGGGAAGAAAAACTACGTGCGGCCTGTAGAGCATATGTAAGGCATAGTCGGGTTGCTCACGCAGCGGATCTCTCTCTATCTATAGATAGAGAGGTGTAAAAGTAATAGCCTTTTGTTATGGCCTCCCCCTGACTTACGAACATTACGCTACTACTATTGTGATGTCAGCGGTTCAAATTGGTTGAAACTTTCTCACTCATCTTGGCCGGAACTTGTATGCAGCACTTGTATGGAGGTGCATGCATAAAGGTTTGGAACTTTTTTCTTATCTGAATCTTAAGGACAGGACCCTACCTTATTCTCGAACCCTCTGCCGACGAGGAAAAAAATTCTCTCTACCTGCTGCCAACAGTCTTTCTTCGAAATTATCTGAACTGGTCTATCCTCCCATCCTGTTTGTTTTAGCAACTTATCCTAAGGTCTCCTCGCCAAGAGCTCCCCGGCGACGACAAAGGAAGCAACCCGTCTGCTGTGGCGGGGCGTCTTTTTTCTTTCACAATATGAACTGGTCGATTATCCCTACCTTCGGCAGCTTACAGGTTTATGTCCATCCCTGGTCAGGTATAGTTTCTTTTCGATTTCTCCCTTATAGCCGTTACTCGAATTCACGAAATTGTGTCCACACCCCCCAAACTTACTTGACGAGGAATCCTTTCTCGTGAACAAATACAACCCCTACATACACCTAGGAGCAACCCTTCCTGCATATCCATACAAGACCTGAGTAGGTGCGTCGAGGTCCTACGAGGTACCCACTACTCGGAGTACCCTCCCAAAAGGAAAAATATGTGTCTGTCAGGTTCGGTTTTTCTTAGTTGGGTTGGGCGGGTTCGACCAGAAATGCTATGCTTACACACAAGACTACCCCTCTTCATGAAAGCTTTGCGGGGACTACTTTAGGACGACGAACGACTGCCCGTAGGGGGTTTACTGCACAAGGCCCCTGCAGAGGAAAGGCTTTATCCCAGTGAAGAGAAGATACTCAGCTCCGCACAAAATAGTGATTAGCACACTTTCGGAAAGAACAAAGAATAGTAGAAGATCCAGCATGCATAGCATGCAGAACACGGCGATCATTATAAATTCATGAATTAGAAATGAAGTAATATACTCTTTCCCATAACTTCTCATACCGGACCAACCCACTAAAATCCGAATAGGGATAAAAATATGGTCAATATCACGAAGAATAAAGAGATACCGTCTCTACCCAAATAAAAATTGATCTTTTCATAAGGAAGCCATCCAAGGCTTTCCACAAATTGAGATTTGTCCATAGAAGGATCGAATTGTATCCGAAGAACAGGGGGATACAAAAAGGTAATAAGAGAGTCGCACAGACCAATTAATCGTATCGGTCGTATTCTTGAATTTGGAAAGAGGAGTAATGCTTCCTAGCACGGGACAAAGAATAAGACCACTTAGATCAGAATAGCATTCACAGAAATGTTCTAACATAGAGTAGAATCGAATATGGAAGAGATTCATTAACAACAGTAAAAAGAGGGGCGCCTAATTCCAGTACAATAGGGGTCTATCCGTGCAAGTCTGCTGAACACCATGATTGATGAGTGGGTAGGTGGGTTAGGTGCACCTCTCGCCCAGTGGGAAGTAATGAGGCTAGTCTACCCCCTCGCCCTGAATGAAGAATTAGTAGGGTCGCCTTCCCGTGTATGCGCCTTCATTTATAGTCTTTATATTTTTGAATTACCAATGGATAATCTTTCTAAAAAAAATATTTCTGGCAAAACGCAGTTCGTCGAGTTCAATTCAAGGTGCACCTTGCCTTTTTTTTTTCAGGTAGCTTTTTCTTATGCCTATTTAGCTAGTGGGGCATTGGTCATAGCCGAAATTCATCGAAGGGATAAAACAAAAATAAAGAAGAGAAAGAAAGGGAAGTTTTGTTATTTATTTCAATCCAAGTATGAGAACAAAGAAACCACTAAAAAATAGATAACAAAGAGAGACTTGCGAAGGCAGATCCGGGTTGGTTGGTCCGGAAAGTCATGGGAGATGCAGGCTATGTAAATTAATATACTGGTGCTATTGATTATAGAATCTTATGAATCAAGCACGACACACATTCTATATCTCCTCTGTCTATAACGTAAACAATTTAGCTTAAAGAACAGTATGTTCGCCACCACACTGGCTGGCTGGTGCATTGTCCTTACCGTAAGAAGTCCGAGAGCGATATATCTCGTGACACGCTCCGCGTGGCATTTTTTTTAGAATGTTTGTATAACTTCAAAATAATCATTCCTTATGAATCAAGTACCATTCAAACAAAGGGTGCATTGCCTCTTTGAGTGAAGAAGAGAGGGGCTTTTATAGACACTCTTGAGCCATGTTCGTTGCCCTAGGCTTACCATTATTTCATTTCATTCTATTGATTGGTTATAGCTCTAAAGAACATACACATAGAGCTATGCCAACTTACATACGTCTTGTTGTCTAAATGATCAGGTATACTATGCCACGTATCATCCCCTCTTTCCATTGAGGAGAGATAAAGAAAAATCTAAGATATAGTGATCGTGCCGTAAGACCTTGTTCCTTTCTACTTGACTAAGTAGTATTCCACTCATGCAGTGGGTGTATGGGCTAGCCCATGGTGCGGTCAGCTATGATATACTCAACTTCTTCTTTAGTAGGTTTATCTATAACATCTAGTGGTACCCTCGTGGGCACGTTCCTCTTTGGGGCGGTCTGGTCTAATCGAAGTCAACTAACTCACATGGAATACGGGGTTCGTTTTCATCGAGCTGGTCACTTGAGTCTATAGGCTACCTTTCCTATCCACTTTTCTACAAGGTCCACTTTCATACCAAGCCAAGCCATTAGGTTGTTTAAGTAGGTTTAGGCTAAGATCGTTGCGCTCCTGCCACCTCTTGGAAAAGTAGGCTGACGGGCAAGCCCCCTCCTATCATAATGGTGTGGGGCGTCAGAGACTGTTACCCCGTTGACAAATTGAAGGGGCAGAAGTTCGATGCAGGGCTTTTTGGTTGTTAACTTATAGCAGGACTGAGAAACATCCAACAACGTAAGTCCTTCTAGTTTGCACTAAAGTGGCTTAAGTATCCCTCGAGGAGTCCGTTTATTCTCTCCATATGAGCTTTCAAAGATATAACGACCTACGTCATCTAACCATTAGATGTCGTTTGTCATCTTCTAACAATACCTACATTTTGGGTTTTCAGAAACAACCTGATTTTTGACCTCTTGCATTGCATTACCATAACAAAAAGGAAAAAGAATTAAAAAAAAAGAGATTGCTCTTGTGACTGGGGATGAACCTTTATTAGTGGAGGAAAGGAATAGCGATGGATTCCTATAGAGCATCCAGGAAAAAGCAGATTCAATTGGAGGACAAATTCTTACGTGGTCCAAGAAAATCAAAGGTCCGCTTCCACAAATAAAATCTATATTAAATCTCTTAATATCAGAATAGCTTATATAGTCATGATTCAATTCAGGTCCATTTTGATTGATTTCTCATTTTTCGGATCTGATTGTAAAAATAGAGAAGTAGGAAGACTTTGGCGATTCATAATTGAAGGGGGTATCTAGAATATCTATGTCCCAGGACATAAAATATGAATAATGAAAGATGAGGAAGAGTATACTCTGTAGTCCGATAGTTGTTCTCCTAATCAACTACTTATTATGATAATGAACATTCTATATAAAAAATAAAATGACTCTCCAGGCAGTTGTCTTTTTTTCTATATTCATATTTATATCCTCTGCAACAATTGTTGGGACAGACTTTCATGGAAAATAAAAATCCCTTTATCAGATTGGAAGCGATGACTTAAGCCTCTTTCTTCTTCTTTTATTATAGGGCATTTAAAGAGTGTGACTCTTTAGTTTAATTAAGTTCAAATTAGTTAAATTAAAAGGCCCCATTTGATTCAATTCATGAATTAGCCCACTATGAGTCTACTGCATTTTATTTTAATTATAATTATATATAATTAGATAATAATAATAATAATAATTAAGTATATCATTTGTGTCTCTGTTACAACACAGCAAAACTAAATGGTTCTAATCTAAATTGATTTTAGGTTGTACACCTAATTTTCCTAGGATTGTAGTTCAATTGGTCACAGCACCGCCGTGTCAAGGCAGAAGCTGCGGGTTCAATCCCCATTAGTCCCGACTTATTCAATAAATATATCAATTCATCTATCCATGTTCTGTGAAAAAGGGGACAAGGAGCATAATTTCATTCCCAACAGGGGATATTTGTTTTTCTTTTTTATTTCGCACTTCTCATCAAACAAATAGGGGATTTTTTCATTACTTCAACTAGTACTGATTGATGAGAAAGAGACGTGTGTGGTTTAGAAAAATTGTTACACCCCATGTTTTCGTACGTGAAAGTACGCCATAAGTAAATTGATGAAAGCTCATAAATGAGATATTACATCCCGCATTTTCATACGTTAAAGTTTTTTCGTAGGTTAATCGACATAAGCACGGGAATGAGATTAGTTTGAGGTTATAAGTATTACGCTATTTCAAACAAGTGATAAGTTAATTCGTGAAGGTGAAAGGGAAGGCGAATCAAAGAAAATGAGTTACGTCGAAGTTTGTCGATTTGGGATAAAATATGGGCCGAGCGATAATACCCGATATTTATGGACTAGTATCATACAAGGTACCATATTTGCTATGATAGTAAAGTGTATAAAGTGTATTAAAAGTGACTAGTATTTTATGTAGTTTGAGATAATTCTTAATTATGTGTATAATCGGGTAATTATTGATTTTAGTTGGAGATTAATAATTAGTGAATACTTAATAAGGATCTTGGATTGGATAAGCCTCAGAGGCAAAAACGTGGCAGCAAGCCACTTTCCTAACAAATGACTCTTAGTCATTTCTGATTAGGTGGCAAAGTAATTACATAACACTTCATTCTTAACATTTTCAATACCAAGACACTACATCAAATACTAAACTCATTTCTAACATTTTGAATACCAAAGAAACTACATCAGATGCTAAACTCATTTCTAACATTTTGAATACCAAAGACCCTATCATCAGATGCTAAACTCATTTCTAACATTTTGAATACCATAGACCCTACCATCAGATGCTAAACTCATTTCTAATAGTTTGAGTACAAAGACCCAACAATCTGAAGCTAGCAAAAATACTACAATGTGACTTCTTGCAACCAAACGATTCCAATGAGATTTAGCAACGTAAAATTTTTTGCGGTTCTACAAGAGTACGGTGCGACCTTTTTCAATAATATCATACGGATTTTCCCTACTCCAGGTACGTTAAGATTATCCCTTCTTTATTTTTGGCATGACCCAAATAATACTGAAAGAAACAAGCAAACACACAGTTTCCATAAATTACTATATTCATAGAAATATTAGGGGTGCCTATATTCTTGATTCCCCATGTGAATTAATATTATACCTTCTGTTCATGGGTATCAGAAAAATACGTATTTGATAAAATTTATCCAACAAACATATTATTTTTATGACATTCCGACAAAATCTAATTAACGTATTTCTTAAGGCATATTATTTTTATGGCATTCCGAGAAAATCTTATTAACGTATTTCTTAAGACATATTATTTTTATGATATTCCGAGAAAATATTATTAACGTATTTTTTATGCATTTCATGCATTTATACATATACATTGACCCATGACCAGATGGCGTTATATACACGTATATATGTATATTATATGTATATGGGGTATGGAAAAGGGTTATGGCGTTATATACGCAACACCACCTGATCAGATGGTATACGTTGATGATTTGCCCATAGTGGCCGAAATGATATAATGGGATGCCCTCAGAGGCTTGATGATGTTATGAACACATACACCTATGCATGGTATGACATTTATACGCATATGCATGACATTATAAAGATGAAATGATTCACAGAGCTATGCAGACGTACATGTCGAGTCTTTTACTCCATGTTTCTCTCATGTCTATTATTTACTGATTTTCATTCCTTACATACTCGGTACATTATTTGTACTAACGTTCCTTTTGCCCGGGGACGCTGTGTTTCATGCCCGCAGGTCTCGATAAACAGGCCGAGAGTCCTCCAAGTAGGCGATCAGCTCAGCAGAGGATATTGATGCACTCCATTTGCTTCGGAGTTGCTTGTTTGGTCATTATGATTTAGATGTGTATGGTTTGGTATGGTGGAGCTCTGTCCTGACCTTTATAACATTTATGTACTCTTAGAGTCTTGTAGACATATGTCGTGTATGTGAAAGATTGTACGCCCTTGTTGGCCTATGTTTTGAGTTTATAGATGATCATGTTGGCCTATTAGGCCCGTATGTCACGTGTATATGATGATGTAATAAGAAAGATACGTTACGTTGGTACTCGGTTTAGTAAGGTACCGGGTGCCCATCACGGCCCTTCGGTTTGGGTCGTGACAAAAGTGGTATCAGAGCAGTTCTGTCCTAACGAGTCTACAAGCCATGTCTGGTAGAGTCTTGTTTATGAGTGTGTCGTGCACTACCCTTATAAACAGGAGGCTACAGGGCATTTAAGACTGTCACTCTTTCTTCTTACTCTAGATCATGTGGTAGAGCTTAGTTGTAAGAACTCAATTCCCTAATACTTTATCTTATTCATAATACAACGATGCCTATATCCAGAAAGACGGTTGGTAAGGGATTGAATACGGCTGTGGAAGAGTTGAGTAAGAAAAACTCGATTTTGCATCATGTTTATGATTAGTAAATATAAGGTCCCCTGCAGATCATGTGTGTACTAAGACATGTGAGCTTTTCGAAAATGAGCCTTAAGGCAGGAATATCTATCCACCTATATGGTGAAAGGCAATGAGAAATTCAGAAGATAGATACAAGTTTCAACAAGTAAATAAAGCAAGGTGAAGAGGGGTACGAGGTACCTAGTTAGTACAGATGAACATTATCTACAATTCAAGCAGAGAAATATAAGCATTTTGAGTTATTTGCAATTGTAACAAAGGTATGTAAAATTGGCCACACCCATCTCATTTATGCCCTATGGAAGCTAATAGAAGTAGTATAAGAGGAGGACAAATATCAGGATCCGACTAGGGTTAGAGTGACCCAAAATGGTAGATGGATTGTTTGCGTTAGTTGACATTTCTGAAGTATATTGCAAATGTGCTAACGGATCTCCTTGTGAGACACCCAGATGCTGAACTCTACAATAGTGCAGCCAGATGTGAATATTACAAAGATAGGCACTGGAAGCCTTAAAGGGATAAATATTATCTTTGTATGGCTCTCATCCCTAGTAGAGAAAGAATGTCAGGAAATAAAAAGCCAATGGATGGAGCAAGGGGAGTTAAAAGCAAGAGAATATCTTGTTATAGATTTTTGAATAAAGTGATAGACATAAATGTTAGCGGGAAATAAGAAATGAGTTAGTGACGCATTATAAGTAAGATGTGATACCTGGATGACAACGATAGAAAAAGAAAAATGAAAATGATGGCAGTATTACATAGTCTATAGTCAAGTGAAGGAAAAGACGAAAGGTGACAGGCCTTGAAATAATAAAAGAGTATAGGCCATAAAGTCACACCCTTATTTCAAGAAATAAATTCGCGACTCTAACGTGATTACCAGAAGGAAAAGTTAGACCCCGAAGTAATACGAAATAAGTATGGGCTAGTGAACAAGGTAAACTAAACATGAATTAGGGATTGAGTGATTTAATAAGAGTCAGCACCATAAGAATTTCATATTGCATTCCGATGATAAAAGAATGTACGACAGAAGAATAACCCTTAAAGGTCATTCATGAAGACGCTTTCCTAAAGCAAGCAATGTGAGCAAAGTTAAACTTAAAGGACTAAGTGTGGCAATTACACTAAGTGTCACCCTCGTGAGTAAGGAATTATGTTATCCTTGGTACAGAAAGATTACCGCAAGGCAAGTAAGGTCATTAATGATAAGAAAGGACGCCAATGACAAAGAAGTACAACATCTATAGGTAGATCGTCGTATCTCTAAATCATAGCATTCCCCTAAAGGGGGGAATATGAAGTTATGTGGCATTAAGTTAGAATTAAGTGGTTTAGTAATGATGGAATGATAAAGGAAGAATGCGATAAAAGTGAGAAAGGAATGAGATTACACTTATTCAAATCCTACTGATATGCTACGATTCCAGAACATTATGCAAACACGACGTCAAGGAGAGAAAGTAAGGGTCCCGACTTGAGATGTTATTAATTAATAAGGAGCCAGTGCGAGAGGTAAGTTAAGACAAAGGAAATAACCCAAGAAAGATTACGAGGAATATTAATACGGGAATGGACCAATGATTGGTTAAGTTGATTCAGGAGGAGCCTAGCTATGGGTAGACAAGAGGATACAGACAAATCAATAGATCGTGTAAGATAAGCATAGTAAAACCAAATACAATGAATTCAGCCGCGCAGTAATGTCATTGTAATACTTGAGATATATTCAGATAGGAGAAAGGGGTAGTTAAAGGTACCGTATGAATGTTACGGGAATAAAAGAGAGTGCCCCTGGGAAGATAGTCAAAATATTAGTTCAGAGGCAACCCTACAAGCACAAGGACGTGGAGATAAGTAACTGCAAATAATTATAGGCAAGGAAGGACATCAAAAGGTCCGTAATAAGCTCACATCTTTACAAGAGTCTGAGGGTCCTCGCTAAATACAACAATGAAAGAATAGCTGAGAAATAAGGAAGAAGGCTTCAACCTAAGCTCAGTGACCTAAGGAGAGAATGGTCTTATAACAACAGTCTCACAACAACATTGTATGCACTCCATAAGAAAGTGGCACCTACCATGGCCAATGAGCGGGGAGTAAAATCAAAATTAATATTCGAGACCATATGAGTTGCACAAAAATCTCAGCATATGTGAGAACTCAAATAAGCTAAGTATGCACGCAACAAGAGGCCAAGACTAGGAAACACAATTGCTTACATTTGAAGGAACCTGATATGGAACGAAAGGAATTATTCAATTAATGATCAGCCGTAGAAGATTCCGGTATATGTTAAAAGAAGGAATTGGGTCCAGATCATAGACGAAGGATTGAATCTTTAGAAGATTGTATCGTGGTTTTCCATAGCATCCATGAAAGGCTAAAAGTAATAACTAAATGCCATGAGTCGTAGATTGGAAGATAACTTAAGCCTACATAAAGGCTGATCAGAAGAAAGAGGAAACTAAAGAGCTATATCAACCAAGTAAATCAGGAGTCTGATTATTGTCCCCAGACAATTATAGAAAACATGATTGAGAACATTGCAGGATCATCCTTAATATCAGAGGCACAAGAGAGATAGTACAACAACCATATTCTATAACGGCTCTACGATAACGCCAGTAAGAAGATTACCAACCTTATAAGAAGTTAGCATGAAGCTCTCATCGGATTGTGTAGGCACCGGAGGTGCAAGCATTATAATAGAGATTCAAGTTGTGGATGTGAATTATTCCTGTGTTAAAGCAAGGTCATGAAAGACATAGAAGACGTGATGCGAGATTTTAAGGTAAGTAAGGTAAAGGTTAACAGCGTAGGATATATTCAAATGCAGAAGGTTGCGAATAATCCATACTACAAGTAGAAGGCTAGAAGCACTGGGATTCAATATCCAACAATGGTAACAGCGTCGTCAGCGGCATATCTCCCAACCTATGGTTTCTAAGTATTGAAAGATCTATTCAAGATAGCAAAGAAGAGTTAGAGATGATGTGATGTCTCTCTTGATGTTCCAGAATAACACAATGAAATCTATGGTGCAAGCAAGTTGAAGGAAGGTTGTGAATAGTATAAATAGATATGTATAGGTCGCAAGCTAAAGTATAGTAAAACAACAAAGTTTTCTGATTGGAGTAAGAAGGATAAACGGGGAGTAAGAAGGTGACGAGAATGGATAAGACCTCGAGATTAAGTCCATGGAAACAAGGGAGCTAATAGTTTCTTTAAGTTATAGAAAGTCCAGCATGGCCTGAATGAACTCAAAGAAATCTAAGACTAATAGCATCTAGAGTAGAATGAGGGTGTGACTGTGATAGATAAAGGATGACGTTTGGGACTTCGATGCAGTAATGACTTGAAGTGGATTTCATGAATTGTACGGGATTAAAATACCCATGTAAGGTGGGTCATATTGGGATGCAATAAAATACGGTTAGTATCACCCCTAGCGGCAGTGTTACATAAGAGATCAAGTTATCAGTGGTAGATGATAGATCAATATTGAATGGACAAAAGTATGAGGTGAGATTAGGCAGTCATTATTAAGATGAACAAGTGATGATAAAGCATTAAAGGACTTAGATTTAAACATATGGGATAAGTAACAAAAGTAACCTGGAGCTCGGTAGCGGACCTCAGTAACGATAAATCGAAGTAAGAATTATGGTATAGTATGACTCACCTAGATGCAGTAAATTCATACGGATGGATAAACGGATCTATGAAATAAGGTATAGCAATATTCGTAAGTTCAACAAAGTATCGAGTGAAGAACTTCAGTATACCTATAGATGCCCAGAGAGACGTTTTATCAAGCTCTGTATATGTGTACAAAGCGAGGCCTGGAGATTAGCTAAAAGATGGAGGAAAAAGGAGAGAAGTGTCGCATAGGCGCACTTACAAAGTCAGTATCATACATGCGGCATGATAGAAGGTAGCAATAATTACGAGATTGGAAGGATTCCGGTCACAAGCCATGGTGTAGGAAAGAGGCCTAAAGGGGGGAAGGCCCTGGCCTTTGGATTTATTCGCTGAAGAGTTACCTAAATAGCAAGAAGAGTATTAAAGTATTCGCAAGAGCTATGGGTTATGAGAATGATAAGTGCATCAGTCAACATTCGAGGACGAATGTTCCAAAGGGGGGAGTGATGTTACACCCCATGTTTACGTACGTGAAGGTACACCATAAGTAAATTGATGAAAGCTCGTAAATGAGATATTACATCCCGCATTTTCATACGTTAACGTTTCTTCGTAGGTTAATCGACGTAAGCTCGGGAATGAGATTATTTTGAGGTTATAAGTATTACGCTATTTTAAACAAGTGATAAGTTAATTCATGAAGGTGAAAGGGTAAGCGAATAAAAGAAAATGAGTTCCGTCGAAATTTGTCGATTTGGGATAAAATACAGGCAGAGCGATAATACCCGATATTTATGGACTAGTACCATGCAAGGTACCATATGGCTATGATAGTAAGGTGTATAAAGTGTTTTAAAAGTGAGTAGTCTTTTATGTAATTTCAGATAATTCTTAATTATGTAGATAATCAGATAATTATTGATTTTAGTGGGAGATTAATAATTAGTGAATACTTAATTAGGATCTTGGATTGGATAAGCCTACGAGGAAAAAACGTGGCAGCAAGCCACTTTCCAAACAAATGACTCTTAGTCATGTGATTAGGAGGAAAAGTAATTACATAACACTTCATTCTTAACCTTTTCAATACCAAGACACTACATCATATGCTAAACTTATTTCTAACATTTTGAATACCCAAGATACTACATCAGATGCTAAACTCATTTCTAACATTTTGAACACCAAAGACCCTACCATCAGATGCTAAACTCACTCCTAACATTTTGAATACCAAAGACCCTACCATCAGATGCTAAACTCATTTCTAATATTTTGAGTATAAAGACCCAACAATCGGATGCTAGCAAAAATACTACAACGTGACTTCTTGCAACCAAACGATTCCAACGAGATTTAGCAACGTAAAATTTTGCGGTTCTAAAGGAGTACTGTGCGACCTTTTTCAAGAATATCATACGGATTTTTCCCTACTCCAGGTATGTTAAGGCTATCCCTTCTTTCTTTTTGGCATGACCCAAATGATACTGAAAGAAACGAGCAAACACACAGTTTTCATAAACGACTCTATTTATAGAAATATTAGGGGTGTCTATATTCTTGATTTCCCATGTGAATTATTATTATACCTTTTGTTCATGGGTCTAAGAACAATACGTATTTGATAAAATTTATCCAACAGGCATATTATTTTTATGACATTCCGAGAAAATATTATTAACATATTTCATAAGGCATATTATTTTTATGACATTCCGAGAAAATCTTATTAACGTATTTCTTAAGGCATATTATTTTTATGACATTCCGAGAAACTATTGTTAACGTATTTCTTACGCATTTCATGCATTTATACATATACATTGACCCATGACCAGATGGCATTATATACGCGTATATATATATATATTACATGTATATGGGGTATGGAAAAAGGTTACGGCTTTATATACGCAACACCACCTGATCAGCTGGTATACGTTGATGATTTGCCCACAGTGGCCGAAATGATATGATCGGATGCCCTCAGAGGCTTGATGATGTTATGAACACATATACCTATTCATGGTATGATATTTATATGCATATGAATGACATTATAAAGATGAAATGATTCACATGGCTATGCAGACGTACAAGTCAAGTCTTTTACTCCATGTTTCTCTCATGTCTATTATTTACTGATTTTTATTCCTTACATACTCGGTACATTATTTGTACTGACGTTCCTCTTATACGGGGACGCTGTGTTACATGTCCGCATGTCTCGATAGACAAGTCGAGAGTCCTCCAAGTAGGCGATCACCTCATAAGAAGATATTGGTGCACTCCATTTGCTCCGGAGTTGCTTGTTTGGTCAGTATTATTTAGATGTGTATGGTTTGGTATGGTGGGGCTCTGTCCTGACCTTTATAACATTTATGTACTCTTAGAGGCTTGTAGACATATGGCGTGTACGTGAAAGATTATACGGCCTTGTCGGCCTATGTTTTGAGTTTATAAATTATCCTGTTGGCCTATTTGGCCCGTATGTCACGTGTATATGATGATGTAATAAGAAAGATATATTACGTTGGTACTCGGTTGAGTAAGGTACCGGGTTCCCATCGCGGCTTATCAATTTGGGTCGTGACAACAATTAATTATTTATTGGCATATTCAGGATTCCAAGAGAGACTGGGTCTGGTTTTTCAACCCGATCCACGTACGTAATGGAATAGAGTACCTTATTTCTTTTTATTGGGAGAACGTACACAAATGGAATTCCTTCCTTGTTTGATAAAAAATTAATCTAACTCAATTACATTACCCTTAGACAATACTTTTCCAGATTCAACTTTTTCCTTTTCTGGGGGAGATTTTGCGTAACCTCAATTACTCCAATTTTGAATTTGAAAAAAGAAAGATACATCTCATTCAAATTTCACACTGAGCTTTTGATATATGCGTCCTAGTACTAATCCAAGGAAGGAGGATATTCAATAAAATCAAACAAGGATTCCCGCCATTTCAGTGAAGGCAAGGGAATGAAACATTTCTATTTTTCTAGTTAGAATGGATCGGTCATACCTATCCAATCAATAATTGTTTATGACTGACTCGCTATTCACTCGGTCTTTGGGTCATAATCATTATGTAGGAGAGATGGCCGAGTGGTTTAAGGCGTAGCATTGGAATTGCTATGTAGGCTTTTGTTTACCGATGGTTCGAATCCCTCCCTTTACACACTTTCACCTAATTCACTAATGTGAATGACTGAAATGTATCAAATAGCAATGGAAAAAATGATTCCAATAGTTAGACCTTTCTTTGATATATATATTCTCTATTCCTAATTGCTATTTTTCGAAAAATACTGAAAAGAGTGGACAAGGAATTAAAATATCCTTGCCGATGTATTTTGACATCCCACAGCTTCGGCAGGATCACTTAGCCCCATTCATCTTCAGCGCAAGGGCGCTCGATCAGTGAGCTATTATAGACTCTTTCAAGGGTGGTTGTTTCTAGGCAAACCTTCTGGTTGTCTCTGCACCCTTACCACCTTTATCACTGAGCGGTCATTTAGGGGCCTTAGCTGGTGATCTGTGCTCTTTCCCTCTTGACGATGAAGCTTATCCCCCATCGTCTCACTAGCCGACCTTTTCCCCTCTTATTTTGAGGTCATATCTAGTATTTAGAGTTTACCTCGATTTAGTACCGCTCTCGCTGCCCGCACCGAAATCATGCTTTACCCATAGATGTTCAGTCAACTGATGCGCCTCAATGCATTTCGGGGAGAACCAGCTAGCTCTGGGTGCGAGTGGCATTTTACCCCTAACCACAACTCACCCATTGATTTTTCAATATCAGCCGGTCGGACCTCCACTTAGTTTCACCCAAGATTCATTCTGGTCATGGATAGATCACCCAGGTTCGGGTCCATAAGCAATGACAATTACCCTTTGAAGACTCGATTTCGCTACGCCTCCAGGGGGTTCCCTTAACCAAGCCACTAACTATGAGTTGTCGGCTCATTCTTCAACAGGCACGCGGTCAGAGCCTAAGCTACTGATGCTTTTAGTTACTGAACTTTCTCCATCTAGGATGTAGCATTCAGGCTACTTCGCCTAGTTGCACGACGCTTGTATTTCTCTCCCACAACCCCGTTTTCACGGTTTTGGCAGCTCCCATTTTGCCTGCCTCTACTACGAGAATCACTTTTGCTTTCTTTTCCTGTGGCTACTAAGATCTTTCATTTCTCCTGGTTCTCTCTTGCCTACCCATGAATTCGGTAGCAGTTCAAAAGGTTGCCCTATTCAGGAATCTCTGGATCTATGTTGATTTTCAACACCCCGAAGAATTTCATTGATTACTACGTCCTTCCTCCTCTGTGGGTTCCTAGGTATCCACCCTAAGCCTTTCCTCCTTTGAACCTCACCCTCTCGTCATGCTTACTGACAACCTGCTTTCTATACCCCCCGAGCACTCAGTGGAAGAAGAGGAATCAAGTCATGCAGTCAAAAATCCATCCTTGCTCCTGCAGTCCGCCCTTGGGGTTGATCTCCAGGTTCTGATTCTGCCTCATCTGATAATAAAAATACCTTCATAAGGACTCCATCTCAACATCAATTCGCATTTGATGGCTATTGTACTTGAACATTTTTATTAACGCCTTCTGCTTGTAGACAGACAGAAAGAAAAAAAAGAGCCCGAGGTGCTGACCCGCAGCGAGGCAGGCCCGTCTATCCCGATCGGGATGATAAGGACTTATCCTTCCTTGAATTAAGACTTGAATGAAGAAGAAACCCGGAGGAAATCTCAATAAATAGAGTCTCGGTTCACTCTTCACTATATTAGTGTCGCATAAAAAGCGGCTCCTTCCCTTCGCTATAAGCTAAGTTCTCAAGTTGGGGAGTACAAGTCCCAGGTCTTTCCTTTCCTCTATGGCAGGAAGTCCCTCTAGCTTGTCTGGCTAACCAGGCTACCTATTCAAAGATGAACTAATTGCCTTTGGTTTCTTCTAATGGCAGGCATGTGCCTCCTCTATTCATGCTTTTTGGAGTAGCATGTATCCATGGATTAAAAACTGACTTGACCCTGGAATATAAGAAATCGAAGTATTTAGGGATTCGACGCTTATCATTTGCCAAACTCAAAGAAATTAAAAACAAAATATGAAAAACTTTTGAACATGCTTATCTTGAAAAGCTCACTGAGCAATTTAAAAAAATCAGTTTCTCTCCACTACCCAGAGAAAAAACAAGTTCGCGGATGCATTGGCAACACTGGCCTCCATGATAAACATTCATGAGGGAAAGTTTGCCCAATCATGATTGAATAAAGAAGCAGCCCAGTGTATTGCAACCTAATAGAAAATTTTGAGTTGACTCCCGGCATGTTCAATAGTGATCTTTTATCTATTGAAAGGGCACCTAATGGTAAACCAGGGTTTATTGACATCAGGGAATATATTGAACACCAAACATATCCCAAACATGCAGCGAAAAATGATAAGAAGACAATCAGGAGGTTGGCAATGCAATTCGTTACGCGGGGATGCGATTCTCCAAGCTGGGGCAAATCTTTCCCCTATCTCTAAAGGGGTTTGACTCAATACTCTTGTGTGTATCCGTTGTCCACCAATCTAGCCTTCAACCCCTTAAAAACTCCATCAGATATTTGTTGACTTTATAGACCCACTTGTAGCCCACTATTGATTTCCCTAGAGGAAGAGAGACAAAATCCCAAGTAGCAAACCATTCTAGTGCTACGATTTCTTTCTACATAGAGCTGCCAGAGGGTTGAGATATGGCTTTTACAAAGGTATCAGGTTAGAAAAGATGTATAAAATTGCAAAAATGACTCGTGGGAAGTAGACAGAGACTTAGTTGATACACACCTATGAATAGGAAAATGAAGACGGGTGGATCTACGCACCCTGAGACTAGAAGCTAGACAACCTAAGTCTGAAGAAGAGTCTTGGT
This sequence comes from Nicotiana tabacum, assembly GCF_000715075.1. Classification (NCBI taxonomy): domain Eukaryota; kingdom Viridiplantae; phylum Streptophyta; class Magnoliopsida; order Solanales; family Solanaceae; genus Nicotiana; species Nicotiana tabacum. Next base: position 109,293,345 of record NC_134098.1, on the reverse strand, counting down.
TCGAAGTATAGGGAGAGAAGGAGACCACTGAATCAGTATGCTCATCTGAAAACTGAGTGATGAGAATCTGTCTTCACAAACCTGCGAAACATCCCCTTAAGCTGATCAAGCTGCTGATCACTCTGGTCACCCAGATCTTGCTGACTCTATTAAATCGGAGAATTCTGATGCTGTCTCACATAAACTCCTCAACAGGAGATGGAATTCTAACAAAGCTCGTGCATCCGAATACTCTGAGCTTTGAATAGTAATCTCTTTAAAAGAGAGTAAAACGCCCAAAGATAACGTGTAGAGGAGATCGCTCACCAATAATAGGAGCATCGTCTTCTTACTCATATAAGCGGCCATCATTAAATTGGCTTTACTAGGGACCCTATAATAGGGAACTTTCCTTCCTAGTAGAAGTCCTCGAGCAACTTGCCTAATACTAATAAATAAGGGGAAGGCCCAATATTTTATATTAGTATAAAGAAGGCGCTAGCTAGCGCCCAACCTAAACAAGGGCTTTCCACCTCCACTTGGTCGTGCTGCTATGATGTAACGTGCAGTTGTCCCAAGGCAGTAGGATGTATGGTATAGGGCCCTATATTTTATCTCTCTTAAAGTCCTTTATGGATTTCGAGTCGGGAATAGACCAGTGGCTTATTCGGCGCTATATCATAATTCATTCTTGGGCATAGCTCTTCAGGAAAGGTGGCATGGGACATCTATCAGCGGCGGGAGTCTTACATCCGAGTGAGAGGTCATACCAGTCCCATTCATCCTAGTCTGATCCGAACAAATCTTTTTTAATGAATTGATCCATTGTTGTATGCCCTATTTCTTAGTAAATTTCTTCGTACTCGGACATGCCGTACTTTCTTTGTCTACTCCTGAGATATAGTGGAAACATTTTGTTATGGTGGAGAGTGGGGAGTGAAAAGACCAATGCAGCAGAGAACGACTGCATGAATTGGAATCCACTCATTAAGACAGACGACCGAGAAAAAAAGGCTCCGCGTTCGAACATTGGTTGATCTTAGCTTAGCGTGCTAGTCGATGCTTCATTTCGTATAGTGATAACACTTTCTCTTTCTTAGCGCTCCGCCCCCTTGTATAGTAAGGGCTACTTTGGTTGCACAACTTTCTCTTATAGGGTGACGTGACTCAGCTTGTCCTACTTGACTCATCGGTTAGAGTATCGCTTTCATATAGAGAGAGTCATTGGTTCAAATCCAATAGTAGGTAAAACTGACCGAAACCCCTGCTTTTGCCAGCATGACAGCAAGCACAGACTGGCAGCAAGGAGTCAATTGAATGATCAAAGCATCGGTTGCCTCCACCTGTGGCCTTCTTCGATCACCTTGACATCTTAATATCAAGGAACCCGCTATTCCACAAGTAGGTGGAGACCTAGAGGGTCAGAAACCCCAATGGGAAACCTTTCACCGCGCCACACGATTCTTTCGCGAAGTGCTCTTTCCACTCATTCCTCCACAAGCAAAGAGGTTTCAAGATACCAGGCGACCAAGTGAAAAAAAAACCTCCAAGCAAATCTTCTAGAGAGCGTAGCCTTAGTTTACGGGCTGTAATTTTTATTCTATGGACCCCTTCCACCATATTACTTTACTGGTTGTAATTCATTCAAAAAGAGTAAAGGAATTGGTTTAACAAAAGGCTCTCAAAAGTGATCTAATACCTTCTTCCCTTGGTCTGGGAGGTAGGTTATGTAGGCGACAACTGTTCATAGGTTTCTCGATCATGCCAAATAACAAATTTTGAGTATGCTTGAGATTGCCATAAGACCTTCTCCCTCTTGGAAACAGGCTAATCAAAAGGGGGCACTTTTTCCATTTTACTTTTTTGAAATTTTTCGCTTTCTTGCCTTATTATATTATGGGAGTACAGTGTTTATGGATAGTATGTTACATTGGTTAAAACTTTAACCTCACATTGGTGCGTAGGGCCTACTGAAGCGCTATAGATCCTAGCAGTGTATCATGAATGAAGCCCTAAGTGATACTCATTAGTGTCGGGACAATGCCAAAAATGGACAGATAGGTGGTTCAGTATAGTTTAAGTAAATATCAAAAAAAGAGTTTGTTAATTATATACCATATTTTGATGGTTGAGTGACAAAGGAGAATAGAGATAGCATCCTGACTGGCTAGCGATGAGGAGAAAAGAATCCCAATGTATGGTCCTAATTTAAACAGTCCACCTACACGACTCACTACATAGGTTTAAGGAATGCAATATAATATGGTTCCTCATCCCTCGATACAAAGAAGTTTAGAAGGCAAGAATGATAAACATTCAGGCATGTAAAGCAAGATTAAAGTTTCCTCTTGGATAAGAAGACCTAAAACACCAGCCAAGGGAAGAAGGTCGGTAAAAAAAGGGAATCTTTCTTTTTCAGTTAAGTCTACGCATGAATGATCCACTTGCCGCCACTGACGTGACCATCTAAAAAAGATATGCCTCAATCTGTGGCAGATCAACTATAGGGCGAATGTGTTGGGAATCGAACTCCTGCCACGGTACTATGAGCCTTCCCTTTCCTTGATGTTACATAGGATGCGATATAGGGGGTAGTATGACATGACTTTTAGCATTACATAATAAGAATAGAAAGAGATGTTAAAAAGAACGACCATGGAGACTTGGGGATCTAGAGCAGGTCTTTCTTATATATCCTTCGTGTCGAGAGCAACTTCGTCGAATATCAATGCAGGTAGCCACGAGGAGAGGACTTCTAGGGCTCGATCTACGGCTGCGTCCTGTGGTTTGGTAGAATAGACACTTCCAAGGATAGTCTACATACACAAACCCAATCTCGTTTTCTTAGGGTTATGGTGGCACTATGTTTAAATTTACTTCCCCTCCCCTTCAACCTGCCCAACTCCCTATATATATTATCAAATAAAAGAGTCAAATATAAGAAATGCAGTAATCCTACCTATTGTGAGAGGCATCTTCCACTTTGTAATTGAAGGGTTCCAAACCTCGCTTCGTCGCTCAGTCCCTTGCTTATTTCCTCCTCTTTTTTCTTTCCGACTCTTTATACCAATGTGATTTAATTCCAGGTGCAAATTTCAATTACGTCTTCCATGATTCTTAGATCCAAAGGTAGCATCAGTCCATGAATAGCAGCATCCCTTCCTCTCGTACCTATTCTAGTATCTCTTAGGTCGATATCCAGTAGGTCCAGTAACAGCATAGGGAGAAGATCGGTAGTAAAAGGTAACTAACTAGTGACTCAGAGAGAGATCAAAAGCAAAACTCGGAAAGGCAAGGAGAAGGTGGAACCCAGGTGCTACAATAAACTAGGCGTTACCTGCGGCCGCATGACTCAGGTAGACTCTCTACCCGTGCGCGTGCCTATTTCATTTTAGGAGGTATCAGAGCAGAGTTTTGGGTAAAAACCTTTCGATCTATGCTAATTCACTTCTTGATGTACCATGTACATGACTATAGCAGTGGAGTGCTATCAGCGGCGACTGTTGTTAATGATACACTCAAGGATCGAGTGACCCAACTTGATGCCAAGGTCGACCATTTTGATGGACAAGTGTAGACTATGGTAGAAAGGCAGGGGAATCCGTAATCGGTTGTCACTAGACGCTCGCTAATGAGTACCGCGTCTTCCCAGAGAAGTAGAGCCATCTTCATGGGGCCTCAACGATCCCGGTGGCGATGTCCAAAGCGTGACGGACCGGGTCAAATTGAGGAGCTTGCTATGTAGATAGGTTTCCGGTTCGTGAACCGAATGTCTCACCTGGCGACTCCAGACTTGAGTCCTGGAACCACATCCATTCAACGATATTCGAAATGCCAAGCCTCGAAGACCTCTGGGACATAGAACAGTACTTTAAGGTTGTTCGTGCCCCTTTTGATGACCAAGGCACAATGGCAACAATCTATCTCTCTGGGGATGCGAAGAGTATTTGAAACGAATTTTGAACCATCACACGGATTCCGACCCAACTACCGTAAGAACATAATGGAAGGGCAAAGAATGATTCTATGCGCAAACGTGAAAGCTCTATCAATAAAAGGATTCTAACTTCTTTTTATTTAGTGAGGAATGATTCCCTCGTCTGAAAACTGCCATTCACATGCTATTCCTCCCCACTAAAAAGAGCAATTGAGAATCTCGAGAACCTAAACAAAAAGGCAGAAGTGAGCGTAGCCTAAGGCTCTCCTCTCTCCCTCCTTTTTAGCCAACACCATCAACCCCATTTTTCACTGGGTCAAAGCATAAATTTTGATGAACAGAATGAAAGGATATCAGAAAGATAGGTGAATGACTTGACTATAGTATAGGTCGGACGTTTTTGTGCGCAGTAAGCAGCAGATCTCCCCTTATTTTGGGAAAGTTGGTGGCCGCGTGTAAATTCTTTCAAGCGAAAGGGCAGCCTGATTCGATATTCTTGTTTACTATGGTCTTGTCGAGGTGGTTTTCTCTTACCAGCATGTAGGTGTTCTAAATTCCTATGATCGAGTCTTCCTAGCCCCTGTGAATATCGTTTCTTATTGTATTAAATAAGCCCTCTCTAACCGGTGAAAAGTAATGGGTGTCCACTAACGACCATTCTTGGCTCGGCTTCGATAACGCAATTTCGGGAGGAGTCAGTAGTTGGGCACTTGATCCTTTCGAACCTGGAGAATATGTGACACTAGGTCGGGGTTTGGTGAACCAACTGGTCGCTCCTCTAGTTGAAGTATCGGGCTTCTTTTTCGTTGCCTAGCTTACACCTTCGGAATATCCCATAAGCGAATTCTTTCTACTCCCCCCAATCTTCACTTTACGCCATGCCGACTCCCCTTTCGGCATAAGGCGCGGAATTAGACCAAGGGGAATCTCTATAGGAACTAGTCCCTTATACTTCATACATAGGAGATCGAGACATAGCCCCAGGGCTCTGGGGAAAGATGTAGATCGATCGCTCTAGATAGATAACTACATAGAGGGTCTCTACTAGTCTATATATTCTTTGATTTCGTTCCCCCCGTAAGAAAAATATTACAACCTATGAGGTCTGCAAGTTTCATATCTAAGTTATACCTGATCCGATAGTTTACGATATAGATTGACAGATATATATTTCTAAAGAACATTCTAAGAAAATATATTAATAGATATCGGTAGTTGTCCGGTCTTACCCAAAAAATAATATTCCAAAGGGAAATACACCTAAGATCAAATATTTCGAGCCGGCTTCCGTAGAAAATTCAGACTTTCTTTTTGATGCTGCGATCACATAAAACATAAACTTTGAGGCTCAATAGCTAAATACATGGCAATTGAATCGTAAGCCGAGATAGAGCATACCGCGAGTAGAAAGTGGAATTAATACAATTGATTCAAAAGAATCAAACCTCTCTTGTTCGAAAGAATTGCAACACAACAAAATGGTACCACTCGTACTTAATAATAGAAGGATTTGGCAGAAATATGTAAAATTGTCCCTCCTAAAAAGATTATTCCAGAATAATGGGCAATAGTTAGGAGAGGTGCGCCAGCGGCGAGCAGAAGCAAGGTTATTAGATACCTCAGGAAAGCCCGTCCAGAACCACACATGCAAGTTTCCCTGAATGTGGCTCGTTCGTGATAATTTCTTCGTATTTGCGTGAACTAGCGGAACGATCACCAAGTGGGGATGCTCCCTCTAGCACGAGCGAACCATTTCGGAACAAGTTAAGAATGGGAGGCAATATCCTGGCTCGGATCCAGCCAGGTTCTATTAATCATGTCCCCTTTCCAACAGTTGTACCTTGTATTGGGGCGTCTTTCGATTTACGATAGAAAGCTCGGCGGAGAAAGCCAGGTGTCATAGGTAAGCTCTATTTGGCCCGGAGCATTGATTTCCCATAACGAATAGGCTAGCTCTATCTCTTAATTATATATCTTGTGCTCGAGAAGGTCCCTCAGTTCTTCGGTAGCACCTCGAGGTGAATTTAGTTGTCTTGCATGAGACGAGGGCTATTCCCACTCCATGGCATGACACCTTTCGCTCATACATTCCGCCCGTCTAGACTCAGTGCCCTTTCTCATTATCATCTACCACCCTTTCTTTCCTCCCGGCTATTCATGCATGAAGATTGTCGTATGTATGCTCGACTTCGGTTGCCAGTGCTATAATAGGTAGAAGTACATTATGATAGGATAAGTCACCCAGGCAAACAACCCTCCTCCAAGAAGAATTGTGCTATGCCCCCCCCCCCTCACCCCCCGGATCCATATAGAGCGAAAGATTTGCCTGGTGATCCCTAGGTTGCAGCAAGTCTAGTCGTTAACTCCTGACGCCACTGCCGCCATTTCTAGGACCGACCGATGCCTCACCTGCACAGGTACCTACGTAGTGTAGTGTCGGTTGCACATTCAACATAGTGTTCTCACTCATGTGCCTTCCAGAACCAGGCGTATTCGAGCATGCTGCGTACGATTAGCCAGCCTTGTGGCGGCAAAAGGATTAGACGTCCCTCCATGCTACGGTTCCATGCAGTCAAAACCCGGTGCCGCTTTATGTTAGGGAGCTGGACGATAATAGCTCCTCCGCATCGCAAAGCATGCTGCCCTCCGCATCGCAAAGCATGAGCAAAATGAAGGTCACATTAATGATAAAGATCTCTAGGGAAATCGCTAAAACAATATTGAACATGTGGGAGGATCCAAACGAATTCTTCTTTCATTTCCCCCGTATGGAGCACTAATTTACTTACGTTATGGTCTTCAGTAGGCAGGGTGCACTCTAGGTGGCTAGGAAGGCTTGCTGGACCAGCAGCCACACCAAGAATGAATGTGTAATGATGGTGATTCCACACCAGGCTCAATAAATAATTGAATGTAGAAAGGGGATCCTAAACAAAAAAAGAGTCCATGTGGAATAATTATTGCAAGAAGGAGCTACCAATAATGGTGCATTTTAGGGGAAGGTCTCATGTTTGGAGACAAATGCTGAATGCTAGGGAAGAAGTAGAACATGAGATCGTATGGGAATTGGAGAGTGGAACAACTAATATTTGGGATGAAAATTGGACTGGATTGGGTGCACTTTATCATGTATTACCTGAAGACTTTCCATTAAATGAAGATCTTCAGGAGGTGGCAGAACTGCGGCAAGGGGAAGCATGAGATGATCAGCTGCTAGATCAAACTTTGAATGAGGAAATTGCAGAACATATAAGGCTAAATGTGCATTATGAAGGCAGTGAGGAATATTGGGATAGGCCATACTGGATGCCAACTCCTTCAGGCAAGTTCAGTGTTAGCAGTGCTAGGCAAATATTAAGGCATAAGGCTGTTCCTAATCAGGACTTCAAGTTAATGTGGATTAAAGGTTTTCCATTCAAGATATCCTTTTTCTTGTGGAGATTGTGGAGGCAGAAATAGCCACCGATGACATGTGGAGGAGGCAAGGGCAAATGGTGATGTCTAGGTGTTGGTGTTGTCAGCATCCCCAAGAGGAATCCATTGAGCATATATTTGTCACAACTCCTACTGCCTCTAAGGTATGGAACTTGTTCATGGGGGCTGCTGGAATTTCCGTGCAATTGATTCAATTGAAGCAGATTATAAGGCATTGGTGGTATGCTCAGTGTTGTCCAAATTTAAAGCCATTATTTCAAGTAGTACCAGCTATCATCACTTGGGAGCTTTGGAAGAGAAGAAATGCAGGTAAACATGGTGGTTCAATGTCCATATATAGGGTGATTCATGAGATAAATAGGACAATGCATCAACTGGCAAGGGTGAGGTATGCTTGGATCCCTAATATTCCATTATTATGGCCAGACATGATTCAATACTTTGAAGGATATAAACCTATATTGATCACTACAAGAGTAACATGGCAGCTTCCTTTTCATGGTTGTTACAAATGTAATATTGATGGAGCTTCAAAGGGCAATCCTAGACCTAGCTTCCTAGGCTTTTGTGTGAGGGATGATGAAGGTGATGTGGTGTATGCTAGGGCAGTAGACCTGGGAGTGACAACTAATGTGGTAGCTGACGCTAAGGCTATTCTTCAAGGGTTGGATGTGAAGAAAATTATAGAGATGAAGGACAACTTCAATGTGATCTTTCAACATGTGTTTAGAGAAGGCAACTCAATGGCGGATTTTATAGCTAACATTGTGTTCTCTTTTGCAGGTACGTCTGAGTTTCATTCCTTCTCTGAACTGCCTAGTGCAGGGAGAAGATTGATCAATCTTGACAAATCTCAATCACCTAACCTTAGGGTTAGGATAGAAATGAGAAGAACCCCAGACTAATGGCTTCACAGGATTGGACTCTGCACAAACCTGCATGTTTCTTTGTCCCATTCAGTATGCTATTAAGGTACTTTCCAATGGTATTAACATGGTCCCATGATCAATTTGGAGGTGCTTTGATAGTGTACAGAAAAAATGCGATAAGCAGGTGTGGGGTGGTACAATTTATCCAACTTATAATACGTCCAAATGCTAAGGAAAATGATTAACCCATCATATGGTATTTTTGGAGATTGTTGAATCATTTCTCAATGGTATTAGCATGCTTTCATGCTCAATTTGTGGATGGTTTAGCAATGTTTAGAATGATGTCTACAGTAAAGATTCAAGTAGGGAAGGATCTGAGCTTAAAAGATCACAAAAAGGCACAATTTCAAAGCCTGGCCTTTGCCTTGCAAAGCCTGCTTAAAGCCAGCTCATTCCTGGCTTTTGCCTTGCAAGGCCTGTCTAAAGCCAGCTCAAGCCTGGCTTTTTCCCTGCAAAGCCTTCCTAAAGCCAGCTCAAGCTTGGCTTTTGCCCTGCAAAGCCTACCTAAAGCCAGACTCCTCTTCTACATATTACTTTTGATGAGTGAGCATATAATTAATACTCGGACAAAATCAGTCCACTACATATGGAGATCATATAGTAGCTACACTTGGAAGACTATGCTGGCTTCAACTCTACGATGGAAATGTTTGGAATTCATTTTAGCCTATGGACAGTATACCCTGGAGCCTGGTGAGAGCTTGATAGGTGTTGCTTGGTATTTGCCAATGACAATTGGATTCACATACACTAATAGAAGAAGGAAGCATTCAACTTATCATGTTGTAATAGCTAGTTCATTAGATTTTAAATTTTCGATCTTTTTAATAACTAGTAGCTTCATGCAACTTCTATTTTGGTTTGGACATCTTGTAAGCTATGGACCCATTTTGGCATTTTATTTATATATTAGCCACTAGGCCAGTGCTGTCGAGTGGTATAGTTGCTTTAAAAAAAACAAAAAAACACAACACAAGCACCCTTTTTCCATCAATTCTATCTAAGAAAAACATTCAGCACAGACCACGACCCCCCCCCCCCCCAATTTTTTTGATTTCTTTATCTATATTTTGCCAGGTTATAAACCACTGACCGCAATTTCAAGAATAGGTTATCTTTCTTTTATTTTTGCTGTGGAAAGTGAAAGTCATTTCGTTTAGTATGATATCGCTTCACACCTCGCGGTGTTTACACCTCTCGCCTATCGAAATTTTGTTTAAAAACCTCGTCCAAGAACTTGTATAGAGAAGGATTTCTTGCGGCGCAACAGTTCTTCCATACCAACTTAGTTGCCTTGCGCTGCTATTGGCATAACAACCGGTACACCATAGGGTAGCCCAACCCAGTCCTCTTGTACTAGGGTTGGCTCATCACAGTTATCCCTTTAACACCAATGGTAGATAGGAACCGAACTATCTCACGACGTTCTAAACCCAACTCACGTACCACTTGAATCGGTGAACAACCGAACCCTTGGGACCTTATTCAACCCCAGGATGTTAGGAGTCGACATCGAGGTGTCAAATGACTCCGTCGATAAAATCTCTTGGGAGTCATCAGCCTGTTATCCATGGCGTACCTTTGATCCGTTAAATGAGAGCCATTCCACACGGGACTCCCGGATCACTATGGTCGACTTTCATCTCTGTTTGACCAGTCGGTCTCACATTCAGGAAATCTTATACCATTATGCTCACGAGCAGAATCTTAGCTTGAGCCTACCTTCGCACACCTCCGTTACTCTTTAGGAAGCATCCGACCCAGATAAAGTACCCACCTCGTAGTGTCCCGCCTCCCCCCCGAATGATCGGTGTGGCAGTTAGGCATCCTTAGATGAAAGAGTGGTCTTTCAGGATTGGTCATTGTGTCACCACCTCACACCTATCCTACACATTCGATTAAGGTTGTCACTGCGAAGCTATAGTTAAGGTGCACGGGGTCTTACCATCTAGCCGTTGGTACTCCGCATCTTCATGGAAAATTCAATTTCACCGGGTCCATGTCAGAGACAGCATGGCAGTCATTACACCATTCGTGCAGGTCGCTACTTATGCGATAAGGAATTTTGCTACCTTAGGACAGTTAGAGTTACTGCCGCTATTTACCCGGGCTTCCATTCATAGGTTATGACACTTCTCCTTCCGACCTTCCAACACCGGGCAGGTGTAAGACTCTATAGATCGTTTTACCACTTAGCAGAGTCCTGAGTTTTTAACTAACAGTCGCTACCCCCTGGTATGTGCCGCTTTCCTAATCAAAAGATAAGAGAGCACCCCTTCTCCCGAAGTTACGAGGTCATTTTTCCAAGTTCCTTAGACATGGATCTCTCAAGCGCCCTAGTATACTCTACTTGTTCACCTATGTCGGTTTGGGGTACGGTCAGTTTACCGGGAGGATCGCCCTCCCAATTCGAAGTTTTTTCCTGTAAATTTCAACCTTGTTGACTATGACAATAGTCGCAACTATAAACAGACTCGTGATTATGGCAGGGCGGTATGCTCTGCTCTCTCCCGTCCTCTACTCTTATCAAAAGACTAAAGGCCCCTACTCAAGATAGGTCATCAAACTATGACCGAGAGTTTCACCTTTTGAAGCGCCAGTCGCGTAGGGCGACCGGGCCATGCCAAGTCAGAAAGGCTTTGATGACTCAAGGTTCATATTAGGGAAAGGAGAGTGAGGGGAAGAGAGGGTAGCCCTCGGCCCGATGATCCAATTCCCTCCAATAGATAGGCATGGTTCTGTAGTCATAGCAACTTCGTTACTTTCTTGTACCCGTCGGACAGCAGCCCCTTCGGAGGTTCCTTAGGGACCGATTCACTCTGCGTAGATTGACTGAATGCAAAAAACCTTCCACTGGCAAGCGATCATTTTTTTCACAGGATTTTTTATTACTCATGTCAGCATTCTCACTTCGGATATCTCCAGGTCTTGTCACTAGAAACCTTCCCCGATTGACAGAACGTTCCGCTACTGACACTTGAAAAAGCAGCTTTCAAGGTCTCATCGCTTCGATGAATCACTTGAGACCTGATACATTTTCGGTGCCATGGAGCTAGGCCAGTGAGCTATTATACTTTCTTCAAAGGATGGTTGCTTCCAAGCCCACCTTCTGGTTGTCATCGCTCGATCACTTCCTTTTCCACTAAGTGATTGCTTAGGGACCTTAGCGTACGATCTGGGCTGTTTCCCTCTCGACTTTTGATCTTAGCACCCAAAATGTCTTTCTGTACAAACGATATAGGCCTGTATTCGGAGTTTCCCTGAGGTTGGTAAGGTGAAATGAGGCCACCATAGCCCATTGAGTGCTCTACCTTGGGCCATCGACATCATACGCTCTGCTGAAATAGATTTCTCAGAAAACTACCTATATCCGATCTTGGTTGGCCTTTCACTCCTAACCACAAGTCATCCCAGTAATTTTTCACATACGTGGGTTTGATCCTCCAAGGCCTGTTAGAGCTCTCTTCAACCTGCTCATGGCTGGATAGATCAATTTCGGGTCAAATAGGTAGAACTAGAAGATTCCACCTCTGGAAAGCTCCTACACCTAATGGCTTAAGCCGTTGTTCCCATTTCCGCGCTAACCCATCATGCAAAAGTTTCGATGTTAGAGTGAGTGCGATTTACATAAAGTAAAGGCTCTAAGCACTGCTCATTCGACTGATTGTTCGTATTAGATCTCAGGTTCTCCATTGCACTCCCTAAATAGGGTTCTTTTCACCTTTCCCTCGCGAAACTTGTACGTTATCGGTCATTGAGGAATACTTAGGCTTAGAGGGTGGCACCCCTTTCTCGCGTAAAAGCGATCAGAATTAGAACACGCCGCATTTTTACTGGGAAGGATCGAACCATGGGAATGAATCTATAAGGCTATCACCTTCTTTGGCCAGATCTTCCAATCTTTTCACAATTACAGTTCATTGCGCCCGCTCTTTTAAAGGGCGGCGGCTTGAAAGCTTACCTTATTATTAGAGAAAGTTTTGGAACCCTGACCAACATTTCGGATTTTGGAGTTTTCGCCCCAACCTAGGTTAGGGGGTCGTTAGACCGTAGCTTGCTGCTAAAAAATGTTGCTAGACTAGCGCGGCTCGCTTCGCTCTTCAAGCTCCGCCCCCCTTTCACCTATTCTAAATAAGTTCAGCTTTGAAGCCGTTGCTTGCTGGTTTTTCCATCATCCAATCCACAACAAATCAAATGAAACCTGGCGAAAAAGAAGTGAACTCTTTTCTGAAGAACGAAGCTTCGTATTTGTTTTTCTTCAAACCCCCAATTCGCTCTCGCTCGCCACTACTAATGGGGTCTCGGTTGATTTCCTTTCCTTTAGCTACTAAGATGTTTCGGTTCCCTAAGTTTGAAAAGTCTAGAGAGAGCAGACTAGCCACTACGCTTGGATAGAGTTTCTCGATCGGAGATCCATGGACCACAGACGGCATCTCCCCATGGCCTTTTGCCTTTGAAAGTGTCCTTCCTTCTCAATGCCCGGGCATCCATCCAATGCATTCTTTTCGATATTGTACCCTATGTAGGCTTGCAAAGCATAGGCATAACAAGCGGTACACTAAACACCAACCCAATCTCGACCGAAATGAATGAAAAGCAAGTACATCCTTAACGACCTCTATTCCTGACGTGAACGGCCGCTTTCTTGGAACTAATTCATAGGCACTTTCCATTAGTTAGACTTCACACGCTATATAAACAAATAGTTGAAGCGTGTGATAGAAAGCAAAAAGATGAATTAATTGAATATTGAGTGCAAGCCCATAAATAGACGACTATGGGTAGTTCAGGTGCGCTTAAAGACAACTACAACTAGAAGGCATATCGAACTTGCCACCAACAAACCTTTGACTTTGACTGTGAAAAGCAAAAAATAGGCACACAGTAATTTAGAGTAGAAGGAGTGAAAGCCGCTTGACTGTAAGGAGAGGAGCTCTAAGTTGGAATTCAATAGTCTAAGAAATTGTCATCTGTACGTAACAGCTACTGGTGTCATCACCCTGCAAAGAGGCGGAACAAACAAAGACTGAACACTAGCCCAATTTTTTAGATGGGTTAGGACCCGCCTTCTATCCCTGTGAACAATGTTCCACTGATTAGGCGGGGACATGATTCGAACCTGCAATCTTCAGGTCATGAGCCTGATGAGTTGACCAATTCCTCTATCCCGCATTGTCTTTCTTTGCTGTGAAGTGGATGTGGATTCGATTAAGTCCAGCTAAGCTACCTGAACCACTTTGAAATAAGTGTCCTTTCTTTATGTAATTTGGCATGCCCCGGGATTCTAACGATGACTTAAACCTCTATCTTGAGGGGTCGCGTGACTTTATCTCTCTGAAGAAGGACGAACTCTTCTTTATATACACAATTTGCTATATGAAACTCTTCTTTTTTATCCTTAAGGATATGGAAGTCTAACTCACCCTCGGGGGGAGATATAGGAATAAAGTACCCTGCCACTGGATTCCACTATTTTTGTAAAGGGAGGTAGACTTGTTCAGCCGCTCTATAAGATAAGGATGCTTGTGTCTCTCTTTTAACTCCATAGCAAAATCCATCCATACTTGTCCTTGTTAACTCAGAGATTGGGATTGATTCATGAATTATCAGTGTAGATAGGCATGGATCTGGTATGAACTCAGAATCCTAATAAGGGAGAGTCTGGGTCCAACAGAGGAAGTGTACTTCTAAGCTTTCCGGGAATTGGAATTATTGAAGAAGCTCTTTATACTAGAATTGAATCCTACACGTAAGAGCATTCCGAATGCTAAAAAGTTGCACTTTATTTTATTTATGATTTAAAATATGCTAAAAACATTCTTTCATTAGACCAGTCAATAAAGGAATGGTAGAGTAGTTGACCCCGACCATTGCCGGTAAAGAAGCTTCTTTAAGACACCGAGTTGCGTCAGGAAGAGTAGAGTCAGAAGAAGAGCTAAAAGCTTGAGTTGTATTAGCTGAGAGTTCAATCCCCTTTTCTTTATAATAACCTTCCACTTTTTGTTTCATCCAATTTTATCATTCAAGATCTCCTCATAAAGCTACAATAAGAATTCTTCATGCGAGACTTAGGGCTCATTAAAAAATGAACCTTGGCGTTGAAATTCTTTGAACCAAATCAGTTTTATTCTTATCTCAACAAAAAGAATTTTTGACTTGCTTGCTCACTTGATCATTTGAATCGAAGCCAACACAAGGATGGGAGGGCAAACGGAATACAATAGAGAACAAAAGCTACTCGATGGAAGCCAACTGCTCCTTCAACATCTACTGGATCTTAAAGAGAAAGATAAATTTATTTCATCTGTAACTACAAGATATGACTTTATATCCGCCTATGATAGTGAGCCTCGAACCTTACTCTATTATATTAGAATTTTATTCGACTAATTCAGATACTAATGCGGGACTAATTTGCAAAAAAAAAACTTCCTCTGATATTGAGTCTTCGAGAGCCAGACTGGAAATGATAATCCCTACGGAAAGATAGTTGGTTGCCATCATAGACACCGTCTTATTGGCCCCTGGAAAGTATCTAAATCGAGCGGATCAAAGATTTCTTCTTCCTGCTCAAGAAGATGCCGAACCTCTTTATTTAGCGGCTCATCGAAGTCAGAGAGATGGGTGGGGGCCTTTCAAATTGGCTGTCATGAAACAACCCAATAGGCCGCGACGGGCACCCGGTACCTTACTCAACCGAGTACCAATGCAACGTATCTTTCTTATTACATTATCATATACACGTGACACACGGGCCTAATAGGCCAACATGATCATTTATAAACTCAAAACATAGGTTGACAAGGCCGTACAATCTTTCACGTACACGACATATGTCTACAATACTGTAAGAGTACATAATTGTCATAAAGGTCGGGACAGAGCCCCTCTATACCAAACCATATACATCTAAATCATACTAACCAAACAAGTAACTCCGGAGCAAATGGAGTGCACCAATATCTTCTGCTGAGCTGATCGCATACTTGGAGGACTCTCGACCTGTCCATTGAGACCTGCGGGCATGAAACGCAGCGTTGCCAGGCAAAAGGGATGTCAGTACAAATAATGTACCGAGTATGTAAGGAATGAAAATCAGTAAATAATAGACATGAGAGAAACATGGAGTAAAAGACTCAACATGTACGTGTGCACAGCTCTGCTAGTCATTTCATTTTTATAATGTCATGCATATGCGTATAAATATTATACCATGCATAGTATATGCATTCATAGCATCATCAAGCCTCCGAGGGCATCCCATCATATACTTTCAGCGCAAATCATCAACGTATACTAGCTGATCAGGTGGTGGTGCGTATATAACGCCATAACCTTTTTTCATATTCCATATACATATAATATACATATATATGCGTATATAATGCCATCTAGTCATGGGTCAATGTATATGTATAAATGCATAAGAAATACATTAATAATATTTTCTCGAAATGCCATAAAAATAATATGCCTTGAGAAATACGTTAATAAGATTTTCTCGGAAGGTCATAAAAGTAATATGCATGTCGGATAAATTTTATCAAATACGTAATTTTTCTGAGACCCATGAACAAAAGATATAATAATAATTCACATGGGGAATCAAGAATATAGACACCCCTAATATTTCTATGAATAGAGTCATTTATGAAAATTGTGCATTTGCCCATTTCATTTGTGTTATATAGATCATGCCAAAAGGAATGAAAGGATAGCCTTAACATACCTGGAGTAGGGAAAAATCTGTATGATATTCTTGGAAAAGGTTATACCATACTCCTTCAGAACCCCAAAATTTTTGCGTTGCTAATTGTGCTAAGAAACATCGTTGGATTTTGGTTGAATAAATCACGCTGCTTATGCAAAGAAAATCTTGGCCGAAACCTTTCCTTAAAAGTTTTGAAACAACGTTGCTATTTGGAAATGAAATTAACGTTGCTATGTTTTCTTTTTGGATTAGAAAGTGATTTGGATGGTAACTTCTCAAAGTGCTTGGCTGAAACTTCTCTTGTGAGTTGGATAGTAAAGTTTCCAAGAGAATAGAATTAGAAGATAATCTTGTACTAGGAATGGTATATTGAATTTTTAGGTGGGCCCCACGTTGAAGACTTTGCCACCAAAATTCATACAATTTGGCCACCTTGCATTATGCTTTAAGAATCACCAATTTGTATTGATGTGCTGCCACGTTTTGAGATGTAATTGTTATCCAAATATTTGGATTAATTATCCACTAATCTTATAATTAATTTGATAATCTCCCACTATCCAATAATAAACTAATTATCCACATAATTAAGAATTACCTCAAATTACTTAAAATACTACTCACTTTTAACATACCTTGTACACCTTACTATCATGGCCATGTGGTACCTTGTATGGTATTAGTCCATAAATACCGCGTATTTTTAGCTCGTACCATATTTTATTCCAAAATGTCAAACTTCGACGAAATTCATTTCCTTCGATTCTCTTACCCTCTTACCTTCACGAATTTATTTATCACTTGTTTGAAATAGCGTAATACTTATAATCTCGAAATAATCTCATTCCCCAGCTTACGTCGATTAACATACGACGAAACTTTTAACGTATAAAAATGCGGGATATAACATCTCATTTCCGAGCTTTTATCAATTTATTTATGGCATAATTTTACGTACAAAAATATGGGGCCTTTATGATAGGCGAGACAAAGCGCTTTCAATTGTGATGAAAGAAGGGGAAATGCCTGTACGGTCAATATATTCTTCTTGCGTACTCGCTCAACTCTATGTACTTATATATTAGTTAGCTCATTCGCTTTCAGACTGCTACCCTCTCGAACTATTACTATTAGCTAAACAACCCTTTATTTGTCTTTAACCACGGTTAAACACAACCAAAGCAGAGGGAGGAAAGAGCTATAAGGAAGACTTATTCACTCGCTTTCGTGAACTAAGATTTACAGCTTATTCTTCATTCGGCGAATCTTCTTCCAGGGAATTCAACTCTTCTTTCACAAATTGGGAACATAATAAGCACTAATAGCCTATTGAGTTAGATGACCTAGATGACTTTCATTACCTCCTAGCGCAGCATATCTAAATTCACTATAGGGTTAAGAGTGACTTTCTTACACTATTGAATAACTTTCACTTTAGCGAGCTGTAAGACAAACTACATTCAAGAGGAGAAAGGAAACTTTAAATAGAATGATCGGTGCCAGTAGCAGTCCTAGAATTAGGTTATGATGGTCGTGATGAACTCTACTAGAAAAAAAATCTCTTCTACTCATAGATGAAGTCCTATCTAAGGGCCTTCGTTGCCCTTAAATTCCGTTCCCTAGTTCAATCTGGAACGGAAGATGGGTAAGTAGCGGCCAAGTGGCTCTGTCCTTTTTGAAGAGGTTATCTTTCTCTCTTCCCGCTTCTTAGTCTTATAGGATAGCTCACCATTCAAGTAAGTCACTTTACTCGGCATTTACTGTCTTCTTTCTAGCCAAATTGGTAGCAATCCCTTTTTAGTACCACCTTTCCTTTTCATCTCCTTAAGCAGCCTCGTAGGCTAGCTGAAGACCGAATAAAGCAGTTCAAGCCCGCTTGAGTTCTATTCAAGACCTGGCCAATGGATACTTCCAATTCAAGTGCCACTTATCTTAACACGACTCGGGCTAATCCACTCCCAATCTAGCTAGACTTGGTGAAAGCAATCAAGCCAAAGAAATACATATTCCTTCAACGGTAAGAGCTGCAGATGAAATAGTAGTGGTTATGCTGACGTCTACTCAAAGAAGAATAGTATCAGAGTCAAGACCGGTACTATCCCCTTCCCCTGCTACGCTTCCTTACTCAACGGTCAAAGAAGCATTTTCGATTCCCTGATCCACTCTCGTGCTAACATGCTAACAGCGGTTTAGGTAAGCCAGGGGATAAGTGGGAATTCCCTATCTAAGAGCCTACTTCCTTCTGATCTTGGGGATTCATCTATACCTTTTTCATAAAATGTAGTGTCCAAACCAGATAGTCCATTTCTTCTCTTTTCTCGATCCTCAAGAAAGATGGCTATAAATTTCTTATTAGGAATGGCTTCCTTTCAGGTTGTGTTATTACAGACCATACTGTTCTAATAGTGCAAAGGAGATGGATAACTAATCTAATATAGTACAACTATGATCGGGCAATATAGTACAACTATGATCAGACTGAATGTGTGAAGCATATGGTTTCGGTTTTCTTCTGTCTCGTTCCTTCAATCAAAGAAGAATTCATTCCTAGGGCTAGTGCCAGTGCATAGTCAGAGTCTTCCCTGCATTCCTAACATTCACTCCTTCCAGTCGAGGGCCTTGCGGTGCCTTTAATGACGAGAGAAGGTGATACCGAACAGAATAACTCAAGGGTACTGGCTACTTCATCAATTTAATTTCTTTGCGTAAGTGAGGATGCCAATCATCATAGTCTGATCTTAAATCGTTCGTAGGCTCATCTCTTAGATTGGCATTCCGATCCTGGTCATTCATAGATAGTCGACGATTTTAGTCATAGGCTATCGCCCATTCCTGATAGTTGTAGCTCTTCCCGTTCCCTATTCCATTAAAGAATGAATGGGAATTGATCTGACAACTGCCGGGCAAAATCCATCTCTTTCCATCTCTATGTTCGCTAAACTTGCTTCCTTTCTTGCTTTCATGAAGCCGACCTTAACAGACATCTCTTCCATTTTTGTAGATAGAAGATTCGGTGAATCAATTCAATTAGATGCCACTTACCTAGATGCGTTGCTTGTCCTTAGAAGCCAAGGTAAAGACCAATACATTGATGATTCTAAATCTAACCGCACTTTCCTCAGATCGAATGGCTATCGATCCTGGCCCGATGAGAAAAGGGTTGAACTCATACTTGCCTTAACATAATCTACTTGGATCCCGGATTCCGTTCCATTTCCATTAAGGAATTCATTCCTTCATGTAAAGGAAGAGTTTAACATAAGTCATCTCTCGGACACTGGGTGTTCTTTCTACCTAAACTTGCGGCTTCTTTCGTCAAATATAGGTGTGAGCTAATTTTCTCGCTAAACCTGTCTCTGATCTTCTCTACTGTTTTGGCTAATTTCTTGGGTGTAAGGTTCCTAATGTTCTAACTCAAAAAGTATAGTCGTTCTCTCTTCCTGACCCTTAGGCCAAGCCGCTTTGTCTGTTCATTGGATTGATGTTTGATAGCTTTTCCTTCTCCCCAACCACTGACATGTCCTGCTACGCTAGTTCTACTGTGCTTTCCTTCCTTGGCCTAAGAAACAAGGCTAGTCACTTCCCTTAATCATAGGGGCAGACCCTTTTCTATCGAGTAGTCACTCTTGGCCTCTTTCCGTCCTGACTCGGAAATGAACCCTATGGTCAATCTTTCCCTGGCTTGAGAGGTTTCATTTCAGGTTAAGCAGGGGATCAAGACTCTAATGCTTTCATTCCTTTAGCTTTAGATAGGTGAATCAATGGGCTCATTTCCTTTCTTTCCCTCCTGAACTGGGGAAAGGTTCCTCTTTGCTTTGATTTGATAGTTGGAACTCTTTGTATATAGGTTACGCCTAGGGCAAGACCCTTAGGAGAGATAAGGAAGGTATTAAGAAAAGGAATTCAGTCTTTGACGATCAAGTCTTAACTAGCAAGTGTATGGACTCATACTTTGAGGACTCCATAGTGTGCCAAATAGCTGCTTTTGTCCCATTTAAGCTAAAGCATAAGAATGACAGATTTATGTCCAGTGTGTGATCACAGCCGGTACAACATTTCTTTTTTCTTGGGGGGCCCTGTGTAAGGGCGGACGGGAATGCCTACCCCTCTAAATCAGTCTTCCTCTGCCCGAATCGGAATCAAAGTAGTATCCATCTTCTTCTTTTGCCAGTACCCTAAGATCGATCTCTTGACTAAGTCATTTCACATGTTGCACTGAGAACAAGGGACCGATCACGTACTGTGCTACTGCCTCGACCTATGATTCTTTTCCTCACATCGGATTCTGAACTGAAAAACTGACGCTTTAAAGGAAGGCGATTCTAAGACATCACATTCTGTGGCAAAGAGCCCATTCGATGGCATCCGCGCCCGCTTGAATTTCACTTTCAGTCTTGGATAGCTATAGCTACGGGGCTTTTCTGGCTTGAACGGGAAGAAATCCATGATAGGAAAACTACTTCTTTTAGAAAACAGACTTACTTAGTTCAACAAAAGGTCTTGACCAACAAAAAGAGGTTTTTCCATCAGTCTTTTAGGCCAGGCACCTTCTTTCTCTTCGTTTCATTTCAGGAAGAAGAAGAAAGGCAAAGTTTTTCTATCCAGTTAAGGATGAATTACAGTTCCATATCCAGCAAGGAAGACAAGCGTATAAATAGGATTGCAGGATGACTCTTCTTCTTTGAAGCATTCAGAGAGAATCAAGATTGGCTTAGTCGGATCTTGCCAGGTAATTGCCTTTTTTCCACAAGAGATTGCTCTCTTACGAGGCTTGAGAGCTTACTCCCTTCTTGTTCACCTTTCTTTTTCTTTACTTATTTTCTTTATTGAATGATTGGCTCAATAGCTTTCTTTCTTCAATTAGAAAAGGGGCTAATGGAAACTCAGGAGCTTCACTCAGAGCTATTAAGTTCTTTGGGGGAAGTCAGAAGTTCTTCCACTCGGAATTGCATCAGAGAAGAAAGCTCCACAGAAGACTCCGAAGGAGTAGGAATTAGCTCACTAGGTTCTTCAACAAAAAAGTAGTCAAATCACCAAACTCCTTACTACAATCCTTTTTCGATGCCTACTTACTTAGGTCAAGCTGACCCAGCTTGAAGTCTACCAACCCTTTTTAAGTTGGGAATGCCACATTAGTATGATATTCTAATATGTTGACTTGCACCCAGGCCTAGCTCTCTGTGGTAGGGTGGTCTCGCTAGGTAAGATAATGATACCAAAGCATGAAGAATCGGTTGCCTGTGAAATCAACAGGAAAGCTTTGGTTGTTTGCTTTAGCAACGACGGTAAAGGGCATGTTCTATAGTCAACTGCACTTGGTCACTTCTTGCTCTGTCGGGTCATTTGATCTTATCAGTTCCACTCGGGCATACTCTTTCATAGGCTCAACACGGGTTGTGACGTCGGGTCCTCTCTTCTCTTCGTGAATCTCAGTTGGAAACCCCCATTTTCATCAGACATCCAATGAAGTAGGAGCTTGCTCCCTACCTAGCATTACTTCCATGGCTTGCCTCTCGAGGTTCTGTCTGGATTGACTGGTCCTTTCTTGGGCAGCTACCGAGACATATGTTGGCCTGAGATTCCCTTGGCATACCTTCGTTACCCTTATAGTCAACTGCACTTGGTCACTTCTTGCTCTGTCGGGTCATTTGATCTTATCAGTTCCACTCGGGCATACTCTTTCATAGGCTCAACACGGGTTGTGATGTCGGGTCCTCTCTTCTCTTCGTGAATCTCAGTTGGAAACCCCCATTTTCATCAGACATCCAATGAAGTAGGAGCTTGCTCCCTACCTAGCATTACTTCCATGGCTTGCCTCTCGAGGTTCTGTCTGGATTGACTGGTCCTTTCTTGGGCAGCTACCGAGACATATGTTGGCCTGAGATTCCCTTGGCATACCTTCGTTACCCTTACTAAGAAAAGTCAGTAGGAATTCATCCCAGATAAACTACGGATCTAGCTCTTTTGCATTGAGAAAAACCCCTATTTCCTCTTTCAGGTTAGGTGCCCTTTGCTCTAACGAAAGAGGGGTCTTTGCCGGGACCGATGCTAGTAGTTAGATTAAATATTCAAAAATTATTAAATAGAAGCCAAATCCAGTTGAGAAGAGACAAGAACTGTGACATCCATCGAAGAGATCTCTCTCGAGAAGCGGCCCAAGTAAAGCCAGATTTCAAAGGTAGAATGTATTGGTGGCACATCGACCTAGAATAAGGGCTCTAGTCCACGTTTCCTGGATTCCAACCTTTCAAAGGCAAAGTAAGTCTCAAGCTATAAAAGTAGGCCTGTCATCGATGCTAAGAGATAGACGAGCTACCATAGATACCTCACCGATGAATAGCGTACTTTCCTCTTAGAATATCTCTTGAATAAGCGGATGAACCACTTCAGCCACCTATTTCAATGAATCCGCTCCCATCTCTATAGAGACCCGAAAGCTTATAGGATCTCTAGGCTGTAGAGAAAGGGCCTATGATGGAATCATTGAATCTCAGCGACGCGGTGAAAGATCTAAAAGAGGTGGATGATCCCAAGTATTGCAAATATCACCGCATCGTCAGTCACCCTACAGCAAGATGCTTCGTCTTAAAGTAGAAGATCATGACGTTGGTGAGAGATGGAAAGATCATCATTGACGCTAATGACACGGCCAAAGCGAACCAAGCTAGTGCTAAAAGCGATCACAAGAAGGGATCAACGTAATAGTATTTTCCAAGGTTCTCTAACAAGCAAGGAGAGATCCACGAGACGTTCTTCCTCAAGATCAATCTGAAGTGCTGATGGAAGTTCATTGAAGATTCAACACATCACATGGAACTCGTTTTGTTAGTGAAATACACTACATTATCCCTCGAATTGAAGAAAACAAGAAGGAGTGATCAAGAGAAGTTGTCCCTCGTGATCAATCTGAAGCGCTACTAACGCTTCTTGACGATCAAGTAAATCACAAGGAGGTCCACATCATCCTGCGCTCGAGAAATACGCTGCTTCAGCCCTCGAATCACGAAAAAGAAATTAGAGACAAGAATCAGGGATACACAGAGTTGTACTCATAAGTTTTATTAAAGAAATAATTTTTCTTTACATTTGTTTCATGATTGTAGTTATTAATTTACGTACATAAAATTTGTCGCGAATAGTAAGATAATCAAATCAATATGACTGGTGGAATGTGGTATTGTAGCTATTGGTTGGTAAGCTTTCAATCAAGTTATTGCTATCTTACGAGCAGCTTGCTATACTCTATTAGTGCCTCTCTTTGGTCTATCATAAGCAACCGAGCGGAAGTAGGTTTTTGTTTTTCTATTTACTTAATATGCAAACTCGCTCCGAGCCGAGTCAATGTTGGGGTTCGGTTGGTTGATCGCCCAAAAAATTATTCTTATCCCATCCGTCAGGTTTGTATGTACCCACGCTCCTGTTTATTATTTTCTAGAACCTCAGGAACTATCCTTTCCGACTGCCCCCTCCCCCTGGATTTGCCCTTGGGTTTGTCAACCAACCTAGCATGTTCAGACCGGGGTGCCTCGGTGATGATGTAATCGTAGTAGTCCTCTAATGGGAAATCTTTTAAGATCCGCCCATGATTCATGAAACCATTCCTTCGCGTGCCGTAGCTTAGGATTCATGCTACTACTATTGTTTAGTGGCATCAAGACTGGGTTCCTACTTTTTCTTTTGGAGAAAGAAGAGGTTAATGGACAAGCAAAAGAGATGCCGAAAGAGCAGATGCTTTTATTTGATACAAAAACATTAGTCGATACATACCTCCCGCTAAAGAACACTATTGACAATGGGGTCCGGGAGGCCCTCAAAAAAGCAATAGACCAATAAAGAAAGAAAGGATCAAAACATCACGGGCCGCACGCAAAAGAAAATAGAGGATAGCCTGAATTGTATTGTGGCCGTTGCAACAAGAAAACAACAAGAGTAGTCTTCTCAAACAAAGCAGCCTTCAGCAGGAGCTACACTACAATGCCTAAGCTCTGTGAACAGGAAGGAACTGAGTGCCCCGATGAATAAAGAAAACCTAGAACAAAAATGGAAGCCTAAGCCGTCACATCCAAAACTGAAAAATCATCAGTTGGAGAATTGGTTTTACAGGGTAGGCATGGTGAAGGCAGAATGGAAATAGAAAATGGATAAATGACCTAGTCTTGCCTTCTTCTTCCTTTATGGAGAGAGGGAAAGAGCCCATACTTGGAGCATGAATTCATACGTAAGATGCCAGTTGGATCAGTAATTCATAGATGGACAAGCTCTAGAAATGATCTCCCTCGAAAGGATAATAAATACCATTGTAGCTAGGCTTTGTTCTCTTGAATAGGTAGGCTCAGTATGCTAAGGAAGCTTGGTCTGCTTAGGGCTCATAGGAGGTAGGACAGATAAAAGAATTTCGCCGGCGAGATGAGTATAGGAAAGCCTGACAGGCTAGAGGGTGGGCTTTAGAACGGTTTACTAAGACTCCGTTATACTAAAATAGAAAGAAGTTGGTTCTTGGACAAGGTCCTATCCAAGGCTTAGAGCTGAGCTAGACCCCTACCCCTTACATAGTTCGGAATAATTTAGAGCGCTGCGAATCAGGATTTCAGAGTGGTGGCAAGCAGGGCAAGAAGATAAAGTCCAATCTGACCCTAAGCAGATTTTTGACATATTTCTCGCATCCACTTTCAGGTTTGACATGACATTAGAGCTCTCACACTTAGTGACGAGTTTGAGCCTTAGAAGCATGCGAAGGAATAAGGTCTGGAATAAGTCTTGTATGAGTCATTTAATCGAGTCCCTCTTCTTTAATAGGTGCTTTCAAGTAGCAGGTTTTGATTATTTCTTTACGATTACGATTCCAGTATTAAATATCTTCGCCTCCCCATTCCGTTCTCAAAGTCTAGTACTTATAGGCGCAAGTCAGACTTTTCAAGTAGTACTTAGGGGGTTCGGGTCTGAGGTAAGACTTCCTCTATCATTGGTAGGCAAAAAGGGGTAAGCGAATCTGGATGTCTTTGTTAATAAGAAGATGGGTAAGTAAGCGCAAATAGTACGAATCTCTTTCTGTATTCAAGCCTGCTCCTGGTCGCTCAGACTCTAGTTGTAGTGTGAGCCTTGAAAGTACCTGAAGTTAGGCAATCAGCATGAATTCCTTTAAATGGATCCCTCTTTCTCAATGACTCTTCTTGGGGAGTAAGATCTGTTGCCTAGGATCTTAAAGAAAGATAGCAAAGAAATATTTTATTTTGAAAGCAAAAAGGAGTGTGGTGGTCGTGCAAGCAACTGAAGTCGTATATATTAGATAAGCTTGCTGCACTCCGATCCATTCCCTTAAAATAAAAGGTTGTCTACGTCAACTTCTCTGTAGCAAGAAGCCCTGTGAACCCACTCTCATACGTGACTGGGAAGGGAAAACACTAGAAACAAAGCCTTTATTATTATTAAATGTAGCTGTATTTAAAGTGCAACTGAAATATCGACTTTCATTCAACTTTAGAAAACTATAGTAAAGTAGCAAAGTTCAGAGGAGCAGCAGGCAAGCAAGAAGCTCATCCATTGAAGTTGAAGTAGTTTCAGTACTTCATCGATTTTAGTGGAAGTAAATGATTGATCTCTATCGTATCAAGCATGAATCAATCTTTTTTATTCAATCTAGATCCTCTTGCAATTGATCTGTGCGATATCGAGTATGCTAACGCGAATCTCGAATGATCATAGTCAAATATCTCAATCATTTTCCTTTTCTCCTGTCGTTAACTCTCGAAAGTCATGCAAGGCTCTCAAACGGTCTAACTGTCGGAAACTTTCCGAATCGTTCCAATCGGTCAGTTCGATCTGGCTTTCCTGCCTCTCTCTTCTCTAGTCGTCTAGTATCATACTTTTATTCAGATTATTATTTTCATTCATTCAGTGAAACTTCAATTTTCTTTTCTAAGGTGTGTTTCAAGGTACAGCTCACCAAAGACGGGTAGATATTCCGTATCAGTGGCAGAAACCCAATACTGTTTGGAACTTCACTTCTAGAGCTCCATCTCCCATAATCAAAACCTTCTTGTTATAAAGGCATGAATATCTCGCATCTTATTCTACTACTTTGTAGAGGAAGTCAGTCCTGAATCTTGGTATAACTTTTATTACCTTAGCCTGGAAAACAACCTAGGAAACCAGGCCTCTTTCTATCCTGATATTGAGCCAAGCCCGGCACCCCTTATTGTGTTATGGATTTAGTTTCCCAAGAACAATCAAATAGTTCGTAACTCTAATTTCATGACGTGATCAAGTGTTAGGACGATGGGGACAATAGAGAGTACTCTAGCCCGGTCCCATCCTTGCGTCCTTGTATTCTGATTGTTCTTACCGAGCAAGCGAATCTAAAGTCTTTCATTATGTGGTTAGGCCTCTCCGTTGCCTCTTTGTTTCACAAGGATCGAAGCATTCCTAGCCCCGGGCTCTCCTAGGCATTTTTGCTATATGCTTTTATTCCTCTTCTAGTAGCTAGTATTTAAATTTAGTATCATATCATTTCCAAAGAAAGAGAGTATGCTAAAATAGATTTTCTTCCAGGGATAGAGCACTCTGTAAGAAGGTGCCCTCCATTATTGAATGAACCTGGGAATGCAGATAGGGTATTAATTGATGTTGTAACATTACGTCCCGGATATTTTGGGCGTTACTTGGTGCTTGTGGTCACGGGTGTAAGTTGTGTTGTCTAGTACAAGGTGGACCTTTGCTCAATGGCTAATATGCCTGATAACACCATATTTGGCCCTCTATTCAACTACGAGAAGTATTTTGACCTACAGTAACAACCGCAGGGATTTGAGGTCGCAAAGTTTATCGATTCTGGAAATCTTACCCAGCCGGTGCCCCATGCCATTAGTGAAACGCCTTTATGTGAATTAACTATTCTGGCTATTGGCCCTCTGGTTGAGGTGGTTGGGTTGGGCATAATGTTGCCATTCGCTCTTGTTGCGGGTCTTGTCCCTACCGAAATGGGATGATGTGGATAGTCTATTATTCATGAAAGTTCTTTCTTAGGGCAGAGGGGTTCATAATACCACATAAGAAATCTAACTTAATGTTGATACCCAATTATGCCCTCATATTTTTCAAATAGCATGTGTACTTTCAAAATATCATTCTGCATCACTATTCATTTACAAGATCTACCTGAGCATTTTTATAATTTTTAGAGTTTTAAAATTAATTTTTCTTGCATTTAATTTACCTGAATATTCACCAATTATTTCTTGTGATGACTTAATCATCCATATTATTATTTGCATATGTTTTAAATATTTTACTTCCTTTTATATAATTATATTAGTAGTTTTAGGCTATTTAATCAATCTTGCAATAATAGCCTATATTTTGCAATTTATTGCATTTGTCATTTTATTCAAGGTCAGAATAATTTTTTATATTTTTATAATCTTATACTATTGTTTTAAATTATTAATTTTCATGAGTAGCATTGTTTATATTTTTGTTTAACTATTTTATTAAATTATTTTCCTTTAATCTCTTATTTAAAAGCTGGCCCAATTTTAGGCTAATATTCGGACCAATTTTGGCCCAAACACTCAACCCACTCACTCTCCTCTTCAGCAGCCCAATCCAAATGATCCCTTAACCTTAACCCGATCAGTACCCGTTTATTTGACCCGCCCTACTTTTCCTCAAATCCCGGGCCGTTGATCATAAATGATCAATGACCCACAACCCTTCCCCAATTTTTTATTATACTTACCCAAACCCTAAGACCTCACTCATCTCTCCACAGCCGCCCTCACATGCTCTCTTCTCCTTCAGAGACCAAACCCTAACAAGCCCAAAAGACCTAGTTTTTCCCTTTCTCATACGCATTAGACGCAGATCCTACTTACCTTTTCTGCTATTATCAATTAGTTATGGTAACTTTTATTACCTTCATACTCATGGCAAGTTAGATTCTCACATATTTGGCTACGATTCTATCGTTCTGGATGCGATTGTGGTTCTATACACTCAGAAAGAGTAAATTTCTTCCTGTTTGTGGCATATCCCCGTTGATTCCGTCGGGATTAGAGTATGTGAACAATTTACCCTAAGTATGATTCCGATTTTGTTTTGAAATCTTATTTTCCATTCAATGGTTCTATTAGTGATTGCATGTGATAGTCTCTTTCCTTATTTGCGCTTGATTGACTATTTTCCAATTTTGTTCGTTCAAATCCTACTACTATATAAACCCCTCCACATTCCCCTTTAAGACATACTTTTAATCACCCAGATGCACTAAAAATCGAAGCTATTACTCTATTGTTCTCTTATTATCTTGTTCTATACTCTGATTGTTGGCAGCCTGAAAGCCAAGGCTACCGGATTTTGATTTTTCAACTTTTCTTGGTGGGAGCACTGCCCGGGGTTTATTCGAAGCCCTTTGGAACTCTGACGCACTAAGATTCTGGGTTCTTGCTCTTTGATTGATATTCAGAGTATTGTGGAGTTGGTTATTTCTTGTTGTCTGTTTTTGTCAACTGATAACTGGTAAGTCTTTTGGCTTTTTCAATTTTGTTCTTCTGTGTTCACAATTTGCATATTTTTACCTCTGAAATTTGTGACCTAATGTGTTCTGGGCTACTTCTGTTGAAGCCTTGTTAGTTTTTGCACTCGTTTGAGCCTCTTTAGAATTTGATTTTAAATAAGGCTGCCAGTTCTGAAATATGTTATTTGAATATGCTTCACCTGAATAATTTGGACCCTCTTAAGCTTAATGTGTTGATACATGAATGTCTATACTTGCTGTTTAACATGAGTTTTTTTTTTCCTACTCTGTTCTGCATTCATGTAATGACTAACTCGCATCTGTAATTTCTTCACTGTTAACTATGATCTGTTCCCATGCTAGTTTTGATACTTTGTCATGTCATTGTTTGCTGAATCACATGTCCTTTACTGATTATTTGAACCTTTAGAATAGCTATCTCAACTTGTGTTTCCTTACCATGTTTGATACTATTTTGCTTCATGATGTAAGTTAACATGTCTGTCTTTTGATATTGTGATGGATACTTAACATGATTTGGTCCCCTAGGTTCTAATACTTTAAGTTAATGCTCTACTTAAACTTGTTTAGTATTATGCACCTGTGTATGATAATCTTTGGTAATCCTGCAAACTTGTTTCTCCCTTAACTCTTTCAATATGTGACTTCTTATGTGTTATTTTGCTTAGTGTTGAACCCGCTTTTATGTCGTGTTGAACCTGCTTCTAAGTCTTGTGACTTGTTTGATCAATTGCTTTGTTTTATCATCCTTGCTATGTCTACTTTAAGTTATAAGTGTATTCCCTCAATTCCTGTCCCTCAACCATTGTCCACTCTCCCTCATTTGTTATCTATGCTATCTTTAAACCTCTCATTCTTAGCCGATTGAAAGCCAAGGCTACCAAGGCTCTAACTACTGACTCCCTGGTACGAGCACTGATGGGGATCCATAGAGGTGCTTGTGAACACTAACACACTAGGTCTTGGTCCTAGTCATTCTCTCAACCTCCAAAACTGGCCGTAGTACTCTACTTCTTGTCATGTACTGTATATCTATATTTGTTGTTCCAAGTGGTGCAACACTTGTGTTGTGGCTCATTGAATTGGTATGGACTCCTCTATGGATCCCTGAGTCGTGTATTGAATGTGGCTCTATGTGAGAGAAATTGATGGCCCAGTAAAGCTGGGTATTTAGTTTTTTTATTTGGGCCTGCTGTGGGCCTATTGTTACTGTTATGTAACATTGTTACTTTTACTCATTGTTGGTCCTGTAATAATCTTTGTATAAACGATTGGGGTTGTTAGTAAAAGGGAATGGGGTAGATTTTAATATTTACATGCAATGGGTAGATAACATGCCTATAGGAATTGGTAATATGTTTGCTATATGTGTTGTTCGATTGCATGAGCATTGTAGGGATCATGATATTAAGGGAGCGCACACACATATTACTTGTTTATTATTAATCATGAGTTCAAATGCTATGTCTACTGCTACATGTTTATAGACAACATGCTTATAGGGAGCAAGCACCCCTTCAACTTGCATGATTACTTTCAAATATATTAGAGACCTACCTATAAGAACAAAAATGAACTTTCCTTCAATTCACTTAAGTTATTCACTAGAAATCATGCCTACATGATTTTGATCATTTCATTTGCTATTGTATCACATTGTTCATTAGAAATCTTGTTCATAGGACTAAGCTCTAAAGTACTATGCGTTAGAGATCCTGCCTATAGGAAATAATTGCTCCCTATAATTGGTTAATGCTAGACCATTCAAACACTGCTTCATGCACGTCATATGAATAATCCTAGGACTCTTTCCCTAGCAGATTCTGTTGTACCCAACTGCGTAGATCACTTAGGCATTGCACATATAGGATTGGTAATTTAAAACTCTCAACAATTAGCTTATGATACCCGCATGATTCTGTCTATAAGTTATATCCTGCATCTGAAATCACTTGCATACTTTGATCGCCTAGAAAGCATGTCTATAGGATTCTGCAGATTCCTTATCGGCATATGTGTTTGCGTGCATTTGTTGCTTGAGTGTGGAGGCAAACTTGATCCTTGACTGCCTATATGTAAAGTCCAATGTGTTTTGTATGTCGCCTAGTTTTGTTATTTTCAGCAGCCTAAGTTTAATTCTAGAACCACCCTAAGTAGAGATCTAATACCTCCTGCACCATAGGTAATGGACAGGTAATGCACATATAGGGTACGACTTATAATTGAATTAGAACGCTTTTAGGTAACAACTTTAACACAGTAATCGGGTAGCAGGAGATGATAGTTTGTGCCAGCTGAATAATATGAGTAACACCCCATCTTGAGGGAGTTACGAAGTATTATTTATGTTGCACGGGGTGATATTTTAGGCTAAAAAACTTAGGACCCCCCTCCTTTTTATATGTTGTTATTAGATCTAAGTAGTTATATTCCTATATTAGCACTGAGATCTATATTAATCATGTTGTAATAAAGTTGTTTGACTTCAGAATTCTCTTTGTTTATTTGATCACCTAACTTAATCATAATCCACATAGTCTTAAGTTCAGTCGGGACCCACAATTGTGGACCTCGAGGAGTGCCTAACACCTTCTCTTTGAGGTAACTTGAGCCCTTACCCAATCTTTGGTGACGTATACTAGTCCAACAGAGTTATCTGCATAATAAGTGCCCTAACACACCTTAAAAACCGGTAGGTGGTGACTCTCCTCTTTTAATACCTCCTGTAAAAGAGTTGTCACACATCGAAGCCCGCATTTTGTGAGAGAAAACGGTAGCGCGACAACATGGCGACTCTGCTGGGGATACTTAGGTTCTTACCATAATGAACTTGGCTTATGTGGAATAGTTTTCTTTGTTATAAAACGCACTTTCCTTTTCCAGCTTTATTTGCTAAGGTTTTCCCGTTCGCCTTTACTTGTTTAAACCCATTATAACATGCACATTCCTTCCCTTCTCCACCTTTGTTTTCTTAAATTTGTTACGACATGCACGCCCCTTTCCCTATTCGCCCTTATTTGCTCTAACTGCTCTTCATTTGTTTAAAGACTATTATATTGTTTGCTTTATTACATTCTCACATATCATCCACGGACTAACTTCTTCCATTGTCTCTCTTGTATGTTTTACCTTAATACTGTATTTATCGTTTTTTACATATTTATCACGCAAATACTTGGCAATGTGTTATTATCTTTGCATAAATCATGGTCCACATTATATTCTACTCGTACCCAACTAATACCATAGCGGCACTTGATGAGTGTCCGCGCTCTTCCGAAATCACCCTTTTAATTTGCAAAGGCTTATTTGTGGTAAAACTAGTCGATCAGCGGTGCAGTTGACGTTTCCGTGCCTTTCCCTCTCAAGTTGTCCGCTTGAGACTCTTCTAGAAACCACACTCTAATATTAACTTTGCATGCATCATGTCCAAACCTAGTATGGGTTAGAACGCTATCCGCGTGATAACCCGCTAAGGCAAGCCTTGTCCAAAGTCCGCCGAAACTTCCGTAATCCCTATGGATGCCATCATGATATGTGCATTATTTGGAGAAAACATGCACGTATGCCGATCATTAATGTGTAAATAGTCAAATCCGGAGGGGGAAAGGGTAACTTTATTTGTTTTGCAAAAATGAGGCACGAGGTCCCCAGGTTCGGCATGGTTCAAAATATCCCACCTTTACTGCTGGATCGGTGGAAAAAACTCTCACCAAGTGACAAAAACCAAGTAAAAAGTGTTCTCGGGAATTTAATTGAGGCCGCCACCATGTTTTGGGATGAGAAGAGAGCCGTCTTCCGTTTTGGCGATATAGTAATGACTCCTCTTTTAGAGGAAATAGGAGGCTTCGCTGAACTCCCATAGGATAGCCCTGGTTTGTTGGTTCCGGAATACCGTACTTCCAGAGGTTTCTTGAAAATGATGGGTTTCAAGAAAGATGATGAGTTACTATGTCTGAAGGAGTCTTATATACCATTCGAGTTCCTTTATGAGCGTTATGGGCACAGCAAGTCATATCGCCTTTACCATGATGAACTTTCCATTACTTCTTTGGGTTGGACACACCACTGGGTTTTCGTATTTATTGTCTGTTTTCTGGGAATGCTGATATTTTTGATGAAGGGAGAAAGGATCCACAATCAACTAGCTATGGTAGCTAGGACTTTAATTGAGGGAATTGAGGGGCAAACTTGATCTTGGCGGATATGTACCGGGCTTTAAACCATTGCAAAAAAAGGTTTGCAATCTGTTGCTGTAGGTATGGTTGTTAGAACACTTTCAGAGAGGTGAATACCATCAAGAACTTTCGTGACGGTCATGGAATGACCATATAGCCTATCATCATCCAAAGAGAATGACTCTTATCCCAAACAGGTTGGCACAACTGGGAAATGCTGTGAGTTGGGTACATTTCTTCAGCAATTTGACTCATGAAAGAGTGCATTAGATGTTCGAATGGTTCCCTAGCAGCGAGTTCATCACCAGGTCAGGAGAGACTCCTCATCTAGTGCTAATCGGGTTAAGAGGAATATATCCTTATGCTTCTCTAAGGGTTGTGAGGCAAGCAGGGAGAAAGCAGGTTATACCTCGGGTTTCCAACATGGTCCAGTACAAAGCAGACTTCAAGGCGAACACCATTCCATTCAAGTTCGAGGTACAACATATGTGGCATCAAAAGATCATTATGGAGAATGATACCATCGAGCCAGATCGGTATCACGCCGACCATGTGTACTTCTATCCATCATGGTTGGTAAATGATATAGCAGGAGATGTCAAGCTAAGGATTAATCTGAAGAATAGGGTCATAGACGACGCTGCTTAAGTGCAAGTCAAATACAGGATGTTGCGCAAAAGAATTTTTGAGTCTAACGCCGGGCATTTGGAATAACATAAAGTGGACATGGAAGCAATCAATGAGTGGAAAGGAATTGCTACTAAATCAACAAAGAGGTTGGAATATTTGGAGCATGGGTTGATGGAGCTTGTGGGAAAGATAAGGAAAAAGGATCTCAGACTGTCAGAATATAGAGGGCAACGAAGGAGGGCATCTAGCAAGGGCTTATGTGCTGTTGGACATGCGCGACCTGGGGAACTTGATCGATGGAGCTAAGAAGGCCAAGCATGGAGAAGGTAAATATATTAGGAATAACGTTTTATTTTCTTTCTAGACTCGTTTTAGACTTTGATTGAAATAAGGAAAATGCCATTAGCTACTCTTTATAATTGTTATCGTTTTAGAAGAGATTTGGTTCATTTATCACATTAATGAATTGACGCAATTATTGGCATCAATTTTCTCCAAACCTATATGTCGCTTAAGCCTACCTCGGGCACAATGAGGTCCCCAAAATTAGGACACGAATTTATAATACTGCAAATATCCTCTTAATAACCCTTACTGACTTGGTAACCTTTTTTGTTTTCTTTTCTTTTGTTTATTCCCATTCCCCAAAGGTTGGTTCGTGCATACTAGTATCATCCGCATATCATACTAGATCCAGAGGTCCTCCAACTCCTCCTTCACTAAGTGATCCTGAAGGCAAAACCAAAGGTAAAGAAAAAATGGATGATTTAAGCGGTATCATAAAGGACAATGCAGAGAACGTTGAAACCTCGGATGGTCGGAATACTCCAGCACAGAACGAATTGGTCCTACGTCTGGAACAGAAAATATTGGAGCTACAAGGGGAACTTGAGCAGGTCCGGAACATAGCAACCCTTTCCCTCACCCTAAACGTCCCCAACCTTAACTAATAAAACATAAACGCCCAGAACCAGGTACCTCCCCAGAACACACAAAATCCGCCAAATCCTTCCGCACCACATCAATACGCCACACCTCCTCAAAACCATAACCCTCCACCAATACCTACTCATCGACAACACCATCACCACCCAACTCAATACCCCCAAACAACTACATACCACACCCCTCAGAATGTACCAAAGCCTACTCCTGACCCGCAAAACTCAACCAATACATATATGTGGAAACCTTACCCCACACCCCACAACAGACCCTATACATACCCGAATCCACCGAGAAGGACATGCTCGTCAAGAACATGGCGGAGGAACTCAAGAAACTTACTGGCTGAGTTCAAAGTGTCGAAGGGGGAAATGGCATTGAGTGTTTGAATTATGAAGATTTGTGTATTCAGCTAGATGTAGAACTGCCAGAGGGTTACAAACATCCTAAGTTCAAAATGTTCAATGGAACTGGTGATCCGAAGGTGCACTTGAGAACATATTATGAGAAGCTTGTAGGAGTTGGCAGGGATGAAAGAATCCATATGAAGTTGTTCATGAGATATGGGTTAATTGGGTGAGCATGGCATCAGATTTCATGGATCGGTTCAGGTTTAACACAGAAAATGCACTAGACATTTTCTACATTCAGAATCTCAAAAAGAAGCTAACGGAAACTTTCCATGAGTATGCTACCCGGTGGAGGTCTGAAGCCGCAAAGGTAAGGCCAGCACTGGAAGAAGACGAGATGAATAAGTTCTTCGTCAGAGCTCAGGATCCGCAATACTACGAATGATTGATGGCTATCAAAAACCATAAATTTTCTGACATCATCAAATTAGGAGAGATAATAGAAGAAGGGATCAAAAGCGGAATGGTGAAAAATTTTGAAGCACTCCGAGCCACAAATAAAGCCTTACAGTCAGAAGGTATCTCCAAGTATTTGGGAGGAAAAATCAAAGAAGCCTCTAAACCGCCTGTCATTGAGACTAACCCAGATGATCTTTGGAGAAAGGTGCAGGCTAGAGAGTATTCTGTTGTTGATCATCTAAATAAAACTCATACTCAAATATCAATTTTATCACTGATGCAAAACTCCGAGGCAGGAATGCCCTGATGAAGGTGTTGAATGAAGCCTATGTACCCAACAACATCACCAGTGGAGAGATGGCCAACATGGTAAGGCAAGTAGAGGGAAGGAAGGAATGAAACTATTCCGCTCATCGAGAATAGAGGAAGTTGGTTGGAGAAACATACCATCGCATCGGGCGCGTCAACGCAATTGAAAAGGACAAATGGTGAAGCAGTAAGATAGAAGGCATATTGGCATGGACAGGGTATGAGCATGGCAAGGGTCTCGGTAAGAATCTCCAGGGGATCAACAAACTGATACAGCTAAAGCGTCACGACACAACCTTTGGGTTTGGGCATGAATACACCTGGAACGAGTATCAGAATTATTTATTTGGATGATTATCTGCACTAGAAGCAGATTTATTACCCTTAGTTTGGTGATACTCCTAGAAAATGCTCAAGCACTTGTGACACCGGGTTCTGGGATGATTATGGGATGTTCAATATTGAAATTGGAAAATATTGTTATTTATTGTGTAAATTCGTCTTTTACTACATAAATTGAAGTTAATTTATGATTTCAAAAATATTAAAATGAGAATTTAAGTAACTATTTAGTGTTGGCTTTCCTGACAGTGGTGTCCGGTGGCATCACGACCTTTAACGAATTTTGGGTCGTGACAATTACAGAATTGATGAAGAAGGAAATATTTATTATCGAACCAATTCGGTTGTTTGTAAAACATAATGAAAAATTTATTATGTATCAAGCCATAGGTATTTCATTGGTTCATAAAAGTAAGCACCAAACAAATCAAAGATACACAGAACAAAGATATGTTGATAAAAAGAATTTTGATGAATTCATTCTGCAACCTCAAACACAAAGAATAAATACTGACAAAATCTTTTTGATTTGCTTGTTCCTGAAAATATTTTATGGTCTAGATGTCATAGAGAATTGAGAATTCGAAGTTTTTTTAATTCTTTGAATTGGAATGGCGTCGATAGAAATTCAGTATTTTGCAACGAAATCAATGTAAAAACTGGAGTAAATTTTTGGATGAAAGGAAACCTCTTTACAAAGAGAAAAATGAATTAATTAAATTGAAGTTCTTTCTTTGGCCTAATTATCGATTAGAAGATTTAGCTTGTATGAATCGTTATTGGTTTGATACCAATAATGGTAGTCGTTTTATTATCTTAAGGATACATATGTATCCACGATTGAAAATAAATTGATAGTACTATACACCCTGTCTCGTATAGAGCATTTGAAAGAAAACAAATGCACACATGCTTTGGCTTACATCTCATTCGAATCTAATTCGAGTAGACGATACTAAATCAATAAGGTTTCGATTAGATCTAGAAATGAATTAACAGAATCTTCTTCATTTTAAGATTTTAGGTTTAAAAGAGTCGCTTTTGTGAATGAAAAAAATGTACCTACCATCTTTTTGGATTCCTATCTGAATCAAATTTTGAATTTGATTAATTTATTGGAATTGATATGTCACGACCCAAATTTTCCCTCCGTTTGGGCATCGTGATGGCACCTAGTCTTAGGGACTAGGTAAGCCTAACATTAACTAAAACAACATTATTTAAATAACATCTAACAGTTTGTAATAGTATTATCTTAAAATTTACAATTCCCAAAACCCGGTAGTACAAGTCATACGCTCTACAGAGTGTTTGCTAGAAAACTTCTAAATACAACTATCCTGAAATAAGAATAAATAGTGAATACAAAATAGGAAGGTGACTCCAAAGCCTGCGAACGTAGCATCAGGTTTACCTTGAGTCTCCACAGCAACAGTCCGCATAGCTGCTAACGAACAAAAGCTTAGATTAGCACAAAAATGTGCAGAAGTGTAGAATGAGCACACCACAGTGGTGCCCAGTAAGTATCAAGACTAACCTCGGTAGAGTAATGATGAGGAACAGTCAAGACACCTACTGGTCTAATAAATTGAACAAGTATAAGTATATGAACACAAGAAATGTGATATCTACATAAAGACTATGCAATATGGCTCATAATACAGTAATGACAATAAGAAAGGAAAGAACAAGTATCAGCGGAATACCATAAAAATGACATAGAAAAGTGAACGGAACAAAACCTAAATCCGGAATCACAGATATAGCAAGGAAAAGTAATAACTCAGCAACTACAACCGCTTTTACATCAGGTTTTAGTCATCAAACTCCACGAGGTACCGAATCTCGGACAAATCACAACTCACGGCACGACTCGCGAGTCTCAAAACCTTAACCCTAACACTTGGCATCCTGTGCCCTCATTACACTTCATAACCGCACTGACGACTCACGTGCCAATAGAGCCATTCTCACATAGAAGGCAAGTAAAAAAGGGTGAGCATCTATGCTCAACAATATTAAGAAAACCTCTTATCCGATAAGAATGCTTACTACGTTTATGCTTGTGCAAGTGTCCTAACATAGTCCATACCAGCAAATAAGCATATGGAAAAAAGAAAGGACATCACGTAGAATATTTCCTCACAAATTTCACAAAATAAAGCTCACACAAGTAAGTCCACCACTATACAAATATCAACAACAGAATGCCCCCAGGCCATCACAAATCATCACACAGCAATCCCTGACACATCCCACCTTGTCTCGCCACTTGTGCAGTAATAAAGTAAGTCCCCGCCTTGTCTCGCCACACGTTCATAACAATGTTCCCACCTTGTCTCGCCACATGCGCAAACCCCCCCCCCCCCATATATATATATATATATATATCCCGCCTTGTTAGTCCGCATGTGCAAATATCAATAGTAACAATAACACAACATAAACCTCGTGCATCACAATAACAACAACCGCACGGCATAAATCACGTGCATCACCAAAATAAGTACAACAGTAGCAATGATAATAATACAAGGATACGACAAATACATCAACTCAGAAATTCCAGAACTCAAGGAAAAAAAGGAACTAATTCACAAGGGGTAGGCACAATAGAGAACGCTAGTCAAAATAAGAACAGCTCAACAAGAAAGGAAATATTATATAACAACTGTCCACAATATACAGTTTGACAATGAGGGAGCTAACACAAGACGAATATCTAACTTCTTTTAAGGTTGGGCCATTAAGAGAGAGATACAACAACTTCAATTAAGGATAAGAAGTATAAAGATAATCATTTGCCTCAATTAAGTATGAACAATTACAGAATAGATAATTATAATTTCAGATAAAGATAAGAAGTTAGGGAAAGGACAACACGGCAATAGAAGAGATAACAATTTCAGTTAAGGCACATATGAATCAAATGAACAGCAAGAGTGGATCATGAGTCAATTAATTCCAATTAAA
This sequence comes from Nicotiana tabacum, assembly GCF_000715075.1. Classification (NCBI taxonomy): domain Eukaryota; kingdom Viridiplantae; phylum Streptophyta; class Magnoliopsida; order Solanales; family Solanaceae; genus Nicotiana; species Nicotiana tabacum. Next base: position 109,254,633 of record NC_134098.1, on the reverse strand, counting down.
GCAGGTAGAAGTGAAACTTGAAATTAAGAAATGTAATCGTAGTGAGAACAACTGCATATTCAATAAATATAAGGACCTAAGAATCCCTAGAAGGCCAATTTTCCACAATTAAGCCCGGGCACGTACTCGTCACCTCGCGTACACGGACTACAATTAGCATAGAAGACTCAAATCCTAAGGGGTAGTTTTCCGCACGAAGTTAGTCAAGATACATACCTCAAACAAGACAGACCGATACTTAAAATGAACTTCTCGGATGAAATGACCTCCGGACGGCTCAAATCTAATCAAAATAACTTCAAAGCACAAATAAAACTCATAAGAGACTATTCCATATCATAAAGCCTCAATCTTTATCAAAATCTAAAAAAGGGTCCAAAAGTTGATCCCGGGCCCGCGTCTCGGAATCGGGTAAAAGTCACAAAATACGAACACCCCTTTACTCATGAGTCTAACCATACTAAAATCATCAAATTCCTATACCATTTCATCCCTCAAATCTAGATTTTTCATTTTGAAAATCTTCTTCAAAAACCAGCATTTTCCTCAACTGAAAACACAATTTAAATGATAAAAATGAAGATAAAATCATGGAATATATTAAATACTAGGTAAAGAACACTTACCCAATCGAATTGCTTGAAAATGGCCTAACCCTCGATTTGGAAAACGTATATTCTGCCCAGATGACTATGCATCGCGATCGCGGAGTAAAGAATTGAGGCTGCCAAGAATGACCCTTCGCGATCGTGAGTGAAGGGACGCGAACGCGATGAACAATGGGCAAGAGCTTACACGAACGCGGGGCAAATGATGCGAATATGAAGAAGAAATATCCAACAGCCCCCAACTCCTAATTTCTACTACGCGAACGTGAGGAAACAAATTCAAATGCGAAGAAGGAGAAAGCCGACTTTCGCGATCGCGAACGTGATCATGCGAATGCGAAGAACAATGAATTCCTCCCCCAAAATTTCTCTTCACGAACGCGAAAGAAGAGACACAAAAGCGATTAAGGAAACTAGATGATAGAAAATAGCAGTTAAAAAATAAAAGGAAATGGCCCGTAGCCCATCCGAAATACGCCCGAGGCCCCCATGACCCCGTCTAAACACACAAATAAGTTCCATAACCTAACACGGACTCGCTCGAGGCTCAAATTACATCAAACAACGCTGAAAATATAAATCACACCACGAATCGAACTTATGAACTTCCAAAACTTTCAACTTCTAAAACTCATGCCGAAACCTATCAAACCAACCCGGAATGACGTTAAATTTTGCAGGCAAGTCCCAAATTGTATAACGGAGCTGTTCCAACTCTTGGAATCTCATTCCAACCCCGGTATCAAAAAGTCCACTTCCGTGTAAATCTCCAAAATTCGATTTTTGTCATTTCAAGCCTAAATCAGCTACAGACCTCAAATTCACAGTCCGAAATGCTCTTAAGTCCAAAATTATCCAACGGAGCTAATGGAACCGACGGAACTCCATTTTGGAGTCGTCTTCACACAGTTCTGACTACGGTCAAAATCCTAAGACTTAAGCTCTCGTATTACCTACTAAGTGTCCCAAATCACTCTAAATCATCTGCTAACTGAAACCAATCATGCACGCAAGTCAATACATATAATACGAAGCTGCTCAGGGCCTTATGCTGCCGGACGGGACTTAAATTCTAAAATAATATGAAGCAATTAAGTCAATATACCACGTTCAAATTACTGGGATTATTATTACTGATCGATAAAATCCATATCTGTCAAATAAAGAAAGGGGAAATTCGTTTATGGTAAAAAAAAGAGGATCTGTTGAATTTCAAGTATTCAATTTCACCAATAAGATACAGAGACTCACTTCACACTTAGAATTGCACAATAAAGACTATTTATCTTAGAGAGGTTTGTTGAAAATTTTGGGAAAATGTCAACGACTGCTAGCTTATTTGTCCAAAAACAAATTGAGTACGTTATAAAGAATTAATTAATCAGTTGGACATTCGAGAAACAAAAACTCATTAATTTGATTTATTGGAAGAGTCATTTCATTTTGACTTATATATTTCGATTAAATTTTGACGAACTTCTTTTCACTTTTAGTAATTCATGTAAGAATGAATCGGTAAAAACTTATGACTGTACCAATTACAAAAAAATACCTCATGATAGTCAATATGGGGCCTCAGTACCCATCAATGCACGATGTTCTTTGACTCATCCTTACTTTAGATGGTGAAGATGTTGTCGACTGCGAACCAATATTGGGTTATTTATATAGAAGGATGAGAAAATTGCAGAAAACCGAATAATTATACAATATTTGCCTTATGTAACACGTTGGGATTATTTAGCTACTATGTTCACAGAAGCAATAACCATAAATGGACCCGAATAATTAGGGAATATTCAAGTACGTAAATTGGCTAGCTATATCAGAGCTATTATGTTGGAGTTGAGTCGGATAACTTCTCATTTGTTATGGCTAGGCCCTTTTATGGCGGTTATTGGTGCGCAAACCCCTTTCTTCTATATTCTTCGAGAAAGAGAATTGATATATGACCTCTTTGAAGCTGCCACCGGTATGCGAATGATGCATGATTATTTTCATATCGGGGGAGTGGCTGCCGATCTACCCTATGGTTGGATAGATAAATGTTTGGACTTTTGCGATTATCTTTTAACAGGGGTTGCTGAGTATCAAAAACATATTACCCGGAATCCTTTTTTTCTTTAACGAGTTGAACGCATAGGCATTATTTGGGGAGACACCGCATTAAATTGGGGTTTATCGGTACCAATGCTACGAGCTTCCTGAATAGAATGATATCTTCGTAAAGTTGATCATTTTGAGTCTTATGACGAATTTGATTGGCATGTTCAATGGCAACAAGAAGGGGATTCATTAGGTTGTTATTTGGTATGAATCGGTGAAATGACAGAATCCATAAAGATTATTCAACAAGATCTGGAAGGAATTCCAGGAGGGCCTTACAAAAAATTTAGAAATCTGACGTTTTGACGGATTAAAAGATCCTGAATGGAATGATTTTGAATATCGATTTATTAGTAAAAAAACCTTCTCCGACCTTTGAATTATTGAAACAAGAACTTTATGTGAGAGTTGAAGCCCCAAAAGGAGAATTGTGATTTTTTCTCATAGAAGATTAGAGTGTTTTTCTTTGGAGATGGAAAATTCGCCCACCAGGTTTTATCAATTTGCAAATTCTTCCCCAATTAGTTAAAAGAATGAAATTGGCTGATATTATGACAATACTGGGTAGCATAGATATCATTATGGGAGAAGTTGATCATTAAAATGATAATTGATACTACAAAAATAGAAACTATCAATTGTTTTTCCAAATTGGAATCCTTAAAAGAAGTCTACGGGATCATATGGATGGTTTTCCCTATTTTGACTCTTTTATTAGGAATCACAATAGGTGTACTAGTAGTTGTTTTTTTAGAAAGAGAAATATCTACAGGAATACAACAACGTATCGGACCTGAATATGCTGACCCTTTAGAAATTCTTCAAGCTCTAGCAGATGGGACACAACTACTTTTGAAAGAGAACCTTATTCCATCTACAAGAGATACTTGTTAATTCAGTATCGGACCATCCATAGCAGTAATACCCATCTTTCTAAGTTATTTAGTAATTTCTTTGGGTGATCACCCTGTTCTACCCGATCTTAGTATTGATGTTTTTTTCTGGATTGCCATTTCAAGTATTGTTCCCGTTGGACCTCTTATATCGGGATATGGATCAAATAATAAATATTTATTTTTAGATGGTCTACGAGTAGTTGCTTAATTAATTAGTTATAAAATACCATTAGCTCTTTGTGTGTTATCAATATGTCTATGTCTGATTGGTGAAACCTAATATTTTTCCAAATTCTTTTCTTTTTAGAAATAAAGGTAAAAATATTTGATTGAATATATATATTTTCATTTTTATTCAGCATTTGGGTTGATGAACTAAACCATATAGTTATACGAGTGAAAGAAAATGACTTCTAAATTTGTACTAAAAAGGTTGAGTCTCATTTCCTATGTACAAGAATCAAATGGTGAAAAAAGTAAACATAAGCAAAAGAGATTGTTTACCCCAAGATTGGTGAATTATCATGATATCTTGAAGAGGGTTCAAAACATAAACTGTACGGAGTTTTTACTGTCTATTACCATAGGTGGATTTCCACAATGGGAGGTTTAAAGCAAAAATGAGTTGATGGTTAGGAAGACCAAGATACACAAAGGATTAGTAATTGAGATAATGTAAGTTATCCAAGAGGATGTTTCTGTACATAAAAGGAATTCAAATTGGGGCTTTACGTTCGTAGAAATGATCAAGAATTACTCCCCATGATTCTGATCCAGAGTATGTTCCTATCCGCTGAGTAAGTAAATAACTATCAAGAACGAAGTAATCATTTACTTTGTTTAAAAGTCCTTTTTCTGAGAGAGGAGAAAGGGAATGAAATAAAATAGAAATAGAAAGAAAAGAATCTAATTGCAAAAGCAAAAAGAGGGGATGTCTTTTTTTTCTTACTTTTTCCTTTTTTTGTTTTTATTCTTTCTTTCCTTTAATTCCATTTTCATTTATATTTCGAGAGAGAAATTTTTTGTCATGATTCATGAACTAATGGACTCTATAATTTTTTTCATAATTGAAAATTCGAGGTTGAAATATATATGTGATAATGCTATAAAGCGTATTTTATTTAATGATAAGGTTATTAATCAACAAAGAAAAATAAAAATTCTTAAAAGACGAGATCAATTCAGAAGCCCATATTTATTAGTTTTAAATATAGCAGACTGAATTTCATTGGTCTAATTTGGGACCTTAGGATAGATTTTTACTCTATCTGACAAATATATCAAGATAAAGAATATGAAAGGGTCCTTAGATTTATTTGTGACCTCTGAGGAGTCATATGAGGTGAAAATCTCACGTACAGTTATGTAATAGTGATGGGCATAGTAATGTTATCATCGACTATGATTATCTAACAGTTCAAGTACAGTTGATATAGTGGAAGCGCAGTCAAAATATGGTTTTTGGGGGTGGAATTTGTTGCGTCAACCCATCGGGTTTATCATTTTTCTAATTTCTTCTCTAGACGAGTATGAAAGATTACCTATTGATTTACCAGAAGTAGAAGAAGAATTAGTAGCAGGGTATCAAACCGAATATTCAGGTATCAACTTTGGTTTATTTTACATTGCTTCATATCTGAATCTACTAATTTACTTGGGAGGTTTAATCTTTCTATTCCGTACATATTTGTTCCTGAGCTATTTGGCATAAATAAAAGGGGTAACTCTTTGGAACACTAATTGGTATCTTTATCACATTAGCCAAAACTTATTTTTTTTGTTCATTCCTATTGCAACAAGGTGGACTTTACCAAGGCTGAGAAGGGACCAACTATTAAATCTTGGGTGGAAATTTCTTTTACCTATTTCTCTAGGTAATTTATTATTGACAAATTCGTCCCAACTTCTTTCACTCTAAAAGTCTACAATATTCTAGATTCATGACTTGTCTCAAACAAGAGAAGGAAACAAGAATAAAATATTTTTTATAGATATTCTAAATATGCTCCCTATGATAACTTAATTCATAAATTATGGTCAACAAACATTACGAGCCGCCAAATACATCGTCCAACGTTTCAAGATTACCCTGTCCCACGCAAATTGTTTACCTATAACTATACAATACCCCTACAAAAAATTGATCACATTGGAACGTTTCTTAGGCCGAATCTATTTTGAATTTGATAAATGCGTTGCTTGTGAAGTATGTGTGCGTGTATGTCCTATAGATTTGCCCGTTGTTCATTGGAAGTGGGAAACTAATATTCGAAAGAAACGATTGCTTAATTACAGTATTGATTTTGGAATATGTATATTTTATGGTAATTGCGTTGAGTATTGTCCAACAAATTATTTATCAATGACCGAAGAATATGAACTTTCTACATATGATCGTCGTGAATTGAATTATAATCAAATCACTTTGGGTCACTGACATTGGTTCTGGAAGGCACGTGAGTCGGAACGCTATGTTGAATGTGCGACCGAGACTACACTACATAGGTACCTGTTCAGGTGAGGCGTCAGTCGGTCCTAGAAACAGCGGCAGCATCGCAAGGAGTTAACGACCTGACGTACGGCAACCTAGGGATCACCAGGCAGCTCTTTCGCTCTATAGGGATTGGGGGCATAGCACAATTCTTCTTGGAGGAGGGTTGTTTGCCCGGTTGACTGATCCTGCCATAATGTACTTCTACCTATCATAGCACCGGCAACTGAAGTCGAGCATACATAGGATGATCTTCATACGTGAATAGCCGGGAGGAATTAAAGGGTGGTAGATGATAATGAGAAAGGGCGTCGCATCTGGATTAGCGAAAGGTGTTATGCCATGGAGTGGGGAATAGCCCTCGTCTCATGTAAGACAACTAAATGCACCTCGAGGTGCTGCCGAGGAACTGAGTGACCTTCTCGAGCACAGGATAGGTAATTGAGAGATAGAGCTAGCCTATTCGTTATGGGAATCAAATGCTCTAGGACAACTAGAGCTTACCTACGACACATGGCTTTCTCCGGCCAGCTTTCTATCGTGAAGCCAAAGACACCCCAAGATAAGGTATAACTATTGGGAATGGGACATGATCAATAGAACCTAGTTGGATCCGAGCTGGGATAGTGCCGCCCATTCTTAACCAGTTCTAAAAGGTTTCACTTATGCTGGAGGGAGCACCCCCACTTAGTGATCGGTCCGCTAGTTCACGCAAATCCGAAGAAGTTATCACGGACGAGCCACATACAGGGAAACTTGCACGTGTGGTTTTGGCCGGGCTTTCCTGAGGTATCTAATAACCTTGCTTCTGCTCGCCGCTGGAGTACCTCTCCTAACTATTGCCCATTTATTCTGGAATAATCTTTTTAGGGCGAACAATTTTACATATTTCTGCCAAATCCTTCTATTATTAAGTACGGCTAGTACCAATTTGATGTGTTTCAATTCTTACGAACAAGAGAGATTTGATGCTTTTGAATCCTTTGTATTAATTCCACTTCCTACTCGCGGTATGCTCTTTATGATCTCGGCTTATGATTCAATTGCCATGTATTTAGATATTAAGCCTCAAAGTTTATGTTTTTATGTGATCACATCATCAAAAAGAAAGTCTGAATTTTCTACGGAAGCCGGCTCAAAATATTTGATCTTAGGTGCATTTCCCTCTGGAATATTATTGTTTGGGTACGACCGGACAACTACCAATATCTATTAATATCTTTTCTTAGAATGGTCTTTAGAAATATATATCTATCTATCTATATCTATCTATTTATATTGTATTACTTAGATGTGAAACTTGCAGACCTCATAGGTTGTAATATTTTTCTTACGGGGGGAAAGAAATCAAAGAATATATAGACTAGTAGAGACCCTCTATGCAGTTGTCTATCTAGGGCGATCATTCTACATCTTTCCCCATAGCTCAGGGGCTGTGTCTCGATCTCCTATGTGTGAAATATAAGGGACTAGTTCATATAGAGATTCCCCTTGGTCTAATTCCACGCATTATGACGAAAGGGGAGTGGGCGTGGCGTAAAGTGAAGATTGGGAGGAATAGAAAAAATTACCTTATGGGGTATTCCGAAGGTGTAACCTAGGCAACGAAAAATAGGCCCGATACTTCAACTAGAGGAGCGACCAGTGGGTTCACCAAACCCTGACCCAGCATCGCACATTCTCCAGGTCCGAAGGGATCCATTGCCCAACTACCAACTCCTCCCGGAATTGCGTTATCAGAGCCGAGCCAGGAATGGCCGTTAGTGGATACCCTCCACTTTTTACCTGTTAGAGAGGCCCTCTTTAATACATTAAGAAAAGATGTTCATAGGGGCCAAAAAGACTCGATCATAGGAATTTAGAACACCTATGTGCTGGTAAACGAAAAACACCTCGACCGGATTAGAGTAAACAAGAATGTCGCATCAGGCCGCCCTTTGCCTTGAAAGAGTTCTCACGCGGCCACTGGCTTTCCCAAAATAAAGGGAGATCTGCTTCTTTCTACTTACGGAAACATCCGACATATACTATAGTCAAGTCGTTCGCCTATCTTTCTGATCTCCTTTCCTTCTATTCATCAGATTTTATGCTTTGACCTAGTGAAAAATGGGGTTGATGGTGTTGGCTAAAAAAAGGGGAGAGAGGAGAGCCTTAGGGTACGCTCACTTCTGCATTTTTGTTTAGGTTATTGAGATTCTCAATCGCTCTTTCTAGTGGGGAGGAATAGTATGTAAATGGCAGTTTTTGGACGAGGGAATCATTCCTCTCTAAATAAAAAGAAGCTATAATCTTTCTATTGATAGAGCATTCACGTCTGTGCATAGAATCGTGTTTTGACCTTCCATTATGTTCTTATGGTAGTTGGGTCGGAATCCGTGTGATGGTTCGAAAGTCGTTTCAAATATTATTTGCATCCCAAGAGAGATAGATTGTTGCCATTGTGCCTTTGTCGTCAAAAGGGGTACGGATAGCCTTAAAATACTGTTCCATGTCCCAAAGGTCTTCGAGCCTTGGTATTTCAAAACTCGTTGAATGGCTGTGGTTCCGGGACTCAAGTCTGGAGTCGCCAGGTGAGACATTCGGTTCACTAACCGGAAACCTATCTCCACAATAAGCTCCTCAATTTGACCTGGTCCGTCATGCTTTGGACATAACCACTGGGATCATTGAGTCCCCATGAAGACGGCTCTACTTCACTAGGAAGACGCGGTACTCATTAACGAGCGTCTGGTGACCAACGATTCTGTATTTGTTACACCCCATATTTTTGTACGTGGAAGTATGCCATAAGTAAATTGACATAAGCTCGAAAATGAGATGTTACACCATACGTTAAATATTTCGTCGTAAGTTAAGCGACAGAAGTTCGGGAATAAGATTATTTTGGGATTATAAGTATTACGTTATTTCAAACAAGTGATAATTAAATTTTTGAAGGTGAGAGGGTAAACAAATTGAAGAAGATGAGTTTCGTCAAAGTTTGGCAATTTTAGATATAATACGGTCCAAGCTATAATACCCAGTATTTATAGACTAGTGCCATACAAGGTACCACATGATCGTGATTATAAGGTGTACAAAGTGGGTTAAAAGTATGTGGTATTTTAAGTAATTTGAGATAATTCTTAATTATATGGGTAATTGGTTATTTATTGGATAGTGGGGGATTATTAAGTTAATCAACAGACTAGTGGTTAATTAATTATAATGTTTGGATAAGATTAATTAAGCCAATGTGGCAGCAATTGGAACAAGGATCAAGACCCAAATTATCACTCTTATGTTACATAGCAAGGTGGCACTTTTTAAGAGAATTTAGTGGCCAAATCATCATGCCATGTGGGGCCTACACCTAAAGGCTTAAAAACCTCTCTAAACTCACTTTATATCTCTACAAGGTGATGAAGGATGCTTCAGCAAGTTCATATAAGAACTTATATAATAGTAATGTGAGTTAACCAACAATTCACATGAGATTGTGTCTTAAGCAACGTGAGGTTTTGCGATTCTAAGGGAGTACAGTGCAACCTTTTCCAAGAATATCATACAAATTTTTCCCTACTCCAGGTATGTTAAGGCTAATCCCTTCCTTCATTTTGGCATGATCTCGTAATTACATGTGTTTGATAACGAGGCATAAAGAGAAGTTCATACTCCGGAATTTATATACATTATCCTAGTCTCATAAATTATAGTATTCTCCTTATCGGGACTTCATATTTAGTTGAGTATTGTCTTCTTCCAGTCAAGAGAGTAGAGATCCTATATATACAGTATTACAATCTTTTTCATTACCATCGACCTATAATCGATGGACAGGCCCTATTGGGCAACCTCTGATCATATGGTAAGTTATATACCGAGCCTACTGTGCGGCTGAGCGGCTATGAGCGAGCCTAGTTGGCCGAGATACAGAACCTAGTATGGCCGAGCTCCTATGAGCGAGCCTACTACGGCAGAGAAGTTATATATATATATATATATATATATATATATATATATATATATATATATATATATATATATATATATCGAGCCTTACAAGGTCGAACAACTATTTTACTTACTATATTGAGAAAGTGAGTCAGTATCCGCAGGTGAGCATATGTTCAGATTATCTTTGACTTTGTTCTCAGTTATTATATTATCAGTTCAGTTTCACTTCAGTATATTGCCTTACATACTCGGTACATTATTTCATACTGACATCCCTTTCTGGGGGCGCTGCATTTCATGCATGCAGGTTCTGACAGACAGACGGGTAGACCTCCTCAGTAGGTGTTGCCCGAGTTCAGCTTGATCGGTAAGCTCCATGCCCTTCGGAGTTCCCGGGTCTAGAGCTTTATGTACATCTTATGTATATATGTATATATGTTATGAGTAGGTCGGAGATCTATTTCGATCACAGTATATCCATCTGTAGAGGCTTGTAGACATATCCTGTCAGTTAGTGCAGTATGTTGGGCTTGTAGGCCTTGTATGCATATTTGGTTGGTTTGTCAGCTGTAGTAGTTATGACGGCCTTGCCGACCCAACTTTATATTGATGTTTAGTCCACGTTGGTTTCCATTTAGTTTTATATCTTGCTTCATAAATTGTCCTGCAATGTGGAGCATGGACAAAGTATGACATTATATGTTCAGAGCCCCTTAGTCGCAAGTTGGTACGCAAGGATAGATGAGGCACCGGGTGCTGGTCTCTCCCCCCAGGCTCGGGGCATGACATAAGTGGTGTCAGATCAGTTCTGTCCTGGGGAGTCTACAAGCCGTGTCTAGTAGAGTCTTTTTATGGGTATGTCGTGCACCACACTTACAAGCAAGAGGCTACATGGCATTTAGGGCTGTCACTCTTTCTTCTTACTTTAGATCGTGTGGTAGAGGTCAGTTGTAAGAACTCAATTTCCTAAACTCTATCTTATTCATAATACGACGATGCCTACATTATAAATACAGTTGGTAAGAGATTGCATTTGGCTGTGGAAGAGTTAAGCCAGAGGCACTCGATTTTGCATCATGCTTATGATGAGTAATTGTGAGGCCTTCAGCAGATCATGTGTGTACTAAGGCATGTAAGCCTATTGATAAGGAGCCTTAAAGCAAGAATATCTATCCACCCCTACAGTAAAAAGGAATAAGAGGATCACAAAGTAGACATAAGTTCGAGTAAGTAAAAGAAGCAAGGTGAAAAAGGGTACGAGATACCCAGTTAATGAAGATTATCGGTATTTTCAAATCAGGCATAGAGATATAAGCATTTTACGTTACCTTCAATAGTAATAGAGGTATGTACAATTGGTCATACCCATTCCAGTTATGCCCTATGGGGGTTAACATAAGTAGTTTAAAAAAAGGATGGGATATCAGGATCTGGCTGGGGATAGACTAACCCAAAATGGTGAATGGATTATTTGTGTTAGTTGACATTTCCGAAGGATAGTGCAAATATGCTAATATATCTCCTTGTGAGTTACCCAGATAGTGCAATCTAAAATAGTACTGCTAGATATGAGTACTACAAAGATGGGTACTGGAAGCTTGGAAGGGATAAATATTATCTTAGTATGGTTGCCGTCCCTAGTAGAGACAGAATCCTAGGCAACTCGAAGAGCCAATGGATGGAGCAAGGGGGCTAAGAGCAGAAGAACATCTTGTTCGCATTTTCAGAATAAAGTGATAGACATAAATATTAGCGAGAAATGAGAAAAGAGTTAACGAGGCATTATGAGTAAGATGCTATACATGGATGACAACGGTGAAAAAAATGAAATAACAGTATTACATAGTCTATAATCAAGGGAAGGAAAAGATGAGAGGTGCCAGGCCTGGAGGCAACAAAAGAGTATAGGCCATAAAGTCATATCTTCATTACAAGAAATAAGTTTGTGACTCTAACGTGCTTACCAGAAGGAAAAGTTAAACCCCAGAAATAATAGAAATCAGTATGGGCTGCTGAACAAGATAAGATAAACATGAATGCGGGACTGAGTAATTTGATAGTGGTCGACATCATGAGAATTTCAGATTTCATTCTGGCATTCAGAGAATGGTCATTCAGGAACACGCTTCCCTAAAGCAAGCAATGTGAGCAAAGTTTAGCTTAAGGGACGGTATGTGCTACTTACACTAAGTGTCACCCTCGCGAGCAAGGAATTTTGTTATCCTTGGTACAGAAGGATTACCGTAAGTCGAGTAAGGACCATCAATGATGTGAAGAGACAACAAAGAAAAAAAGATAAAACATCTATAGGTAGATCTTCGTAGCTCTAGATTTTAGTACTCCCATAAAAGGGGGAATATGGAGTGATGTGGCATAAAGTCAAAATTAAGTGGTTCTAGTAACTACGGAATGGTAAAGGAAGAATGCGATAAAAATGAGAAAGGGATGAGATTGCACTTATTCAAAGCCTACAAATATGCTACGATTCCTGAACATTATGCAGACATGACGTCAAGGAGAGAAAGTAAGGGTTCCGGTCCGGGATGTTTTTGATAAATAAGGAGCCAGTGCGAATGGTAAGTTAAGACAAAAGAAATAAACCTAGAATGATTACGCGGAATACTGATATGAGAATAGGTCAACGAGTAGTTAGTAGTTGATTCAAGAAAGGCCTAGTTATGGCTATACAAGAGGATACAGACAAATCAACAGATCGTGCAAGATAAACATAATGAACCCCAACATAAGGCATTCAGTCTCGCAGATATGACATCGTAGCCTTGAGAAATATTAAGATAGAAGTTGGGGTAGTAAAGGTACCGTATGCGGGTTACAGAGATAAAAGAGAGTGCCACTGGGAAGACAATCAAAATATCAACTCAAAAGCAACCCAACGAGTACAAGGGCATGAAGGTAATTAAGTAAGGATAAACGATGTAATAAGCTCGCAGCCTTGCAAGAATCAGAGGGTCCTCCCTAAGCACTACAATGAATGACTAGCTTAGGAAATAAGGGAGAAGGTTTCAACCTAAGCACAGTGACCGAAAGAGAAAATGGTCATGTAACAACAGTCTCACAACAATATTATATGCACTCCAAAATAAAGTGGCACTTACCGTGGCTAATGAACGGGAAATAAACATAGAAAGTAATATTCGAGACCATATGAGTTGCATAAAAATTCTGGCATGCGTGGGAAATAAGATAAACTAAGTATGTACGCAACAAGGGGGCAAAAAGACCAGGAAAAGTAATTGCCTACGTTTAAAGAAAGCTGAGATGTAATGAAAGGAATTATTCAATCAATGATCCAGAGCTAGTAACGTTCTGAACGCACTTAAGATTTCAGAGTATTATCCATGCAACATATATGTTGAAAATCATACGGCCGTAGAAGGTTCCGGTATAAGTTAGAAGGAAGAATTGAGCCCGGGTCATAGACAACGGATTGAATTGTTAAAGGATTGTATCATGGATATTCCATAGCGCCCATAAAAGGCTAAAGTAATCACTAATACCAGGAACCACAGTTCGGAAGATAGCTTAAGCCTACATAAAGGCCGATCAGAAAGAAGAGGAAACTAAAGAGTTACGTCAACCAAGTAAATCACGAGTCTGATTATTGAACCCAAAATAATATAGGCATAATGATTATGAACATTGCAGAATCACTCTTAATATCAGAGGTACAAGAGAGATAGCACAACAACCATATTCTATAACGGCTCTACGATAAATCCATTTATAAAAGTATGAGCCTCATATGAAGTCAGTATGAAGCCCCCAACGGATTGTGTATGCACTAGAGGTGCAAGTATTGTAATAGATCTTCAAGTTGTGGATGTGAATTATACCTATGTAGAAGAGAGGTCATGAAAGAGATAGAAGATGTGATGCGATAATTTAAGGTAAGTAAGGTAAAGGTGAACAACATACAAGATACTCGAATACAGACGGTTGTGAATAGTCCATACTTCAGATAGAAGGCTAGAAGCACGGGGATTCAGTATCCAGGAATGATAGCAGCGTCGTCAGTAGCATATTCTCTAGCCTATGGTTTCTAGGTACCGAATGATCCAGCCAAGAGAGTAAAGAAGAGTTACAGACGATGTAATATCTTGCTTGATGTTCCAGAATAACATAAGAAACTTTATGGTGCAAGCAAGTTGAAGGAAGGTTACGAGTAGTATAAATAGATATGTATAGGTTGCAAGCTAAAGTATGAAAAAGCGAAAAGGTTTTAGGAGGAAAGAAGTAAGGATAAGAAAGGGAAAGTAAGAAGGTGACGAGAATGGATAAGTCCTCAGGATTGAGCCCATGTAAACAAGAGAGCTGATGGTTTCGCTGCAGTGTAGAAAGCTCAGTATAGCCGAATGAACTCAAAGGAGTCTAAGACTAGTATCATTTAGATTAGATGGAATGTTGCCCTGGTAATAGAGTGAGGATGTAATTGTGATAAATAAAGTGATTTCAAGAATTGTACAGGATTAAAATACCCACGTAAGTGAATTACATTGGGATGCTATGAAATACTGTTATGGAAGTATAGTATCGTATCGCCCCAGGTGAATTAGAAAAATCACTTTAAATGTTTCAGGATGCAACGTGAGCCCTAGTGATTACGTAAGAGGTTTCAAGTTATTAGTGGTGGATTGTATCTTAATATTGAGGTGAATCAACAATGGATGGATAAAAGTCACAAAGTATGAGATGAGATTAGGCCATCATTCTTAAGATGAACAGTAATGAGGAAGCATTAAAGGACTTAGACTTATACATATAGGATAAGCACCGAGAGTAACCTGGAGTTTGGAAGCATACCTTAGTAACGATAAATCAAAGTAAGAGTTATGGTATAGTATGCCCTATCTAGATGCAGTAAAGTCATACAGATCGATAACTGTGTCTATGAAATAAGATATAGCAACATTCGTAGGTTTGAAAAAGTATCGAGAGAAGAACTTCAGTATACCTATAGATGCCCAGAGAGACATCTTGTCAAGCTCTGTATATGTTTACAAAGTGATGCCTAAAGATTGGCTAAAAACTAGAGGAAAACGCTGGAGAGAAGAGTCGCATAAGCGCACATACAAGGAAAAAGTGGTACAGGCTGAATAATAGAAGGTAGCAACAGTTACGAGATTGGAAAAATTTTGACCACAAGTCATGGTATGAGAAAGAGGCCTAAAGAGGGGATGCCCTTGCATTTTGAGTTATTTGCCGATCAGTTTCCTAGATGGAAAGGAAAGTATTAAAATATTCGGAATACATAAGTTATGAAAATGATAATTGCATCAGTCAACATTCTAGGATGAATGTTCCAAAGGGGGGAATAATGTTACACCCCATGTTTTCATACGTGAAAGAACGCCATAAGTAAATTGATATAAGCTCAGAAATGAGATGTTACATCCGTACGTTAAAAATTTTATCGTAAGTGAAGCGATAGAAGTTCGGGAATGAGATTATTTTAGGATTATAAGTGTTATGTTATTTCAAACAAGTGATAAGTAAATTTATGAAGGTGAGAGGGTAAGCAAATCGAAGAAGATAAGTTTCGTCAAAATTTGGCAATTTGAGATAAAATACGGTCCAAGCTATAATACCCCGTATTTATGGACTAGTGCCATACAAGGTACCACATGACCGTGATTATAAGGTGTATAAAGTGTGTTAAAAGTATGTTGTATTTTAAGTTATTTGAGATAATTCTTAATTATGTGGGTAATTGATTAATTATTGGATAGTGGAAGATTATTAAGTTAATCAAGAGATTAGTGGTTAATTAATTATTATGTTTGGATAAGATTAATTAAGCCAGTGTGGCAGCAATTGGAACAAGGATCAAGCCCAAATTATGACTCTTATGTTACATAGCAAGGTGGCACATTTTAAGAGAATTTAGTGGCCAAATCATCATGCCATGTGGGGCCCAAACCTAAAGGCTTAAAAACCTCTCTAAACTCACTTTGTATCTCTACAAGGTGATGAAGGATGCTTCAGCAAGTTCATATAAGAACTTATGTAATAGTAACGCGAGTTATCCAACAATTCACACGAGATTGTGTCTTAAGCAGCGTGAGGTTTTGCGATTCTAAGATAGTACAATGCAACCTTTCCCAAGAATATCATACGTATGTTTCCCTACTCCAGGTATGTTAAGGCTAATCCCTTCCTTCATTTTGGCATGATCTCGTAATTACATGTGTTTGATAACGCGGCATAAAGAGAAGTTCATACACCCGAATTTATATACATTATCCAAGTCTCATAAATTACAGTATTCTCCTTATCGAGACTTCATATTTAATTGAGTATTGTCTTCTTTCAGTCAAGGGAGAAGAGATCCTATGTATACAGTATTACAGCATTTTCATTACCATCGAGCTATAATCGATGGGCAGGCCCATATTGGGCAACCTCTGATCAAATGGTAAGTTATATACCGAGCCTACTGTGGCCGAGTGCGTATGAGCGAGCCTAGTTGTCCGAGAAACAGAGCCTAGTATGGCCGAGCGCCTACGAGTGAGCCTATTACGGCAGAGCAGTTATATATATATATATATACCGAGCCTTATAAGGCTGGACAACTATTTTACTTACTATATTGAGAAAGTGAGTCAGCAGGTGAGCATATCTTTAGATTATCTTTGACTTCAGGTTACTTTCAGTTATTATATTATCAGTTTAGTTTTAGCTTTTAGTATATTGCCTTACATACTCGGTACATTATTTGGTATTGACGTCCTTTTTCTTGGGGCGGTGCATTTCATGCGTGCAGGTTCAGACAGACAGATGGGTAGACCTCCTCATTAGGTGTTGCCCGAGTTCATCTTGATCGGTAAGCTCCATGCCTTTCGGTGTTGCCGGGACTAAAGGTTTATGTACATCTTATGTATATATTTTATGAGTACGTCAGGGCCAACTTTACATTGATTTTTAGTCCACGTTGGTTTCCATTTAGTTTTATATCTTGCTTCGTAAATTGTCTTGCAATGTGGCACATGGCCAAAGTATGACATTATATGTTCATAGCCCCTTAGTCGCAAGTTGGTATGCAAGGATAGATGAGGCACCGGGTGCCAGTCTCGCCCTCTAGGCACGGGGCGTGACATGATTCCCCTACCTTTCTGTCATAGTCTACACTTGTCCGTCCAAATGGTCGACCTTGCCATCAAGTTGTGTAACTCGATCCTTGAGTGTTTCCTTAACAACAACCTCCATTGACAGCACTCCACTGCTATCGTCATGTACATGGTACAACAAGAAGAGAATTAGCAGAAATCGAAAGGTTTTTACCCAAAACTCCGCTCTGATACCTCCTAAAGCAAAATAGGCACGCGCACAGGTAGAGAGTCTGCCAGAGTCGTGCGGCCCCAAGTAATGCCTAGTTTAGTGTAGCACCTGGGTTCCGCCTTCTCCTTGCCTTGCTGAGTTTTGCTTCTGATCTCTCTCTGAGTCTCTAGTTCATTTCCTTCCACTACCGATCTTCTCACTCTGCTGCTACTGGAGCAACTGGATATCGACCTAAGAGATACTAGACCAGGTGCGAGAGGAAGGGATGCTGCTATTGATGGACCGGTGCTATCTCTGGATCTAAGAATCATGGAAGACGTAATTGAAATATGCACCTGGAATTAAATCACATTGGTATAATGAGTCGGAAAGGAAAAAGAGGAGGAAAGAAGCAAGGGACTGAGCGACGAAGCGAGGTTTGGAACCCTTCAATTACAAAGTGGAAGATGCCTCTCACAATGGGTAGGATTACTGCATTTCTTATATTTGACTCTTCTATTTGATAATATATATAGGGAGTTGGGGCAGGTTGAAGGGGAGGGGAAGTCAATTTAAACATAGTGCCACCATAACCCTAAGAAAACGAGATTGGGTTTGTGTGTGTAGACTATCCTTGGAAGTGTCTATTCTACCAAACCACGGGACGCAGCCGTAGATCGAGCCCTGGAAGTCCTCTCCTCGCGGCTCCCTGCGTTGATATTCGAGGAAGTTGCTCTCGACACGAGGGATATACAAGAAAGACCTGCTCTAGATCCCCAAGTCTCCATGGTCGTTCTTTTTAACATCTCTTTCTATTCTTATAATGTAATGCTATCAGTCACCTCGTACTACCCCCCATTGCGCATCCTGTGTAACATCAAGGAAAGGGAAGGCTCATACTACCGCGGCGGGAGGTCGTCTCCCAACACATTCCCCCCTATAGTTGATCTGCCACAGATTGAGGCATATCTTTTGGAGATGGTCACGTCAGCGGCGGCAAGTGGATCATTCACGCGCAGACTTAACTGAAAAAGAAAGATTCCATTGTGTTACCGACCTTCTTCCCTTGACTGGTGTTTTAGTCTTATTATCCAAGAGGACACTTTAATCTTGCTTTAGAGGCCCGAATGCTTATCATTCTTGCCTTCTAAACTTCTTTATATCGAGGGTTGAGGAACCATATTATCCTGCATTCCTTAAACCTATGTAGTGAGTCGTGTAGGTAGCGTGTTTAAATTAGGACCATACATTGGGATTCCATTCTCCTCATCGCTAGCCAGTTGGGATGCTATCTCTTTTCTCCTTCGTCACTCGACCATCAAAATATGGTATATAATTAACAAACTCTTTTTTGATATTTACTTAAAACTATACTGAACCACCTATCTATTCATTTTTTGGCGTTGTCCCGACACTTATGAGCATCACTTAGGCCTTCATTGATGATACTCTTATAGGATCTACAGCGCTTCAGTAGGCCCTAGGCACTGATGTAAGGTTAAAGATTTAAACAATGCAACATACTATCCATAAACATTGTACTCCCACAATATAATAAGGCAAGAAAGCGAAAAATTTTAAAAACGTAAAATGGAAAAAGTGCCCCCTTTTGATTAGCCTATTTCCAAGAGGGAGAAGGTCTTTTGGCAATCTCAAGAATACTCAAAATTGGTTATTTGTCCTAATCGAGTAATCTATGAACAGTTATCACCTACATAACCTGCCTCCCAGACCAAGGGCAGAAGGTATCAGATCAGTTTTGAGATCCCTTTCTGTTAAACCAGTTCCTTTACTCTTTTTGAATGAATTACAGTCAGTAAAGTAATCTGGTGGAAGGGGTCCATAGAATAAAAATTGGCTTCTTTTTATTTTTTCTATTTTTATAATAGATAAAGAGTCGAAACTAAGGGTACGCTCTCTAGAAGATTTGCTCGGATCTTTTTTTTTTCACTTGGTCGCATGGTATTTTGAAACCTCTTTGCTTGCGGGGGCGGGAGTGGAAAGAGCACTTAGTGAAAGAATCATGTGGCATGGTGAAAGGTTTCCCGTTGGGGTTTTCGACCTTTCAGGTCTCCACCTACTTGTGGAATGGGGGGGAGGTCCTTGATATTAAGGTGTCAAGGCAGTCAAAGAAGGCCGCAGGTGGAAGCTACCGATGCTTTAATAATTTAGTAGACTCCTTGGTGCCAGTCCGTGCTTGCTATCATGCTGGTAAAGGTAATGGTTTCTGTCGCTTTTATCTAACTATTGGATTTGGACCAATGACTCTCGCCATATGAAAGTGATACTCTAACCGCTGAGTCAAGTAGGTCAAGCTGAGTCAAGTCACCCTATAAGAGAAAGTTGTGCAACCAAAGTAGCCCTTACTAAGAAAGATAAAGCGTTATCACTATACGAAATGAAGCAACGGCTAGCACGCTAAGCTAAGATCAACCAATGTTCCAACGCGGAGCCTTTCTTTCTTGGTCATTTGTCTTAATAAATGGATTCTGATTCATGCAGTCGTTCTCTACTGGATTGGTATTTTCGGTCCCACTCTCCACCATAACAAAATGTTTCCACTATATCTCAGGATTAGTCAAAGGAAATACAGCGGGTCCAAGTAGGAAGAAATTTACTAAGAAGTAGGGCATATAACAATGTATCAATTCATTCAACAAGATACGTTCGGATCAGACCAGGATGAATGGGATTGGTCTGACCTCTCGCTCGGATATAAGACTCCCGCCGCTGACAGATGTTCCATGCTACCTTTCGTGAACAGCTATTCCTGAGAATGAATTGTGATATTGCGCCGAATAAGCTACTGCTCTATTCTCGACTCGAAATCCATAAAGGACTTTAAGGGAGATAAGATAGGGAGCCCTATACCATACATACTGTTACCTTGGGACGACTGCACGTTACATCATAGCAGCACGACCAAATGGAGGTGGAAATCTCTTGGATAGGTTGGGCACTAGCTAGCTCCTTCCTTATACTGATATAAAATGTTGGGCCTTCCCCTTATTTATTAGTATTAGGCAAGTTGCTCAAGGACTTCTACTAGGAATGAAAGTTCCATATTATAGGATCCCTAGTAAAGCCAATTAAATGATGGCCGCTTATCTGAGTAAGAAGACGATGGCTCCTATTATTGGTGAGCGATCTCATCTACATGTTATCTTTGGGCGTTTTACTCTCTTTCAACGAGATGACTATTCAAACATCAGAGTATTCGGATGCATGTGCTTTGTTAAAATTCCATCTCCCGCACAAGACAAATTGAGCCCTACATCTCACTCTATGTGTTTTCTTGAGTGAGGTTGCGGTACCCCTCTATCAAAAGGGCTACAAGTGTTAATGATCCTTCTACACGACGATTACACCTTTCTTGGCATGTCACCTTTTTCGAACATGTGCCTTACTACGGAGCTCGGGGCTTTGAGATTCCTTGTGATGGTAGGCCATTATGTTCCCTTGTCTCCTCTTAGAGGGGAGGGGTGGAACTATTGAGGAGTTTATGTGAAACAGCATTAGAATTCTCTGATTTAATAGTGTCAACAAGATCCAGGTGACCAGAGTGATCAGCAGCTTGATTAGCTTAAGGGGAAGTTTCGCAGGTTTGTGAAGACAGATTCTCGTCACTCAATTTTCAAAGCTCAGCCAAATGATTCAGTGGTCTCCCTCTCTCCCTATACTTCAAACCAAGACTCTTCTTCAGATTTGGGTTCTCTAGCTTTTACTCTCGGGGTACGTAGATCCACCCGTATTCGTTTTCCTATTCATAGGTTTGTATCAACTAAGTCTCTATCTACTTCCCACGAGTCTTTTTTGCAACTTCATCCATCTTTTTTAACCTGATACCTTTGTAGAGGCCATATCTCAACCCTGCTGGAAGCTCTATGAAGAAAGAGATCGTAGCACTACAATGGTTTGCTACTTGTGATTGAGTGTCTCTTCCTCTAGATTGGTGAAGGAAGAGAGGTTGAAGGCTAGATTGATGGCCAAAGGAAACACACAAGAGTATTGAGTCGAACCCCTTTAGAGATAGGGGAAAGATTTTCCCCAGTTTGGCGAATTGCATCCCTGCGCAACGAATTGCATTGCCAACCTCCTGATTGTCTTCTTATCATTTTACGTTGCATGTTTGGGATACGTTTTGTTTTCAAATTCCCTAATGTCAGTAAACCATGGTTTACCATTGGGTGCCCTTTCAATGGCCAAAAGATCACTATTGAACATGCCGGGAGTCAACTAAAAAATTTCTATTAGGTTGCAATACATCAGGCTACTTCTTTGTTCTATCATGATTGGGCGGACATTCCCTCAGGAATGTTTATCATGTAGGACAGTGTTGCCAATGCATCTGCGAACTTATTTTTTGAAATTGATTTTCTTGAATTGATCAGTGAGCTTTTCAAAATAAGCATGGTATGTCAAAAGATTTTCATATTTTGTTTTTAATTTCTTTTGAGTTTGGCAGATGATAAGCGTCGAAGGAAGTATTTAATCCATGGATACATGCTTCATCTTCTGTGGTATTCTTAGTTCCTTAAAAGTTCCGCTTAATGGCAATGGGGGTGTGCGATTCATCAGGTGCAATCAGCAATGCCCCTACTCCGTACCCATTTTGATTAGTCGTGCCATCAAAGTCAAATTTCCATGCCCTACTCTTCTGTGACAGTTATTTCCTCATCTGGGAAGCAATCCTTAAACTCATGTTCCTCCTTGATAAGGTGCAAGGTGTTCTTCTATCTCCCTTCCTTTTTGGTTACATACGTGATGTCGAGTTCAGACAGAAGCAGTAACCATCTTGTGGTCCTTCCCGTTACTTTAAGGCGGGTTTCTCAAACAAATTTGTTTTTTGTAGGTCCATGGAAGCTATTAAATGTACTTGGTAAGACAGCATGTAATGCCTCAATTTCTGCCTTACCCAAACCAAAGCCAAGTAGGTTTTCTCCAAATTGGTATACCTGGTCTTGTAGTCAGTCATTTTCTTACGTTGGTAGTATATGATCCCTTACTTCTGTCTGTCTTCATCGTATTAAGCCAACATAGAACCCATAGTGGTTTCAGTGACTTATAGGTATAGTAATAAAGGCTTCCTGGCATTGTACGCACTAGACTGGAGTACTTTATTTTGTCAAAAGCTTTCTGGCGGGGTTGATTCCATTTTCCTGCTAAATTGTGATTTCAAAATTTGTGTATCGTCTCGCAAGTGGTTATACAAGAGAAAGTCAAAATCTGATGGGAATATTGATTGCTACAAGGCTCGCGTGGTAGCCAAAGGCTACAACCAGCAATAGGGTATAGACTATGATGAGACATTCAGTCCAGTTATCAAGATGGCATCAAGGATGATTAGGTGTGACTTGCTTGATAAGGGAAAGAGAAGACGTCCCTCAAAGCCCCATTAACGCAAAACAAGTCGATTCCTACATTTTTAAATTACCAGAGACTCTTAGCTACATAGCTATACTATAGACTCTAAAGGCATTACTTGACTGAAAGAGTGCCTATATTATGGGGGTTTCCCTTTCCAACATCTGACTTATATACATGTCAACATCGACTTAAGAAGCACGAAAAAGAAAAGTAGCTACCTCAGGAGAGGGATGAGAGTAGTCTTTTTTCAATAGGCTAGCTGCCTATTGCAAGAGTTCCTGACCTGAAAGGACACCAACATGCTGCTACTGAATGTGAACAAAGTCAAGGAGATTGAATGAACAAAATAGAATTAGGTTTTTTTATGACTGCTGAAGTGACCGAACGAAATGTTGGATTGATTCAATACCGAATCCCAGATCTCCATAGACGACTAATGGTAGGGGCTGCATTTTTCGGAAAGAAAGATAGTGGAAAAAGAATGTTAATCAAGAACTGACGTCTCATGCCGACCCCGTCTGCAGTTGCTACTACACTGATACATCCGGATAAAGTGACCCATACTGGTGGAATAATTGCAATGCGACTATACCGCATGCTGATAAAGGGAAGATAGTATTCCAAGCTTGTCCCAGCAGTCAAGTTTGGTCCTCCGAAAAGCAACCCGGCCGGTATACACCCCACAGAGGAAATTAGGCTGCCAGGTGAGTAAGTATATTCAACAATAATTTGCCAACATGGTTCCTAGGCCCTACTAAGTAAAGGGGGATGTGTTCATTCCCAAACATCTTCGTCAATACTCCATCTGCCCCACGCCAGGTGGGTAAGGGGGAGGATGTCAAAACCTTACCCATAAAAAAAAGTACATAGACCTGTTCACAAAGAGCTACAAGACAACAAAAAATATTACTGCTAATAAAATGAAAGTGAACAAAGCCAAACCAATATGATATTCAATAACCCCACTTTTTTGAGAGAAAAAACCTGAATTTGTTATGGAAGATCAGTTGTAGAGGAAAACCTATTGTCAAACTGAGAATTGCAGCTGAAGTTTGCTAAAGAGTTTGCCACTTTGTTGTTTTCTCTAAATATATAGACTATTTTGACATGGCCAACCGAGAATTTGGATGAAATGAAGCTCCACCATGAGTCTAGGTATGGGTTATTTTAAGGGCTTCTTTATTTTTATTGAAGCAATCAACAATGATTTTGGAGTCAATTGCGAGTTTACGAGCTTGATGAATGTAGAGCGCATTAAGAAGAATAGAATTAGTAAACGTCCAAGATGATCTGATGTCAAGAAGCTGAGAACAGTCTTTCAGCCAGTCCGTAATTTGTTGAATAATAGCAGCTGGTTGAGATATTAGGTTTTTTAAGTTACTACTATTGCCTTCCTTCCAGAGTTCCCAAACTGAAAAAATAGTAAGCATAGATGTGACGTAGCCAACTTGGGATTGCTTGCGAGATCTGTTAAACCGCCAGGACTAAATGTAATCCGTTTGGAAGGATCTTATATTGAAAAGGCGATCAAAATGGTTCCAAACATCCATAGCAAGCTCACTCTTGATGAAGAGGTGATCAATACTTTATTTATCATGCTCCGAACAGCACAAGCATTTGCTTGCTAATCTTATACCTTTCGTTTGAATTTATTCACTTAACTTATTCTGAATTCCCCGTATACAAAGTCAAATAAGAGCTTCCATGCAAAAATGCTAATTATTGTAGGAATGTCTTTATCCCTGACAAATTGAGTCCAAGCTTGAATGCCCGTTCGATTTCTTACTGATTCCCAACCAGCTTTGAGAATAAATGACTCACTACGATTCTTTTTCCATACCCCCTATCCTACTGATGAGATGTGAATATACCACTATTCCTGAAGAATCATGACAGATTTGTTAGGGAGAAAAAAAAGAAGGATTCGAGGTTGGTTGAGATGCTCCTTCTGTGGCTGATAATGGGGAGCGACAGCTGGATAAATTGATTTGGATATGGAGCTCTTATCCGGTCGATGGACGTCTTATTTGATCCTAGTTTTGTCAATGATGGAGATTCAGAGATAGGGATGGGTACTGGGGGGGGGAACTAGTGAAGTTACTGCTTTCAAGGTTCTTACGCATTAGAACAGATGAAGTAAAGTTTTTCAAAAGACCTTAGCTAAAAATGGAGAGTTCGGGTCTGCTTCCTCTTACTAATGGAAATGATGAACGGATAGACTCCGTAGACCTAAGATCAATAAGGGGGAACTAAGAGATTGAGTAGTTGGTGGAACCGAAGAAATAAGAAAGATGGCTGATACCGAAACGAGGGAACTATTTGGTGCCCTTTCACCTTCTATAACAATTCCTTGCATTTGACCTGAAGAAATATGGGATTGACTGACTGAATTAGATGGTATCCACTTCACCAGTTGGTGTTCTTTGGCGAAGGGAAACTACAAATCGGATCAGAATCCGCTCATTAGCTATTAGGTTGCGACCAAACACACTCACGCAAGTATACGCGGTCGTCGAGTAATAAAGTGACTAAAAGTCGGATGTCGAACCCACGAGGACTTATGATTAGCTATTAACTAAATTAGACTATCCTAATTATCTAAACAAGAATTAAATCTAAAAATATTTTATTCCAATTAATTAAATAAGAAAAATTATAAATAATAAACTTTGAACAGAGAAAGAGCAGATTTTAATGATATCAATGTAATGAAAACGATCTAGGGTTATGGGCTATCTAACAATCCTATTGTATTCTTCAATTGAATTGACCGACTAATTTATCTAGCTTATTGGTTGACAGGGTTAATGCTCATAAGAATCTGTCGAGTTCTTACTCGCCTATTCAAGCTAACCTAACGCCTATATGTCTATGGAGTTAGAATCAACAAGAACGCATTTATAATTCCTGTAAATCAACCAAGCAAGGCAATTAGGTATATGTCTATCCTAACTACGAATCCGTTCCCCGATGCCCGAGTTCAAGAACTTGCCCTACTCAATCCTGTATGCAACATAGGATTCCCACTTTCGCGTTCAATTCTAGATTCGTAGATAATATTCAATTGGTGATCAAGCAATTAAATAATTAAGCGCAAGATTGAATAAATAAACTAATATGATAAATCAAGTAGTCAAAATCAATATCCGAATAACAATAGTCATGAAAGAACCACAACCCTAGAACGTGAAGTTTAGCTCCACATAGACATGGTAGCCAAACAACAAATCATATAAAGAAACATAAAAATTACTAAGTTTGGTGGGAGAAAGATGAAACTTGATGAATTCCGGCCTCCACAGCTTTGTGGCTTTTTCCCCCTTCCCAATATGTTAGATGACCTAAAAGAGGCGTTTTTGGCTTATATATTGCGTACCAAAGTCGTGGGCCAAAGTTCTCCTATTTCTAATCCAAATCAGCTTCAGGGATTGATGCTAGGGTGGATGCGTCGCATCCACCTCGTCCTCCACTTCTCAGCTTCGGATGCTACGGTGGACGCTATGGGCCGACTTCACTGCTAAGGGTGCACGAAAGATGTAGTTTTTCTAGGTTGGATGCGACGCATCCAACCCTTCTTCCTCTGGCTAGACCACCTTTTCTTCATATTTTGCACTCCAAACACCTTAAATCGTCACACATAACTTAATTAGTCATAAAACCAATAATTAAACCATGTTGGGCATTTTAAAGATCAAATAACATCAAGAGGCGGTTAAAACATGGGTAAAGTAACATCAACACATATCGAAATATGCCAAACATCAGAGGGCTAAAAAGAAGGTGGGAATTTCCTTTTCTTTTTTCATAAGATGGGGATCATTGGATTGATTGGTTCTTTTATCCCCGAGGTTTTATGGCAAGCTCGAGCCTAGATCCCAGGCATTGGATATGGAAATGCAAGAGAGGTGGTCAAATTAGATTTGTGGTTCGTGATTGGGCCCGGGATCGGGGGATTAGGGGTGAGAGCGTTAGAGCCAGCCTTTTTGTTTCAATCGGAAATAAGACTTGGAGACATTGAAAGATATGGCTTAGATCAATAGCTGATCTGTGACAGTAGAGATAAAAGTTGAAATGAAATTCTAAAAGTTCAGGTGATTTGCAAACATTTCACCTAAAGTCAATCAATAGTAAGATGAGACGGCACGAGTCTTTCTTTTTGGTCCTTTCTTACGAGCAAATAAGGGAATTCAAGATCGGGGACATCTGCTAGATTCCCGAGAGTTTGACTGACTAAGAGGCTTTCACCGAGGTCTATTTTTTACTTTTGGTGGTAACAATAGATTGATCCTTTAAGGTTTATGTCCTAGCAACTAGGAAAAGAAGTAAGCATACATATCGGAAAGGAAAGCTGCCACCTCTCATTATTGATTTACTTTGAGAGAACTCAGTCATTGGCTTATGGTAGGAAAACTGATAGTTAAAGAAGTGTTGGTATGCCCTTCATTAAGAACTCAAACTTTTGAACCCTTTTTTCTTCTTTGCTTTAGAATACAGAATATTCTCACGAACCTAAGGAAAGGGCGGAGATTCATTAATAACATCTTATCAGACAGACAAAAGAAAGAGGGTAGGCGGGAATAAATAATAGAATAGGAGAACTCTTCGATCGGAGGAAGATTTCGAGTTGGTTAGTTTGACTTCTTCTCTTCTCCCTACCTACTATCCTTTCCAACAATGGGTTGTGTTGTCCTTTAAAGAATAGCTATAGCCCAAGGTTTAACGTTGATCCATCCCACGGACATGAAATTTCTTAAGACATTCAACATTTAAATCCAGTTACGACTTCCTCTTGGCCGGACATCTTCTCTCTTGCTTCGCTTGAGTTTCTCACTGTGGACCAATTTTTATCGCTTAACTCGGAAATTCCTTATTCCTTATTTTCATCGAAATCCCATTAGTTCTTTACTTTCTTTATTAGTAGGCTAATCGGGAGGTCTATGAAATGTATACGAAAAGGATGATTCTCTATTCATGTAATTCCCGCGAGGAAAATCTTATTAAAAAGGTTCATAGGTGGTCATTTAACGGCCCACGGATATCTCTTTCTCAATTTCTATTCCTTCACTTATCAAGGGGAGTATAAGAAAAAGAAAGGTTAGTCAAGACGAGAAAGAAAATCTCCTTTTTTCTACAGTAAGGTTTGTTCAAGAATAAGCCACATTTTAAGCTTGTTTTGTTTAGTGGGAGCTGGTTCAGTTTAGTAAGTTACTTTCTTGATTAGTTATTGAATTGTCGGCATCACTATATCTTAATCCCCGTATAGGATCTACTATAGTAACGGGAGACGTGATATCGCCATACCTTACTGTCTGTCTCCTCCTCTCCTTATTAAATATGTTAAAACAATATACAGATTTCCTGGAATGAAATCCCAGATCTTTTATAGCCTGGAGAGAAAATAGAAAACAACTTAATCTCAGTGGATCTAGACCTACTTTAAGTTAGAGCTCGTGGTTGCTTCGAGTCGAGCAATGGAAAAAAGGCTTTTTTAGGTATAAAAACTTTCTCTGCCCCGATTCCCTCGACCTAGAAATATAGAAAAAGAGAAGAAAAAAATTGGAAAGCGGACCAACCCGCTCTAAGGGGTTTTGTTTGATTGTAAGTACCATCACAGTCTAAGCGACGCAAAACTGACATCGCCCAGTCATGATAAGGCTTCAACAGCCTCTGCTTCACATAGTTACCTATGATGAACAGTCATAGCTTACCCGCCCTGGCAGGTGTGGTGGCAACTCCACGGAAGAATACTTCGCCAAATCGAGAAGCTGCATCATCCATATCGTGATGCACATTCTCGATATAATGAGAGATGTCACTGTTTAGCATACTAGGAGATTCTCTGTACAGAGCTAAGGAACCCTTTGAGTTTGTGCAACCGTCATCAAGTCTTTCTTTCCCGATAACTATCTATAACATCTAATTTCGTTTCCAACCCTGTTCTAAAGCCTTATGATACCCCGAGTGCAGATTTGGATGCATCTTTCAAGGGGACTGATTTACTCTTTAAAGAAATCCCTTTCTTTACTTTACTTTATCAAGCATTGGAACTTACCGCGGATACTGGATTATCAAATACTCTATTGAGCGATTCAACAAAATACAGAAAGAAATCCACTATCTCTTTTATGTCAAGCAATATGTGGAGTAAGACACGATATAGCAGTAATAGAAAGACGTGTAGGCGGATCGACTCATCAAATTCCCAATGAAATAGCAGTCATACTATTGAACTTAATTACATTGAAAATAATTCGAGCGAGAAGGCAAAGCAGACTAACATACCACAGACACTAGGGCAAAGAATGGATTCCCAAAAATACCTGGTCTCATGTCAACCCGTGACTGACCAGAGGCCTAAAAGCCTCAAAAAGAAGGAAGGGTACTCCGATCGACCGTGTTCTTATTTTGTAAATAAGGTAAGGGGATTCTTTCACCTCTTGAGTGATATCATATGGAGGAAGATAGCTGTGGCGCCCACCTGCGTTGGTCTGCATCTGACTACTCTTTCTTAACTGACATTTTCTTCTCTGGACTGAGTTTCCCTCGGTGCCATTGATTTTTCCGTACCGTTGTAATAGTCAAGGTCTTCTGAGCTCTCTTTTTATGTGAATGGTGGTTATTACAGAGAAGAAGATTCTGCATCTCCATCCGAATCGGAAGTAAGGGCAAATCAATTACGTCAGTCAAAAAAAGAAGGAAACTGACTGATGAACTCCAACTGGTCTACCAGGATCAAAGAGCTCACCTAGATAATGAACTCCTTTTTTGTAAGTCCATTCAGTCAATAGGGGTAGAATAGTCCGATTTACTAGCGAAGGAAGCCCTGTCGGAAATATCCCTCCCAATGGCCCTAAGCGATCAAACCAACCCTTGTGAAGTCACTGAACGAAAGTCTTAGGGAGGAACACAACAAACCCAAAAACCAAATCGGCTAGGCTAAGTTTGAAAGCTACTTCATCCTCTCCATCCGCTTTCCAAGTGAAGGAGTTGTCCCTCAGAGATCTAGTGGGGAAAAGATCTTGTTGCGTAATCACTGTACCCTTAACACTTGTGCTCAGACAAAGAGAAACGGAAGGTGGATTCATAAGTAATATCCTATACGCCCATAAGCCGACAATACCTCTCTATAGCGGGCCAGCCCTATGGAGAAGGATAGAAAAAAACTACTTTCCGGTGACCGAAGAGTCTTTAGACTCATAAGGGATTACCAGAGAGTGAATAAACTCGAAGAGCCTTAGAATAAATTACACTAGCAGTAGCGATCAGCCTTACACTTCCGTAGGGAAGGAAGCAACAAACTCCACACCTCGACCAGGAGCTCCCAACACCACCGATTGGAGATACCCTGAGTCATTAGGTTTTGACAGGTGTCTGTTTGTGGATCACTACTCAAATTTCACGTGTTAAGCAAAGTGCAAGAAAGAACTTCTTAGCTACCGCCTATGACCTTACACCTGCTCTTACAATCTAAGCCATTTTTCATGTCCTCTTTTCTACGTTACTTCTCTTAATGAGATTTCGAGTGCTGAGGGGGGAAAGATGTATTTTTTCTTTTTGTACGCATGAGACCCAACAATAGATTTATCTTTAATGGAAGCTACTGACCTATGAGTTCGCCAAGCGAGTGAGTCAACCTCTTTCATTTATCGGGCAAAGAATTCCTTCCTTTCTCTAGTTTTCGATACCAGAATACCCGAATGTGTTAAATGAATGCTAGAAATAGCCGCTACAATTGCTTTAGCGCTAGGTCTCTCGAGCCTTGCCTTTTTCCATGTCTTCCGAAGAAGATTAAGTGCTGAAAGTGAACTCCCAATTATCTGATACTGGATCAGTAGAAAAACCATTGTCATTACAGTAGGAAATAGATGCAAAGCTGTTCATTTATCCAGTTGAGACTGCAATAATTTCTTTTGCGGGAACCGAAACAAGAGCTTGAACAGGAGCTGCTTTCCAGGCAGTGGCTATTTTCTAATCCCCCACAGTCACCCACCATGATCAGAGCTGAGATTCTTTCTTAAGAAAACCTCATTGTGGCGTGCACCAACCATATTCCAAGCGGGCCCAGTGAGAAGAGACCCGCCCTCCCATTCTCTCTCATTTATTCAGCAAAAAAACAACATAACGGGGGCCCTTCCATTCAGAGGTAGCGAATCGACTTTCTTATGTTTTCTGGGAAAATCCCTTGCATGACCAAGTCCAAAGTGGAACATACTTCGATAGTCAATATGCAGAAAATAGTAATGAATTCTCATTCTTTCCAATTCTAATGGGTAATATTATATTTGAGCCTTTTTGCACAACTTGCAGATTTTCCCTCTTCGTTTAAATCTACAAGCATCCTTTGGAGATCTTTCAAGGAAGACTCTCGATCATTTTTCTGTCCACAAAATAATTTCTGTCGAATGACTTTTGTCAATTCGCATTCATCATTGGGATAAAGAGATTTTATTTTTGCGATGATTTTATTTTTTAATGCAAAGTGGTTAATAGCTATATCCCTTAATCGTGCTTGCTGCTCTGCGTTGAACTCATTTAGTGGCTTTCGAATGTAGTCTTCCCTAATTACGTCATAAAGTTCTTCCTAATAAAGTAGATTTATTAGAGAAGCCATTTCGTTCTGCTCAAGTTCAACGTTGATAAAATTAGAGTCTTCAATTAGAATTCGTTGTTCATATAGTATGTTGGATAGTTTATTTAGACTAGGAAGAGACGCTTCCCCCATTTCTAGCGGCGTTCCTAGGGGGCCTAAGCTAAATTCCAGATCTAATGGTTTGTCAGTGCATTCTGCTATTTGCACCAACCCTGGGAAATACATATACAAACAAACAATACACGTGGAAATGTTCCAAGTTTTCTCAATTTTAGGTACCCATGAATTTCTCAATTTATTATAGTAGAAATGACATAAAGTGTGAACCAAGATCCATGATACGAAAAACAAAATCAAAATGAGGAAATCGTGATGTAAGTCTATTATTCCTTGCATCATATCTACGAACACAAACATCAAAAGGTAAAGTTTCACTAAGAGTGAGTGTACCACAAGAACAATCATTTTGTTTGGTTCATTTTTTGACTGCTCTGCTCCCCCAAAAAAGAGAGACTTGTAGGAAATCGCCAGTTGGGTTTGTTTATCCAACCAAGAAAGGCATGGGACTTTTGGGCATGGTAACTAAACACTTAGTTAGCGTTATTTTTTATTTTATTTTACCAACTCAGGTGTTTAATTCATATACAATATTATTTTGCCAACTCATAGGTGTAAGCGCTATAGTACAGTATTGACAGATGTGCTTTGGTGTAACTGGGGGCCTAGAACCAAAGAAAGACTGTACCCGGCGTCCCCTCCACTCATCAGGCAGCTATCTCGAGCTCATTGAACACTAACTTTCTTAGTTTTTCTTTTCTAATTGTCGAAATTACCTCAATTGTGCCTCCACTGCCATTGGAGCACTCTCTGATACCTGTTCTGGAATTCTCCAATTCAGTGGAGTGGGGCTTACCTTGAAGCGGATTCCAATGTCATAGCTTTTGCCTTCCCTGCTCTCTCTATTTTTATTCGGAACCCAGTTTCACCACTCTATCTCACTATCGCCACCCTGCTGGAGAAGATTACTGTACCACTTTCTCTCATATTACTACCTTGTTTTGTTGTGCTAAAAGGAAGTAAAAGCTTACTTTGCTGCTAATGTGCTAGCCATCTAGCAGTATTTCCTATTTTTTGACTTACTTCTTTCTCTTTCTATTTTTCTATTTTTTTCATGTGATGTGTATCTATGTCTTTGAAGAAAGAGAGGAGGGGGACTAGTTTAGGAGTCTAATTTTTGAGATTCATTCATTCATAAGGGTGTATGATAAGAAAAAGTAGTCTTACTTGTTGCAGAAAGAAAAGTAGCATTTTACAAACTTCTTTGATTCATTAAAATGAAAACTTTACACAGTAAGTGTATGTCACGTATATTTCTTAGTCTATTATTTATGAGTTTTATGGGCCTCCATGTCTTTGTATGTATGTGGTTTATGAGCTAGGAGCACTTGGAATTGCAATCCTACTTATTAATATACTATCAAAAAAGTGGCTCTCCTTCTCATATGAGAGATAGGCACTCTCTCTACGGCCAATTCTCTTTAACAAAAAAGGCATTCCCTGATCGTAGACCATCCTTTATCCTTTCTTATCTTGACTTTCTAAGTGAAGTCCTTTCCTGCACGAGGAACTGTCTGAAAGTGAAAGGCATCATTGGTAGGTGCAGTGAATCGGCGATCGGGGAATTCGTTAAATGATATCCGTATAATAAGTACCTTTTCTGAAGCCATACTGCAAATCTCTTGTCTTCTCGTAAAGGGTCAGAATCAGTCCACAAATGAATGACTTCTTAAAATTATATCCCTTCCATCGGTCACATCTGCCATGTCTCAATCGGTCGAGCTGTATCAGTCAACTATAGGAAACAGACCAATAGCTCTTCTTTCTTTTGGTAAAGGTTAACGGTCCTGTTCAAGAATTGGTTCATAATGGGAGGCTAGCTCAGTATATTAGCTTTCCTGTAGTTCATTAATTTTGGAGTTTCTGATTTTAGGATAGCAGCTTCGGTCGACAGGGTAAGCGCTTGTTACAACCCAAATTCGCATACCATAGATCACACCGTAAGTTAGTCGACGTAAATCCAAGAATAGATTATCTTTGAGATGATAAGAAGTTAATCCTATTGGTCTTAAACGATACAAGGGTGTATAAGAGTGGTTAACAAATATTAGAAGTTAAACGAATCAAGGATGTTGTAACCCGTATTTTCGGGTAACACTAGAGGTGATTAACTATCCCAAGAGGTCTTGTTTTAATGTATTTTAATCATATAATATCTGCATCATAAGTCTTGAAGTCAAGCGAGTTATGAAACAAAAGTCGATAAAAGTTGTCGCAACTTAGGTTTATAATTTTACTTAAACTTTAGGTCAAATGTTACTGCATTTTTCTCCCAATGTGCTTGGAATTATGGGGTGATCTACCTATAAAATTGAAGATCTATGAGTCTAGTTTCCAACGCATTAAACCGTTCGTCGATACGATCTCGGAATAGAGAGATATTCGTATTTTCGCAAGAGTGCGCCAAGCTGTTCTCTATGGGGCCCACAAAGGCGGTTTAAGACATATGGACATATATAAGATACCTCAACCCCGTTTTAAGTCATTATGTTTCAGTATATTCAGACCTTATAACCCTAAAATCAGTCTCTCAAGGTTCTCTCATGATCCAAGAACCAAACAAAGGGCAAACAACACAAATCAAATGTCAGGAATCCCGTGGCTCTAGTAAGTTTCTTGTTCTTCTTGTTGTTGCTGATTTTTGTGTTGTTCCAGCTCGCGTGGGAGGTTGTTTTAAGTGTTTTATGTCCTGTAAATACACCTTCAAGTTTTTAATATCAACCCTAGGTGATTTCAAGTCTTCTAAAGTAATTCTAGTGCCGAAAAACCCGAATTAATTGCTAGTTTTGCTTCCTTGTTCTTGTTGCAGAATTGAAGGGATATTTCATGGAAAATTAAGGTCAAATTGGAGTTGTTCTTTCTGTTTAAAGGTAAGTAACCTCTTACTCTATATATATTTAAGATTATCCAAGTTGGAACTAAGTCGTTGAAGCTAGAACTTGTGAAATATATATCGAAAGGCTTGGTAGTAATGTTGTTGGTTGGTGGACTATTTTGGAGGCTCAATATGATTATTAATGATGCTGTTTGGGCTGTTTGGTGATTGTATTGACTTGTGGGAAGTCATATAAATAGGGGAGGTGCTTTCCGTTTCATCGTAAAATAGGTTGTGGTCGATACATAATAGTTACGACGCTTAAACGATAATGATAGTGTCATTTGTCTTATTGTAGACTAAGGAGTCGTGACATTTGCGTAGCTTGAGGTTGGGCAGTATATACAAGGTATGTGAGGCTATCCCCTTCATTCTTTTGCACGACTCCAATTGTACATAATGTAATGAACGAGCTCCCTAAGATACTCTACTCTTAGAAGCTAGCAGTACTTACATTGCTGCCCTTCTTATGAAACGATTGATATTGATGTTACTTCTCTTATTCTTATATTATCAATGTTGTTGGTAGTTCCTGATTCTTATAAGATTCTTGATGAAGAGTTAATCCTAATAACATGTACGAAGGATACCGACCTTACGTCACTCCGAAAGGTTCAAAATGTGATTCCAATGAGTCCAGCATGCATCATATATATGTATCTATTTTACTCTACCGAGCCGCGCTATAGTCGGCCGGGTATGGCACCTATTGTGCAACCACTGATCAGTTGGGTTTTACCGAGCTCCACGTGGCCGGGTACGATTCTACCGAGCCCTATGATGGCCGGGTATGTTTTACCGAGCCTATTATGGCCGGGTACGATATGATGATGGTGATTCCCACAAAGGCGTATGTTTTAAAAGTTTATGTATATATATGTATGTATCATGTATTTCATGTCAGTAGCCCTCAGAGGTACCCAGATGTCACAGGTTGTATATTCTCTATCCCTGTTTACATTACTGTTCTCACTTATGCTTTCCTGCCTTACATACTCAGTACTTTATTCGTACTGACGTCCTTTTTATTTGTGGATGCTGCATGTCGTGCTGCAGGTCCTGATAGACGGGTAGACGCAGCTCCCCCATCACAGTAGGCTATCCGGTTCAGCGGTTATTGGCGAGATCCCTTCTCCGGACTTGCCGTGGTCTTCGTATGCATTTTTGTTATAGACATTATGGGTATGTCGGGGCACTGTTCCGGCAATGTTGTAGCATTTATGTTCTTTTAGAGGCTCATAGACAGGTGTCGACTTATGTATGGTTTAGAATACCTTGTCGGCTGATTTTTGTTGTATAGTCTTTCATGGCACCATGGTAGCTCGTACCTTATATATAGTTTCTTGACAGTCTTGTCGTCCCATGTTATGAATGTTCATGACATTATCTTTCATTGTTGGATGTTCATGATCCATGTCTACTATTTATATTGATCTTGCTGGCCCTTAAAGATAATAAGGAAGGTTAGATAAAATGTACGTTGGTTCTCGGCAAGTATGGCCCGGGTGCTAGTCATGACCCTCCAGTTGGGTCGTGACAACGCTCATTTCGTTCTTGCTTGCTTTCATTCTGTTATGAGAGAGAGGTGTTATACGTCTATTCTCTTTAGACAAATGACTGTCCGCTGAAAAATATAAAGTAGGATTCATCCGTGTGGTGAATGAAAGAACATTCATTGAATGAGTTGACGCTAAACCTCCTGCTCTTTAAGAGAGTCAAGGTTGTATGCATTTTTGGGTTAATTAGAATTAATAGTAATAGAAACTAGGGTCCATGTAGACTATTCAGAGGAGGTATGCTAATCAATGATCTACTGATGTAGCTAGTGTTACTGAAGCGTTTGCTAGATATGCTATTGGCTTAACTAGCTCTAAACCCTCCCACCGGATAAAGGAATGGAATTTCAAGTACAAGTAGTCGTCTACACTTAAAAGCTTTCTTGTCTTCACTGATCAACATTTAGTTTGGCCTAAGATTTTCTAAGTCCGACACATCGCTTACTTTTCATCATCGTGGGTCTATAACCATTTTACTACCTATTTATGTGGTTGATATCTTGATCACTGACATAATCACTCAGCCCTTGAGGATGCCGCTTCTACGAATTGAGGTTATTCCCTGCTAGAACTGGCTAGGTGGGATGGGGGAGCGGCTGAGCGTGCAAAGGCGCAAGTCGAGAAAGGTATCTGAACTGAAATGTAAAAAAGCGTGCAAAAGAAAAGATCGGCTTTTCTTTTTGCTAACGATTCCAAAGATTCTATCATCAAATATCGAATTCTTGGCGGCTCTTTCCTTGATCCCTTCCTTGCCTCATCTCCCTAATCTCTCCTATACAACTGAAGACATGGTTCGAGGGGTGTTAAGCCACTTGACAGTAAGGAGAGGGGCTGTTGCTGTAGTTTCGCCGCTTGCATTGTAGTTCTCGCAAGTATTTAGGGCGGATAAGAGGTACCTTTTAGCATAAGAGCACTGTAGTCACGCCTCCCATCTCATTCTCCTGTCACGTATTCGTCCTATCTGTTCTAGGTCTCACTCATGGATGCTTCTGTTGGCGCTTAGTCGATTTTCAAGGAAAGATGTAGGAAGACTCTACGTGCGCATGAGTGAAGTGATCCCCATCCGGGAATCACGAACAGAGCTGTACTTTTTGTATAAAAGTAAGGGACTAGGGCTCTCAAGTTAGCCTTTCTCTAAGGTTAAATAGCTAAATATCCCTTCTCACAGTTCTGTCTTGAAATTTTTCTATACGTTATTATTCTCTTGAATGAAGAGTGAAGTGATTCCAGGGCTGGGATCACAAATAGGGATCTAAATAGAAAGAAGGCCAAGGAAAGAGATAGATCACATCTTCGCCAAATGCGAATCCTCTTGGTTTGAAAGAGAAAATGAGTGGAGTTTCTAGAACGAGAATCATATATACACTAAGACGCACCCACTACACAACACACACTCAGACGAATAGCGTGGTCCTTCCCCCATCAAAGATCCACGTATCCAGGGTTGACCACATCATCACTATTTTATCAAGATATGGCCACGGTCTCAATTGGGTCATTTGTTAGTATGGCCAAGCTTGACAATAGCTGTGGATATTTTGAGCCCCTCAAAATGCAACTCCATTATGAGTTGGAAGCCAAGACAAAGGGATTCCACTTCATAGATACCGTTCACGTCACGTGAAGGCTCTCATAACACACACCAAGGTTTTATTAGAAAGAAAGGAAGCGAACAAAGAGGAGTGCTTCACTCCGAAAGAGAAGGAACGGAAAGAGTAGGCGGCATCTCTCGTCGTCTTCACGGAATTTATTCATCTGAATGAGCGAAAAACGAGAGCCGGACTCTTTTTGTTTCATGATCGGAAAGGTCGGCCGATCAGGATCAAAGATAACTGCCCAGTGGCGATGAGCCCACTAGGAAGACCCCACCTTACAGAAAAAAAAGATAGAAGGAAGGATGAATTTCTCTCAGAATTTCTCAATTTGGCTGGAGAGGCCAGACAAGCATTTCGGTTAGACAGAGCATTCCATCTATCTCTCAATGCTTTGGTGACACCGAAACTAGAATTAGCTTCAGACTTCTTGATCACAGCCAGGGTCAGCTCTAGGTTGGCAAGTAACGAACCTGAGACCAAAGGTAGGATACTAGGAAACAAAGCCTAGTTTAAGGAGGACGGAAGGTAGAGTGTGGAGCATTTTCTTATTATGTACTTCTTTTTGACTAAGTCTTTTCTTTTTCCGGCTAGGTCTAAACCTTCTACACTTGAGTATCTCGTACTTTATTTATCTTCACCATACTTGTTACACCCTATATTTTCGTATGTAAAAATGCGTCGTAAGCAAACTAATGTAGGACAAAAAAATGAGATAATATTTAAAAGTATATAAAGTAAGTTAATCATGTTACCTCTGAGGTTACAAATATTGAAGATCATGAACAACAAGTACAAAGAGGGTTGGACAGTTCAGAAGCTAAAGCAATTAAATAAAACAATGTTTCATCGAAAGTCGACAAATTGGGAATGTTATAACATGTACCTTTGGGGTGAGACTAGGGTGATTAACATGATAAGGAGATTATGTTATGATTTATATTAGTCGTATGACATCCGTGTGTTATGTTTTAATGTCAAGCGAGTTGTGGAACAAAAGTCGATGAAAGTCATCACAAGTTACACTCATAAGTTTTACTGAAATTTTGGGTCAAATGTAACTGCGATTTTCTCCCAATATACTTAGAGTTATGGGGTGTTCCACCCATCCAATTAAAGATCTATGAGTCTATTTTCCAACGCATTAAAC
Organism: Nicotiana tabacum; assembly: GCF_000715075.1. NCBI lineage: Eukaryota > Viridiplantae > Streptophyta > Magnoliopsida > Solanales > Solanaceae > Nicotiana > Nicotiana tabacum. The sequence goes on along the minus strand of NC_134098.1, from coordinate 109,216,074 downwards.
CGTTTGTCAATACGACATTGGAGTAGAAAGATATGGGCATTTGTGCGATACTGCGCAAGCTGCTAGGTGACAAGTAGGTGTGTCACCTACTTGCTTAAATGAAAGCCCAAAAATGGGCCATTTCGGGTCTTTTAAGGGCCTATTTTCTTCATATATTAGACTTAAAATAGAGCATAATAACCAGACATAAGCTCTGCAAAGAATCCTCCCAAAAATTTCCCACAAACCCTAATTGATTTTCTCTCCCTTTCAAGTTCCAATTGGAGGTAAAACCTAGAGTTTGAAGAACCAAGATAAGAGCTGAGTTATTCAAAAAATAAGGTGAGTTTACTTCTCTCTTTCATCCAATTTTTCTTCTGTAAATTCATGGTAAGTCGTTCTATACTTGTAAGAACTCACGGGACGGTGATCGGAAGCCGTGAGTTCGAGTTATTCACTTGTAGCGGACTGTTTTGTGGACTGTTTTGTGTTGCTGTTGGGCTGCGTGTTTTACTACTATTTTGTGGAGTTTTGGAGGAGGAAGGGGGTTTATAAACACCATATAAATGTAGGGTGGTTGGCTGGTCGTTCGTCATAACATTTTCGGGTCGTTTGACACTACTACGGTGGTCGTTTTGTGTACGAAGAGATTGGGGTGTGTTGGGCTGTTTTGTAGTATTTGATGGTGTATATAGGGCTGGAAAATGATGTATATATGTTGTTATTGTTCTGTTCTTGTATTGTTGGTGTTATCTTGAATTTGGAGGAAGTAAGGATTATAGGGGAGATGCTGCCCGTTTTAATACAAAATAAGTTTGTCGTTCGTTGTGCGATAGTTGTACCTTTCGTAACTTAACGATAGTATTATTATCGTTCTTGTAGATTAAGGTGCAAAGAGGTGAGTTCAACTTGGTGATTGGAAAGATTGTGATAAGGTATGTTAAGGCTAAGCCTTCCTTCATTTTGGCATGATCTCTTAGCTACATGTGTTAGTAATGAGACAAAAAGAGAAGTTCATATTCATGAATTTATTCACACTATTCTAGTCTCATAAGTTACAATATTATTCCTTATCGAGACTCTATATTCAATTTTAGTATTGTCTTCTTTCAGTCAAGAGAGCAGCAAGCCTATATATACAGTATTACAGTATTTTCATTACCATCGAGCTATAATCGATGGGCAGGCCCCTATTGGGCAACCTCTGATCAGATGGAAAGTTATATACCGAGCCTACTGTGGCCGAGCGCCTATGAGCGAGCCCAGCATGGTCGAGATACATAGCCTAGTATGGCCGAGCGCCTATGAGCGAGCCTACTATGGCACAGCAGTTATATATACCGAGCCTTATAAGGCCGTACAATTATTTTACTTACTACATTGAAGGAGTTGAGTCAGTATCAACAGGTAAGTATATCTCCAGATCATCTTTGACTCCCAGTTACTTCCAGTTATTATATTATCAGTTCAGTTTCGATTTTCAGTTATGTTATTGCCTTACATACTCGGTACATTATTTTGTACTGACGTCCCTTTTCCGGGGATGCTGCATTTCATGCATGCAGGTTCAGATAGACAGACGAGTAGATCTCCTCAGTAGGTGTTTCCCGAGTTCAGCCTGATCGGTAAGCTCCACGCCTTTCGGAGTTGCCAGGTCTAGAGTGTTGTGTACATCTTATGTATATCTGTATATATGTTATGGGTAGGTCGGGGCCCTGTTCCGATCATAGTACATCTATCAGTAGAGGCTTGTACACATATCCTGTTGGTTAGTGCAGTATGTTGGGTTTGTAGGCCTGGTATGTATAATTTGGTGGTTTTTCATCTGTAGTAGCTATGACGACCTTTTCAGCCTAGCTTTATATTGATGTTTAGTTAGCGCTAGTTTCCATTCAGTTTTATATTTTGCTTCGCAAATTGTCTTGCAAGGTGGCCCCATGGCCAAAGTATGACATTATGTGTTCAGAGTCCCTTAGTCACAATTTGGTACGCCAGGTTAGGTGAGGCACCGGGTGCTTGTCTCGCTCCTAGGTTCGGGGCGTGACAAACTTGGTATCAGAGCAGTTCTATCCTAGGGAGTCTACAAGCCGTGTCTAGTAGAGTCTTGTTTATAGATGTGTTGTGCACCACATTATATAAGCACGGCACTACAGGGCATTTAGGAGTTGGTTACCCTTCTTTAAAATCTAAATCGTGCTATAGAACTGAGTTATAGGAAATTTGAATTAAACTTATGTGTTGGTGTTTGCATGCACAGATGACGGTGACTAGGAAGACTACGGCTAGCCAGAGGAGAGATACAGTAGTAGGTGAGGGGACCAGCAGGGTACCCCCAGTAGATGGGGCCCAGTCTGAGGCTTAAGGTGAGACCCCTACTCAGCCATTACCGGCTCCTCCACCAACTACGGAGATTCCTAGGGAAACCGCACATCCAGTTCTCCCTCCACTTCCATCAGATCGGGACTTAAGGAGTGCGGTGCATTTGTTGACACAGTTGGTAGCTACCCAGCAACAGGCTAGGGCATCAGCTAGTGCAGGATACTATCGGAGGTTCGTAGAGGGTTTTTCTTCCCTTTCGGCACCATTGACGAAGTTGACACAGAAAGAAACTAAGTTTCAATGGACAGAGGCTTGTGAGCGGAGTTTCCAAGAGCTTAAGAACAGGTTGACCTCAGCTCCAGTTCTAACACTTCCAGAGGGTCTAGAGGGTTATGCCGTGTATTGTGATGCATCAGGTGTCGGGTTAGGATGTATCCTGATGCAACATGGGAAGGTAATTGCATATGCTTCAAGGCAGTTGAGGAAGCACGAGAGGAATTATCCGACCCACGACCTTGAGTTAGCTGCGGTTGTCCATGCACTTAAGATATGGCGGCATTATTTATATGGTGTTCATGTTGATATATTTACTGATCATAAAAGCCTACAATATATTTTCAAGCAGAAAGAGTTGAATTTGCGACAGAGGCGATGGCTTGAGTTATTGAAAGATTACGATGTTAACATTCTCTACCATCCAGGGAAAGCTAATGTTGTAGCAGATGCCTTAAGTCGCCGATCTATGGGTAGCTTAGCACATGTAGAGCCCGAGAAAAGACAATTAGCTAGAGATATTCATCAATTGGCTTCGTTGGGGGTTCGGTTAGTAGATTCTGAGGATGGTGGAGTTGTAATCCAAAACACTGCAAAATCATCCCTCATAGCTGAAGTCAAGGAAAGGCAGTACGAGGACCCAGAGTTGGTCGAGTTGAGAGAGCGAGTTCCGCAGCAGAAGAAGCCATTGTTAGAGCTCAAGGGAGATGGGGTTCTCAGATACAAGGGTCGTTTGTGTGTTCCAGATGTAGCAGGGCTACGAGACAGGATTATGTCAGAGGCACATTATTCATGGTATTCTATCCACCCTGGATCGACGAAGATGTATCATGACATTAAGGATATGTACTGGTGGAATGATATGAAGAAGAACATTGCTGAGTTTGTCGCCCAATGTACTAGTTGCCAGCAAGTGAAGGTAGAACACCAGAAGCCCGGAGGGCTAATGCAGACTATAGAGATCCCGACATGGAAATGGGAGGCGATAAACATGGACTTTATCATGGGTTTACCTCGTTCTAATCGTAAGTTCGATTCCATATGGGTGATAGTCGATAGGCTCACGAAATCAGCTCACTTCCTACCGGTCAGATCTACATATACAGCAGAAGATTATGCAAAGTTATATATTAAGGAGATAGTGCGGCTACACGGAGTACCAGTTTCTATTATATCTGACCGTGGGGCTCAGTTTACAGCACATTTTTGGAGGTCATTTCAGAGAGGTCTAGGGACTCAGGTGAATCTCAGCACAGCTTTTCATCCACAGACTGATGGACAAGCCGAGCGCACAATTCAGACGCTCGAGGATATGTTACGAGTATGTGTGTTGGATTTTAAAAGAAGTTGGGATGAACATCTACCTCTTATCGAGTTTGCATATAATAACAGTTACCACTCCAGTATCCAGATGGCTCCGTACGAGGCTTTGTATGGGCGTAAGTGTAGATCTCCTATAGGGTGGTTTGATGTTGGAGAATCTGGGTTACATGGGCCAGACCTGGTTCAGCAGGCCATAGAGAAAGTAAAGGTTATCCGGGAGCGACTGTTGACAGCTCAGAGTCGTCAGAAGTCATATTTTGACGTGCGGCGACGAGACTTAGAGTTCAGGATTAATGACTGGGTATTCTTAAAGGTATCACCTATGAAGGGCGTGATGAGGTTTGGCAAGAAAGGAAAGCTTAGCCCACGGTATATTGGGCCTTATAGGATCATTCGGAGAGTGGGCCAACTAGCTTATGAGTTAGAGTTGCCCTCAGAATTGGAGTCTGTCCATCCGGTTTTTCACGTATCTATGCTACAGAAGTGCATTGGCGATCCTACCCGAGTGGTGCCCACGGATGATGTACAGATTACAGAGGACTTGTCATACGAGGAAATTCCAGTTTCCATCCTAGACCGACAAATCCGCAATCTACGAAATAAGGAGGTAGCTTCCGTAAAGGTTTTATGGAGGAGCAAGAATGTAGAAGAGATGACGTGGGAATCGGAGGAAGAAATGAAGTCTAAATACCCCCACCTATTTCAAAATGAAGATATGGTTCGAGATGGGACGCTACAACATAGCTCTATGTAGGCTAGCAGGTCATCAGGTAAGCTTTTATTTTTCACTTTCAATATTTATGATTTACGGTCGGTGAGGCAAATTGCTGCTATTTATAAAGATTGGCCATGTGTGGCATGCATAGTATGTTTCTGGCTACGTGCAGGTTGGTTTTAACCTAGTGTACGAAGGATACTCTGGAAAAAGTTTCCAAAGTCTCCAAGAGTAAACATTCGAGGACGAATGTTCCCAAGGGGGGAGTGATGTTACACCCTATATTTTCGTATGTAAAAATGCGTCGTAAGCAAACTAATGTAGGACAAAAAAATGAGATAATATTTAAAAGTATATAAAGTAAGTTAATCATGTTACCTCTGAGGTTACAAATATTGAAGATCATGAACAACAAGTACAAAGAGGGTTGGACAGTTCAGAAGCTAAAGCAATTAAATAAAACAATGTTTCATCGAAAGTCGACAAATTGGGAATGTTATAACATGTACCTTTGGGGTGAGACTAGGGTGATTAACATGATAAGGAGATTATGTTATGATTTATATTAGTCGTATGACATCCGTGTGTTATGTTTTAATGTCAAGCGAGTTGTGGAACAAAAGTCGATGAAAGTCATCACAAGTTACACTCATAAGTTATACTGAAATTTTGGGTCAAATGTAACTGCGATTTTCTCCCAATATACTTAGAGTTATGGGGTGTTCCACCCATCCAATTAAAGATCTATGAGTCTATTTTCCAATGCATTAAACCGTTTGTCAATACGACATTGGAGTAGAAAGATATGGGCATTTGTGCGATACTGCGCAAGCTGCTAGGTGACAAGTAGGTGTGTCACCTACTTGCTTAAATGAAAGCCCAAAAATGGGCCATTTCGGGTCTTTTAAGGGCCTATTTTCTTCATATATTAGACTTAAAATAGAGCATAATAACCAGACATAAGCTCTGCAAAGAATCCTCCCAAAAATTTCCCACAAACCCTAATTGATTTTCTCTCCCTTTCAAGTTCCAATTGGAGGTAAAACCTAGAGTTTGAAGAACCAAGATAAGAGCTGAGTTATTCAAAAAATAAGGTGAGTTTACTTCTCTCTTTCATCCAATTTTTCTTCTGTAAATTCATGATAAGTCGTTCTATACTTGTAAGAACTCACGGGACGGTGATCGGAAGCCGTGAGTTCGAGTTATTCACTTGTAGCGGACTGTTTTGTGGACTGTTTTGTGTTGCTGTTGGGCTGCGTGTTTTACTACTATTTTGTGGAGTTTTGGAGGAGGAAGGGGGTTTATAAACACCATATAAATGTAGGGTGGTTGGCTGGTCGTTCGTCATAACATTTTCGGGTCGTTTGACACTACTACGGTGGTCGTTTTGTGTACGAAGAGATTGGGGTGTGTTGGGCTGTTTTGTAGTATTTGATGGTGTATATAGGGCTGGAAAATGATGTATATATGTTGTTATTGTTCTGTTCTTGTATTGTTGGTGTTATCTTGAATTTGGAGGAAGTAAGGATTATAGGGGAGATGCTGCCCGTTTTAATACAAAATAAGTTTGTCATTCGTTGTGCGATAGTTGTACCTTTCGTAACTTAACGATAGTATTATTATCGTTCTTGTAGATTAAGGTGCAAAGAGGTGAGTTCAACTTGGTGATTGGAAAGATTGTGATAAGGTATGTTAAGGCTAAGCCTTCCTTCATTTTGGCATGATCTCTTAGCTACATGTGTTAGTAATGAGACAAAAAGAGAAGTTCATATTCATGAATTTATTCACACTATTCTAGTCTCATAAGTTACAATATTATTCCTTATCGAGACTCTATATTCAATTTTAGTATTGTCTTCTTTCAGTCAAGAGAGCAGCAAGCCTATATATACAGTATTACAGTATTTTCATTACCATCGAGCTATAATCGATGGGCAGGCCCCTATTGGGCAACCTCTGATCAGATGGAAAGTTATATACCGAGCCTACTGTGGCCGAGCGCCTATGAGCGAGCCCAGCATGGTCGAGATACATAGCCTAGTATGGCCGAGCGCCTATGAGCGAGCCTACTATGGCACAGCAGTTATATATACCGAGCCTTATAAGGCCGTACAATTATTTTACTTACTACATTGAAGGAGTTGAGTCAGTATCAACAGGTAAGTATATCTCCAGATCATCTTTGACTCCCAGTTACTTCCAGTTATTATATTATCAGTTCAGTTTCGATTTTCAGTTATGTTATTGCCTTACATACTCGGTACATTATTTTGTACTGACGTCCCTTTTCCGGGGACGCTGCATTTCATGCATGCAGGTTCAGATAGACAGACGAGTAGATCTCCTCAGTAGGTGTTTCCCGAGTTCAGCCTGATCGGTAAGCTCCACGCCTTTCAGAGTTGCCAGGTCTAGAGTGTTGTGTACATCTTATGTATATCTGTATATATGTTATGGGTAGGTCGGGGCCCTGTTCCGATCATAGTACATCTATCAGTAGAGGCTTGTAGACATATCCTGTTGGTTAGTGCAGTATGTTGGGTTTGTAGGCCTGGTATGTATAATTTGGTGGTTTTTCATCTGTAGTAGCTATGACGGCCTTTTCAGCCTAGCTTTATATTGATGTTTAGTTAGCGCTAGTTTCCATTCAGTTTTATATTTTGCTTCGCAAATTGTCTTGCAAGGTGGCCCCATGGCCAAAGTATGACATTATGTGTTCAGAGTCCCTTAGTCACAATTTGGTACGCCAGGTTAGGTGAGGCACCGGGTGCTTGTCTCGCTCCTAGGTTCGGGGCGTGACAGACCTGCCAGACCGTTGATCTCACTAAAGCACTTGATGTCACAAATAGCAATAAGAAGGGGCAGGGTCAATGATCACTCACGTCAAGGGCAGCAGATCCGACGAGCTCAACTTCCACTGAAAAGAGAGGCTAGACCTCAACCTCAGATTCGAAGCCTGATGGTAGAGATTCCCCTGATCTTCTTCTTGGTGGTACGGCTCCAAGGGCTAGGAATTTCCTCTACAAGCCTATTAAGTTAAGTAAGCCACGTCAGTACTTAAGTTGGAATTCACTAGCCAGACCTCCGGGAGGACGCCAATCTTTTTCTCTTCTATGTTTATTATATTTTCGACAGAAAGGCAGGAATGCCAAGGACTCCCCCCCTTCCTCTTACCTGAATGGGAGGATTGTCCATCCCTTGTCTATTCATCAGGCTTTGGCACGCTCTCTCTCGGGGGCCGATAAACCTGGACATCAGTTTAGAAGGCAGATTTTTCTTTCTCTAGGAAATTTCTCCTCTTTGAAGGCTAGAAGCATTCTCAGGTCATTAAGGATGGTCAAAGCAATGGAGTTTTCCGAGGAGAGCAGAGAATTCCACTCCTTGATTAGGAGGTTACATCCCTGATTATGAATAAGTCGTGAATATGAATAGTCAGGAGCGAGGTTACGAGCTGGCAGAGATAAAAAATTTGGGCACTGGTGACTAGTTGAAGGTGTGCTCATTCCCCAAGAAAGGAAAGAAAGAAGAGGATTCTTGGGTAGTATATCAGCAGGTTCATCGCACAGCTAGCTCCCTTTTGGGAGCCCATTTTTTAGCACTTGTTGAAGAAGAAGAGGAGTAGAACGATGCCATAGACTTACTATGCACTGTGCCTTCGAGAAGATTAAGACCTATCTTTTTTATTCTCTGGTCATGGAAGACCCCTCTTGATATACGTCTCGGTCACGGAAAACTCCATGAGATGCGTCTTAGGCCAGTATGATGAAAGGTGAAGAAAGGAAAAATTACTACCTGAAAAAGAAGCTGACGGACTACGAGTCGTCATATTCGACCTTGGAAAAGACGTGCCTCGCCTCGATGTGGGCTAGGCAGAGGCTTCGACATTACCCACAAGGCCTATTCCATTCTCTTGTTGGAAAGGATGGATCCAAATATCTCTTTGAAAAGTCGGCACTCACTTTCCATCCACACTCAAAACTGTCTAACAAGTAAATAAGAACATTAGGTTCGCTATACACTCACGGAGCACTAACATCAAACCTGGGACCAGATAGTGCAAAATGAAAACCAATGCAAGGCAAGAACTCGATTATCGATGCTCTTCTAATAGACCCCCTCCTTTGAACAAAGATCCAAACTCCCACTCATAATGGTTACTTGAAAAGGATTGGTTGTCTTTCGAACATCGGATCTCGAGTACAAGCCAAGGAGAAAGACTTCCATCTCAGGCATACCATAGACAAAGTAAGAAAAGGACAGGCGAAAAATGCGCTACTCAAATCATATCCCTTCTTAGTCCCAGCTAACCAAGTTCATTCCAGCTCCCTATGAGCTCATAGTCGCTAAGAGGAAGAAAAGCTTATTCCATCATTTCCAAGGGAAAGCGAACTCAAGTGAAGTTTAGCCGAGTTTGCTTCACACCTTTTCTACCGGTCATTCACTGCCAGTCACTCCTAAATATACCTGGTATTGACTGCCAAATTGATTCTAATTAAAAAATCCTCTCTGAAGCCCATGCATATAAGTCAAAGATGTGACTTTCACAGGTCCGATTGCTCGTTGTCGTCAAATGGAAAGTTAGCTCACAGGGCTTTTCTGGTACTCTATGGAATATGTGTGAATTAGCCTGCTGAACCGATTTTTCTTAGGGCAGGTGACCATCTTATAATTGAAGATAAGCACTGAAAGTAAGAGTAGTGAGGCGTTCGAGACCTATTCTAGTAGAGGAACCAACCCCAGAAAACCTGACAATAAGTGGACATATAATAGTTGCGTCGTTGCGCCTAAAGTCTTATGGCCGAAGGTCCCCGGTATGTCATAATAGCCTACTGGTATACAAGCACACCGTGCTCTAGGTTGGTTATGCCTGTGAGCATAAAAAAGGAATTCTGTGCCAGAGATCCCTCTACACGAGATGCCGTGTAGAAACATCTTGTGGTCACCGAGTATAGGAACTCAATAAGACAGGCCTCTCCGAGCAACCTCATCATACCGGAAGTTTCTTAAGAGTCCAATTATATGTGCAAGCAATAGAATTTATAATACGAATAGTAGTAGGTTTGACGACAAGATGTGAAGGTATCATAAAAGAAAATACCTGCCTACTGATAGAAGCCTTTCTTCATAAATCATGCCACTGGAGGGGTCCTTCTCTGCAATGTATGTAGGAGGGTCAACTTCTACTTACTTACTTCTAGAAGCGAAGGTTGGAAAGGAATACTTATTCAGTATACCAATGTTAGAGAATCAAAATCTTTCAAAGAAGAGTCGGTAGGGGTAGCAAATCTAGTATCCAAATAAGTCAGAATCTTAGCGGAAGCTCTTCCTTTGATAGCTATTCCTATGTCAGCTACTACTTTGTTAGAGGCTAAGTTCCCTCTATCTTCTGGGAAGGGAGTAGAAGATGATGTCCTTGTGACTTGGCTACATAAATTATCACATCATCCGAATAGATTTACATTATCAATCAAATAGAGAAAGATAGTTTTTTGTACTTACCTTCCTACTAGTAATAGATATGATCGGTGATGCGGTCCACTTTCCTACCTAATTTAAGACTAATATTAGTTTACAAGAAGTTTTCTTATGAAAGAAAGTGGACGTTTCTTTTTACTCAGTGAATGTTGCCAAATCTCTCGTTCTATAGGAGTAATAAGCGAAAAGAGGATACATTAGGCTACTCCGCGGAAGAGTCAACGTGAAAGAATGGTGGTGTTCAATTTTCTATTGTCAATGTTCAAGTTCTATGTCATTGCTTATCTTATTCTTCTTGAATTTTCTCGAATTACCTACTGAGTTTGAGGGGTTCACTAGATTTTTGATTCCTTCTCCATTTCTGAGAGCTTGGAAAGGTAAATATTACTATATTCTTTCATCTCTCTCTTCTTCCTCCCTGACTTCATACTCGTTCTAACCCAATAAAAAGGGGCAGAGTTCTATTTGGTGGATGGGTATAGGGCGAACAAAAGAGATGTGTAGAAGAGGGCAGGTGAGGCATTGTGTCATGGAAGAGAAAGAAATTGGCTCTTCCATTTCTTATTTGGAGTGCCCCTGTGTTAGTAGGACATTTTGTCCAAGAACAAGGTTTGAGTTAGTGCACTAACTACCTTCTTTTTTCTCGCCTAATGGCTCTATCTCTAAGGTAACCCGGACTAGTAGCAACCGATTCTAATTAATAAGATATTCTTTAATAGAATTGGTTGCTCTTTCTCTCTCCTTTCTTTTATAGGAATTGAGTCCTTCATTTTGGTCTAACTTCCTTACTCTACCCCGGTCGCACTCCGACAGCGTACTATCCAAGAACAATGTCTATCCCGTCATTGATAGAAATTCATAGTTCTAGTACTTGCATTGCGGTCCGTCCACTAGTTCGATGATACTACAGCTACTACAACAGCTACTAGAAAAAGATTCAACACTATAGTCTCGCCCACAACGAGGAAGTTTAAGATGAATGGGAAAACGAGAGTCATGGAAATGATATATAGGAGAGCGGCTGAGGCGATCAAAGAACGAATGTAAGATAAGAGCATATGATCAAAGATAAAAAAAAATGGGATGAGGAAAGGCAAAGCTATTAATCTACCTTTGAGGTAGAGGTGAAATTTCACCTTCAAGATTTTGATTAATTGAATCTCCCGCCTCTACTTCTACTTAAGCTAGCTCCCCCTTCATCGTCCCTTTTTATTTCTTAGTTGCGACTTCCTCTCTATACACAATTCCTTTTTTGTGGGTTGTGTTGTAATAAGAAAGATCTTGCTATGACCATACCGATTCTCTCAACGCTCTCGACAGTTAACTATTTTGATTCTTTTAGTGTGGGCTAAGAATTTTTGCGTTACTTTATATTAATTGAGACCTAGCCTCTCTCATTTGGTTCGTAGCCTTGGGGTTATACACTTTTCCTTAAGACGGAGGTTTTTCCGCGCTAAGAAAGAATGGAACTTCAAAAACATGTACTTCATCGAAGGCAAAGAGGTTTCAGCAACCCTAGAGCTAGTTCAGCTTAAAGACTGTCTTTTTCTTTATACAGAATTCCTAGGAGTCCACAAAAGAAGGCAGTACCAAATAACCTAGAATAACGAAGTTTTAGACCCACTCAAGGGAACTAGCAAAGAAGCAAGATGTCCAGCCACCTGGTCTTTAGGATTCTTACGGTAGAAGGCGAGACTAAGCAGAAATACAAAGTGTAGCTAATTCTTTATCCACTCTACCGGATCAATCACATTTGACACCTAAGAAAAGAGAATTAGCGGCATCTCATTCGAGAAGAGCCCATATTATTATAGTAATACTATGAGATAGATTAGGAAAAACTTTATTTTCCTCCAACTCCGGGTCAATGTTTGCATTTAGCTGAGTTAGAAGTTCGTAAGCAAGTGGAAAGTCAAAAATGGGTCATTCTCTTCTAATTGAACTCCCCCCCTCCCCATCTTGTACAGAGGCTAAGCTTACTTGAATTCCTTCAAATTCAAGGGTTATAAAAGCCTCCTTTTCTTGAAGAAGAGGTGCATCCCCATTTCCTTCCGCCTTATTTCCATTTCCCCCTTCGGCATCTCCCTCTTCGAGTCGTCTTCGCTTCTTTTGAGAAGAAGGTTGTTCAAGCATAAGGTCATCGTCTCTTTTCTTTCTTTTGTTTAATTGGCTTCTTCGATAGAGGCTTATTGATAGGAATTGAAAGGGCGGTGAGGATTGTTCCTAGAATCATAGGGGAAAGGAATCTCCATTTCGAACTAAACAACCAGCGCGCTTGTTCCTATTTCATTTTCTTCTTCCAAGTCCTTGCACTGAGTTACTTACGGAATCTCAAATCTTGAGGCCGGGGCTCAGATGGATTAGGCAAGGATGGGATTTGAACCGATTACTTAAGTAATTTCTTATTATATGATATCTTCACCATGGAGGATAGGATTCCTCTTGGAAGTGAAGGTAGGAGAAAAGCCTATTGATTCACCAGTTTGCTAAACTACTTGTCGACTACCCACACTTTGTAACCATAATAGGTCTCTGGACTTAAAACCACCAGCTTTTAGAAGTTTGGAAGGCGGCGCCTAAACTAGTCGGACTTGCTTGAATCGAAAGGCTTACCAGACTTCTCTGTCTATTCAATTGATTTTGTTGCAGGCTCTTCCCCATGCCTATTTATTCCCCCATCCCTGTAGCTAAAGTCAAGCCTCTTCATTCATTCATGGCAATCGGTCTAGTAAGGAAGAAGTGAGCTCTAGCCTTAGTCTTAGTACGCGCACTCCGACCTATGGCTTTTCAATGATTTCGATTAGACAAAAGCTGAGAGTGGTGCTCTTGTTCCCACTAAGCTCTCCTCATTGTCTAAAACTTCTACTAAGATTGAAAAGAGTGTAGTCTTGCCTCCAAGGATGGAAGGATCTTCCACAAAAAGTAAGGTACCTGTCGTTCGTACTCATCGCTAACCTACTACCACTACCTTGGTCACGATTCCAGTTCCTATGAGTCACAAATGATGACACAAACCTGTATGTGTTGTCAAATTACAGATTCGACCTTATTTGCCCGGTTTTGATTATCGGAACCCTTCTTAACCACTTAAGTGACTAGTTTAGCAAAATCTCATCCGAAACCTTTAGATATCGATTTGACCAGTCCCGATAAGTCATAAATGACGGCTTGAACCTACAGGTTTGGTCAAATTACCATTTTTCCCTCAAAATCCAATTTTGAGGTTTCGGGTCGTCACAAAGAACATGATAAGAACAAATGAAGAATCCAAAGTGTAACAATGCAAATGAAGAAGAAAATTCCATTTGCTTATCCTAGCATGGCAGATCTGTATCCCCTGATAATGATGATTCTTATTCGATATCATGAATAGGTATGCCTGTCAACCATTTCTATATAGGAGATGGAGGGCTGCTTTGGTTTGGAGCTATTCCCATTAGGCTGCTTTCTCCTCGCCTTGTCGATATAACGCATCTTACAGCGCGCCTTTCATCAAGTAAAGGCTCGTGATAAGGCTCTTGTGGAACTAGGCTCTCTTAAGATCATGAAAAACAGTTCTTCTTTACCGAGAAGATTGGCATGACTATTTTTATAAGTAATAGAATGTATGAAGTCAGCTTGAGAAAAAGAAAAAAATTTACTTTTTGAAGTCAATAACAGATTGTATAATAAAGTGGCGGGATAGATAGCAAGAAAAACTAGATCAGTAATGGAAAGGGTGACTAAAATGGATAATTCTGTTTTACTTGGGGTCTAACTGGATACCTTGAAAAGCTCTCATCTTTTTGTCTAGAACAACAGAATCAAGAGGAGCAGAGCGAACAAAAGGCATTCTTTAGGCTACTCCGCGGAAGAGTCAACGCGAAAGAATGGAAGTATTCAACTTTTTATTGTCAATGTTCAAGTTCTTTGTCTTAGCTTATCTTATTCTTCTTAAATTGTTTCGAATTACCTGCGGAGTTTGAGGGGTTCACTAGATTTTTGATTCCTTCTCCATTTTTGAGAGCTGGGAAAGGTAAATATTACTATAGTCTTTCTTCCCTCTCTTCTTCCTCCCTGAATTCATACTAGTTTTAACCCAACAAAAAAAGGCAGAGTTCCATTTGGTGGGTGGGTCTAGGGCGAACGAAAGATATGTGTAGCAGAGGGTAGGTGAGGCATTGTGTCATCGAAGAGAAAGAAATTGGCTCTTCCATTTCATAGTAGGAGAGCCCCTATGTTAGTAGGACATTTCGTCCAAGAACAAGGTTTGAGTTAGTGCACTCACCACCTTCTTTTTTCTCGCCTAGTGGATCTATCTCTGAGGTAACCCGGACTAGTAGCAACCGATTCTAGTAAATAAGATATTTTTGAATAGAACTTGTTGCTCTTTCTCTCTCCTTTCTTCTAGAGGAATTGAGTCCTTCATTTCGGTCTAACTTCCTTACTCTATCCCGGTCTCACTCCGACAGCGTACTATCCCAGACCTCTGTCTATCCCGACATTGATAGAAATTCATAGTTCTAGTACTTGCATTGTGGTCCGTCCATTAGTTCGATGATACGACAACTACTACTGCAACTGCAAGAACAACTACTGGAAGAAGATTCAACAATATAGTCTCGCCCACAACGAGGAAGTTTGAGATGAATGGGAAAAAGAGAGTCATGGAAATGATAACTAGGAGAGCGGTTGAGGCGACCAGAGAACAAATCGAAGATAAGAGCGTGGGATCAAAGAGAAAAAATATGGGATGAGGAAAGGCAAATCTATTAATCTACCTCTGAGGTAGAGGTTAAATTTCACCTTCAAGATTTCGATTAATTGAATCTCCCGCCCCTACCTCTACTAAAGCTAGCTCCCCCTTCATCGTCCTTTTTACTTTTTTTGCTACGACTTCATCTCTATACATAATTCCTTTTTTGTGGGTTGTGCTGTAGAAAGATCTTGGTATGACCATACCGTTTCTCTCAGCCCTCTCTCTTCTTTTTGCTAGTTAACTATTTTGATTCTTTTAGTGTGGGCAAAAACTTTTTGATTTTCTTTCTATTGATTGAGACCTAGCCTCTCTCCTTTGGTTCGTAGCCTTAGGGTTATACACTTTTCCTTAAGGAAGAGGTTTTGCCCTACTAGGAAAGAATGGAACTTCAAAATAATATACTCCGTCGAAGGCAAAGAGGTATCAGCAACCCTAAAGCTAGTTCAACTTGAAGACTGTCTTTTTCTCTATACAAAATTCGTAGGTGTTACACCCTATATTTTCGTACGTAAAAATACATCGTAAGCAAACTAATGTAGGACCAAAAATGAGATAATATTTAAAAGTATATAAAGTAATTTAATCATGTTACCTTTGAGGTTACAAATATTGAATATCATGAACAACAAGTACAAAGAGGGTTGGACGGTTCAGAAGCTAAAGCAATTGAAGAAAATAATGTTTCGTCGAAAGTCGACAAGTTGGGAATGTTATAACATATACCTTTGGAGACCAGGGTGCTTAACATGATAAGGAGATTATGTTATGATTTATATTAGTCGTATGACATCCGTATGTTATGTTTTGAAGTCAAGCGAGTTGTGGAACAAAAGTCGATGAAAGTCATCACAAGTTACATTCATAAGTTTTACTAAAACTTTGGGTCAAATGTAACTTCAATTTTCTCCCAATATACTTAGAGTTATGGGGTGTTCCACCCATCAAATTAAATATCTATGAGTCTATTTTCCAACGCATTAAACCATTTGTCAATATGACATTGGAGTAGAAAGATATGGGCATTTGTGCGATACTGCGCAAGCTGCTAGGTGACAAGTAGGTGTGTCACCTACTTGCTTAAATGAGAGCCCAAAAAAAGGGGCCATTTCGTGTCGTCCAAAGAGGCCTTTTAAGGGCCTATTTTCTTCATATATTAGACTTAATATAGAGCATAATAACCAGACATAAGCTCTGCAAAGAATCCTCCCAAAAATTTCCCACAAACCCTAATTGATTTTCTCTCCCT
The DNA here is from genome assembly GCF_000715075.1 of Nicotiana tabacum. NCBI lineage: Eukaryota > Viridiplantae > Streptophyta > Magnoliopsida > Solanales > Solanaceae > Nicotiana > Nicotiana tabacum. Next base: position 109,200,009 of record NC_134098.1, on the reverse strand, counting down.
TTCAAGTTCCAATTGGAGGTAAAACCTAGAGTTTGAAGAACCAAGATAAGAGCTGAGTTATCCAACAAATAAGGAGAGTTTACTGCTCTCTTTCATCCAATTTTTCTTCTGTAAATTCATGTTAAGTCGTTCTATACTTGTAAGAACTCACGGGATGGTGATCGGAAGCCGTGAGTTCGAGTTATTCACTTGTAGCGGACTGTTTTATGGATTGTTTTGTGTTGCTGTTGGGCTGCGTGTTTTACTACTGTTTTGTGGAGTTTTGGAGGAGGAAGGGGGTTTATAAACACCATATAAATGTAGGGTGGTTGGCTGGTCGTTCGTCATAACATTTTCGGGTCGTTTGACACTACTACGGTGGTCGTTTTGTGTACGAAGAGATTGGGGTGTGTTGGGCTGTTTTGTAGTATTTGATGGTGTATATAGGGCTGGAAAATGATGTATATATGTTGTTATTGTTCTGTTCTTGTATTGTTGGTGTTATCTTGAATTTGGAGGATGTAAGGATTATAGGGGAGATGCTGCCCGTTTTAATACAAAATAAGTTTGTCGTTCGTTGTGCGATAGTTGTACCTTTCTGTTACAACCCAAATTCGCATATCATAGATCACGCCGTAAGGTAGTCGACATAAATCCAAGAAGAGATTATCTTTGAGATGATAATAAGTTAATCCTATTGGTCTTAAACGATACAAGGGTGTATAAGAGTGGTTAACAAGTATTTGAAGTTAAGCTAATCAAGGATGTTGTAACCCGTATTTTCGGGTAACACTAGAGGTGATTAATTGTCCCAAGAGGTAATGTTTTAATGTATTTAAATCATATAATATCCGTATCATAAGTTTTGAAGTCAAGCAAGTTATGAAACAAAAGTCGATAAAAGTTGTCGCAACTTAGGTTTATAATTTAACTTAAACTTTAGGTTAAATGTTACTGCATTTTACTCCCAATGTGCTTGGAATTATGGGGTGATCTACCTATCAAATTGAAGATCTATGAGTCTAGTTTCCAACGCATTAAACCGTTTGTCGATACGATCTCGGAATAGAGAGATATTCGCATTTTCGCGAGAGTGCGCCAAGCTGCTCTCTATGGGGCCCACAAAGGCGGTTTAAGACATTTGGACATATATAAGATAACTCAACCCCGTTTTAAGTCATTATTTTTCAGTATATTCAGACCTTATAACCCTAAAAACATTCTCTCAAGGTTCTCTCATGATCCAAGACCCAAACAAAGGGCAAACAACACAAATCAAATGTCGGGAATCCCGTGGTGCTAGTAAGTTTCTTGTTTTTCTTGTTGTTGCTGATTTTTGTGTTGTTCCAGCTCGTGTGGGAGGTTGTTTTAAGTGCTTTATGTTCTGTAAATACACCTTCAAGTTTTTAATATCAACCCTAGGTGATTTCAAGTCTTCTAAAGTAATTCTAGTGCCGAAAAACCCGAATTAATTGCTAGTTTCGCTTCCTTGTTCTTGTGGCAAAATTGAAGGGATATTTCGTAGAAAATTAAGGTCAAATTGGAGTTGTTCTTTCTGTTTAAAGGTAAGTAACCTCTTACTCTATATATATTTAAGATTATCCAAGTTGCAGCTAAGTCGTTGAAGCTAGAACTTGTGAAATATATATCGAAAAGCTTGGTAGTAATGTTGTTGGTTGGTAGACTGTTTTGGAGGCTCAATATGATTATTAATGATGTTGTTTGGGCTGTTTGGTGATTGTATTGACTTGTGGGAAGTCATATAAATAGGGGAGGTGCTGTTCGTTTCATCGTAAAATAGGTTGTGGTCGATACATAATAGTTACGACGCTTAAACGATAATGATAGTGTCATTTGTCTTATTGTAGACTAAGGAGTCGTGATATTTGCATAGCTTGAGGTTGGGCAGTATATACAAGGTATGTGAGGCTATCCCCTCATTCTTTTGCACGACTCCAATTGTACATAATGTAATGAACGAGCTCCCAAAGATACTCTACTCTTAGAAGCTAGCAGTACTTACATTGCTGCCCTTCTTATGAAACAATTGATATTGATGTTACTTCTCTTATTCTTATATTATCAATGTTGTTGGTAGTTCCTGATTCTTATAAGATTCTTGATGAAGAGTTAATCCTAATAACGTGTACGAAGGATACCGACCTTACGTCACTCCGAAAGGTTCAAAATATGATTCCAACGAGTCCAGCATGCATCATATATATGTATCTATTTTACTCTACCGAGCCGCGCTATAGTCGGCCGGGTATGGCACCTATTGTGCAACCACTGATCAGTTGGGTTTTACCGAGCTCCACGTGGCCGGGTACGATTCTACCGAGCCCTATGATGGCCGGGTACGTTTTACCGAGCCTATTATGGCCGGGTACGATATGATGATGATGATGCCCACAAAGGCATATATTTTAAACGTTTATGTATATATATATATATATGTATGTATCATGTATTTCATGTCAGTAGCCCTCAGAGGTACCCAGATGTCACAGGTTGTATATTCCCTATCACTGTTTACATTATTGTTCTTACTTATGCTATTCTGCCTTACATACTCAGTACTTTATTCGTACTGACATCCTTTTTATTTGTGGACGCTGCATGTCGTGCTGCAGGTCCTGATAGACGGGTAGACGCAGCTCCCCCATCACAGTAGGCTATCCGGTTCAGCGTTATTGGCAAGATCCTTTCTCCGGACTTGCCTTGGTCTTGGTATGCATTTTTGTTATAGACCTTATGGGTATGTCGGGGCCCTGTTCCAGCAATGTTGTAGCACTTATGTTCTTTTAGAGGCTCATAGACAGGTGTCGACTTATGTATGGTTTAGAATGCCTTTTCGGCTGATTTTTGTTGTATAGTCTTTCATGGCATCATGATAGCTCGTACCTTATATATAGTTTCTTGACAGTCTTGTCGTCCCATGTTATGTATGTTCATGACATTATCTTTCATTGTTGGATGTTCATGATCCATGTCTACTATTTATATTGATCTTGTCGGCCCTTAAAGATAATAAGGAAGGTTAGATAAAATGTACGTTGGTGCTCGGCAAGTATGGCCCGGGTGCTAGTCATGACCCTCCAGTTGGGTCGTGACAAACTTGGTATCAGAGCAAGTCTGTCCTAGGGGTTGTCTATGAGCCGTGTCTAGTAGAGTTTTGATTATGGATGTGTAGCGCGCCACATTTATAATCAGGAGGCTACATGACATCTAGGGTTGTTACCTTCTTCCTGAATCTAGATCGTGCGTAGAGTTGAGTCGTAAGTGTTCATATCTAATATTCACCTTGTTTTTTTTAGCGATGCCTTCGACTAGGAAGCAAGCGATTAGTAAACGGCTTGATACAGCTGTAGGAGAGGGTAACATTCAGGTGCCTCCAGCCATAGCAGGCCAAAGTGAGCCTCAGAGTAAGATGCCGTCTCATACCTCTCTGTCTTCTCCAGAAGATATTAGGAGGCACCCAGTACATCCAGTTCCTCCGTCTGGCACTACAGACCACGATATGTGCAGTGCAGTGCAGTTGTTGAGTAGCTTAGTAGCTGCTCAGGCTCAGAGGCAGAATACCGGTGCTGTTGATAAACCGGTTAGTGCAGGAGTTCATGATTTTATTAATCTAGACCCTCCAGTGTTTACCGGATCAAGCCCCAAGGAGGACCCGCAAACATTTATTGATCAGGTTCATTGTACATTGCGTGTTATGCATGCTAGTGATACAGAGGCAGTAGAGTTGGCTTCTTATCGGTTATGGGATTTAGCGATTTTATGGTATGATAGTTGGGAGAGATCTAGGGGTCCGAACGCTCCTCCAGCCGTGTGGAAGGAATTTTCTGAGGCCTTTCTTCATCACTACTTGCCAGCTGAGATACGATGAGCTAGAGCTGATAAGTTCTTGAACCTTCGACAGGGTAATATGAGTGCATGAGAGTATAGTATATAGTTTGATTCTTTATCAAGGTATACTCCCCATATGGTGGCCGAGATGAGTGATAGGGTGACCACATCTGATAAATGAGTGCACAACAGCCTCCTTGGTAGAGGGCATGGATATTTCCCGTATTCAGGCTTATGCCCAGACCCTTCAGGATCATAAGTTATATGCTAAGCTCTCTAAATGTGAATTCTTGCTGAACTCAGTAGCATTCCTTGGCCATGTGATATCTGATGAGGGTATTAAGGTCGACACTCAGAAGATCGATGCAGTGAAGAATTGGCCGAGACCTACAACACCGTCAGAAGTCCGCAGCTTCCTGGGGCTAGCAGGATATTATAGGCGGTTTGTAGAAGGGTTTTCCTCTATATCAGCACCATTGACTAAGTTAACACAGAAAGCTACCAAGTTCCAGTGGTCTAATTCTTGTGAACATAGTTTTCAGGAGCTAAAGAATCGATTGACATCTGCGCCAGTGCTCACTCTCCCAGAAGGAACAGAAGGTTATGTGGTATATTGTGATGCCTCAGGTATAGGTTTGGGGTGCGTATTGATGCAACGTGGGAAGGTGATTGCTTATGCATCACGACAATTGAAGAAGCATGAAAAGAATTACCCGACTCATGATTTGGAATTGGCTGCAGTAATATATGCTTTGAAGATATGGCGGCACTACTTATACGGCGTCCATGTTGACATCTACACAGATCACAAAAGTTTACAATACATCTTCAAGCAGAAGGAGTTGAATTTGAGGCAGCGTAGGTGGCTTGAATTACTGAAAGACTATGACGTCGAGATATTGTACCATCCTGGTAAAGCCAATGTTGTGGCAGACGCTCTCAGCCGTAAGTCAATGGGAAGCTTAATACATATTGAGGCAGGTAGACAAGGGTTGACCAAAGAGCTTCACCAGCTGGCCAATATGAGAATCAGATTGTTGGACTCTGATGACGGAGGTGTTACTGTACAGAATACAGCAGAATCATCTTTGGTAGCCGAGGTAAAAGCACGGCAATATGAAGATCCTACCTTAGTAAGATTGAGAGAGGGAATTCAGCAGTGTAAGATTACAGCTTTCAAGATCGGAGGAGATGGGACACTGAGATACCAGGGCCGATTATGTGTGCCTAGTGTGGCAGGGTTGCGAGAGAAGATTATGATTGAGATTCATCAGTCCCGATATTCTATCCATCCTGGCTCGACAAAGATGTATCATGACGTTAAGGAGCAGTATTGGTGGGACAACATGAAGAAGTCTATTGCAGAATTTGTAGCCCAGTGTCCTAATTGTCAACAAGTAAAGATCGAGCATCAGAAACCCAGTGGATTGATTCAGAATATAGAGATTCTGACCTGGAAATGGGAGGTGATTAATATGGACTTCATTATTGGATTACCTCGCTCTTATCATAAGTTTGACTCCATTTGGGTGATAGTTGATCGACTTACAAAATCTGCCCATTTTCTACCAGTTAAGACAACTTACACGGCTGAAGATTATGCGAAGTTGTATATCAAGGAGATTGTTAGGCTTCATGGTGTGCCGGTATCTATTATATCAGACCGAGGAGCTCAATTTACGGCTAACTTTTGGAGGTCTTTTCAGAAGGGTTTAGGCACACAAGTAAATCTCAGCACTGCATTCCATCCGCAGACTGACGGACAGGCTGAACGTACCATTCAGACGCTTGAAGATATGCTACGAGCATGTGTTCTAGATTTCAAGGGGAATTGGGATGACCATCTGGCACTTATATAATTTGCCTACAATAATAGCTACCATTCCAGTATTAAAATGGCCCCGTATGAGGCACTGTACGGGAGGAGATGTAGATCACCAGTTGGATGGTTCGAAGTCGGTGAGACAGAATTATATGGGCCAGATTTGATTTACCAAGCCATTGAGAAGGTGAAACTGATACAAGAGCGGCTGAGGACGGCACAAAGCAGGCAAAAATCTTATTCCGATGTCCGACGTCGTGATCTGGAATTTGAGGTTGGTGATTGGGTTTTCCTGAAGATCTCGCCGATGAAGGGTGTTATGCGTTTTGGGAAGAAGGGTAAGTTGAGTCCACGGTATATTGGGCCGTACAAAATTCTTCGACGAATTGGACAGGTTGCTTACGAGTTAGAATTGCCATCTGAATTGGAATTTGTCCACCCGGTATTCCATGTATCTATGTTGAGGAAATGTATTGGAGACCCTTCTCGGGTCGTCCCTATCAAAGATGTACAAGTTACAAAGGATCTATCATATGATGAACTGCCAGTGGCTATATTAGATCGACAAGTCCGCAAGCTGAGAACAAAGGATGTAGCTTCCGTGAAAGTATTATGGAGGAACAAGAATATAGAAGAAATGACATGGGAAGCAGAAGAGGAGATGAAGTCTAAATACCCTTACCTATTCCAGAGTGAAAATAACGAGGATACCGGGGGAAAGAAGGACGCATTATAAGGTGAAACGGCTCTATGAGGTAAGCAATAGCTTGTGAATACTTTTTTTTTAACACAAAATGGTGATATGCAGATAATGTACATATCCATAATGCTTTGTATAGTCTTGTATGGCCATAGGTTGGGTTTAACTGCTTGCAAGTTTGGCTAGTGTCCATTTTATAAGGGAAACTCAGCCGGAAATCTCCGTCGGAATCCACGATGAGTTAGACACCCCATAAACCCTTACATTCGAGGACGAATGTTCATAAGGGGGAGAGGATGTTACAACCCAAATTCGCATATCATAGATCACGCCGTAAGGTAGTCGACATAAATCCAAGAAGAGATTATCTTTGAGATGATAATAAGTTAATCCTATTGGTCTTAAACGATACAAGGGTGTATAAGAGTGGTTAACAAGTATTTGAAGTTAAGCTAATCAAGGATGTTGTAACCCGTATTTTCGGGTAACACTAGAGGTGATTAATTGTCCCAAGAGGTAATGTTTTAATGTATTTAAATCATATAATATCCGTATCATAAGTTTTGAAGTCAAGCAAGTTATGAAACAAAAGTCGATAAAAGTTGTCGCAACTTAGGTTTATAATTTAACTTAAACTTTAGGTTAAATGTTACTGCATTTTACTCCCAATGTGCTTGGAATTATGGGGTGATCTACCTATCAAATTGAAGATCTATGAGTCTAGTTTCCAACGCATTAAACCGTTTGTCGATACGATCTCGGAATAGAGAGATATTCGCATTTTCGCGAGAGTGCGCCAAGCTGCTCTCTATGGGGCCCACAAAGGCGGTTTAAGACATTTGGACATATATAAGATAACTCAACCCCGTTTTAAGTCATTATTTTTCAGTATATTCAGACCTTATAACCCTAAAAACATTCTCTCAAGGTTCTCTCATGATCCAAGACCCAAACAAAGGGCAAACAACACAAATCAAATGTCGGGAATCCCGTGGTGCTAGTAAGTTTCTTGTTTTTCTTGTTGTTGCTGATTTTTGTGTTGTTCCAGCTCGTGTGGGAGGTTGTTTTAAGTGCTTTATGTTCTGTAAATACACCTTCAAGTTTTTAATATCAACCCTAGGTGATTTCAAGTCTTCTAAAGTAATTCTAGTGCCGAAAAACCCGAATTAATTGCTAGTTTCGCTTCCTTGTTCTTGTGGCAAAATTGAAGGGATATTTCGTAGAAAATTAAGGTCAAATTGGAGTTGTTCTTTCTGTTTAAAGGTAAGTAACCTCTTACTCTATATATATTTAAGATTATCCAAGTTGCAGCTAAGTCGTTGAAGCTAGAACTTGTGAAATATATATCGAAAAGCTTGGTAGTAATGTTGTTGGTTGGTAGACTGTTTTGGAGGCTCAATATGATTATTAATGATGTTGTTTGGGCTGTTTGGTGATTGTATTGACTTGTGGGAAGTCATATAAATAGGGGAGGTGCTGTTCGTTTCATCGTAAAATAGGTTGTGGTCGATACATAATAGTTACGACGCTTAAACGATAATGATAGTGTCATTTGTCTTATTGTAGACTAAGGAGTCGTGATATTTGCATAGCTTGAGGTTGGGCAGTATATACAAGGTATGTGAGGCTATCCCCTCATTCTTTTGCACGACTCCAATTGTACATAATGTAATGAACGAGCTCCCAAAGATACTCTACTCTTAGAAGCTAGCAGTACTTACATTGCTGCCCTTCTTATGAAACAATTGATATTGATGTTACTTCTCTTATTCTTATATTATCAATGTTGTTGGTAGTTCCTGATTCTTATAAGATTCTTGATGAAGAGTTAATCCTAATAACGTGTACGAAGGATACCGACCTTACGTCACTCCGAAAGGTTCAAAATATGATTCCAACGAGTCCAGCATGCATCATATATATGTATCTATTTTACTCTACCGAGCCGCGCTATAGTCGGCCGGGTATGGCACCTATTGTGCAACCACTGATCAGTTGGGTTTTACCGAGCTCCACGTGGCCGGGTACGATTCTACCGAGCCCTATGATGGCCGGGTACGTTTTACCGAGCCTATTATGGCCGGGTACGATATGATGATGATGATGCCCACAAAGGCATATATTTTAAACGTTTATGTATATATATATATATGTATGTATCATGTATTTCATGTCAGTAGCCCTCAGAGGTACCCAGATGTCACAGGTTGTATATTCCCTATCACTGTTTACATTATTGTTCTTACTTATGCTATTCTGCCTTACATACTCAGTACTTTATTCGTACTGACATCCTTTTTATTTGTGGACGCTGCATGTCGTGCTGCAGGTCCTGATAGACGGATAGACGCAGCTCCCCCATCACAGTAGGCTATCCGGTTCAGCGTTATTGGCAAGATCCTTTCTCCGGACTTGCCGTGGTCTTGGTATGCATTTTTGTTATAGACCTTATGGGTATGTCGGGGCCCTGTTCCGGCAATGTTGTAGCACTTATGTTCTTTTAGAGGCTCATAGACAGGTGTCGACTTATGTATGGTTTAGAATGCCTTTTCGGCTGATTTTTGTTGTATAGTCTTTCATGGCATCATGATAGCTCGTACCTTATATATAGTTTCTTGACAGTCTTGTCGTCCCATGTTATGTATGTTCATGACATTATCTTTCATTGTTGGATGTTCATGATCCATGTCTACTATTTATATTGATCTTGTCGGCCCTTAAAGATAATAAGGAAGGTTAGATAAAATGTACGTTGGTGCTCGGCAAGTATGGCCCGGGTGCTAGTCATGACCCTCCAGTTGGGTCGTGACACTTTCGTAACTTAACGATAGTATTATTATCATTCTTGTAGATTAAGGTGTGAAGAGGTGAGTTCAACTTGGTGATTGGAAAGATTGTGATAAGGTATGTTAAGGCTAAGCCTTCCTTCATTTTGGCATGATCTCGTTGCTACATGTGTTAGTAATGAGACAAAAAGAGAAGTTCATATTCATGAATTTATTCACACTATTCTAGTCTCATAAGTTACAATATTATTCCTTATCGAGACTCTATATTCAATTTTAGTATTGTCTTCTTCCAGTCAAGAGAGAAGCAAGCCTATATATACAGTATTACAGTATTTTCATTACCATCGAGCTATAATCGATGGGCAGGCCCCTATTGGGCAACCTCTGATCAGATGGTAAGTTATATATACCGAGCCTACTGTGGCCGAGCGCCTATGAGCGAGCCCAAGATGGCCGAGATACAGAGCCCAGTATGGCCGAGCGCCTATGAGCGAGCCTACTACGACCGAGCATTTACACGTACCGAGCCTTATAGGGCCGGACATTTATTTTACTTACTATATTGAAGGAGCTTAGTCACTATCAGCAGGTAAGTATATCTCCAGATCATCTTTGACTACCAGTTACTTCCAGTTATTATATTATCAGTTCAGTTTCGATTTTCAGTTATGTTATTGCCTTACATACTTGGTACATTATTTCGTACTGACGTCTCTTTTTCGGGGACGCTGCATTTCATGCATGCAGGTTCAGATAGACAGACGAGTAGACCTCCTCAGTAGGTGTTTCCAGAGTTTAGCCTGATCGGTAAGCTCCACATCCTTCGGAGTTATCGGGTCTAGATTTTTGTGTGCATCTTATGTATGTATTTATATATATAATATGGGTAGGTCGGGGCCCTGTTCCGATCACAATATATATATCAGTAGAGGCTTGTAGACATATCCTATTGGTTAGTGCAGTATGTTGGGTTTGTAGGCCTGGTATGTATAATTTGGTGGTTTGTCAGCTGTAGTAGCTTTGACGGTCTTTTCAGCCTAGCTTTATATTGATGTTTAGTTAGCGCTAGTTTCCATTCAGTTTTACATTTTGCTTCGCAAATTGTCTTGCAAGGTGGCCCCATGGCCAAAGTATGACATTATGTGTTCAGAGTCCCTTAGTCGCAATTTGGTACGCCAGGTTAGGTGAGGCACTGGGTGCTTGTCTCGCTCCTAGGTTCGGGGCGTGACAAACTTGGTATCAGAGCAGTTCTATCCTAGGGAGTCTACAAGCCGTGTCTAGTAGAGTCCTTTTTATAGATGTGTTGTGCACCATATTATATAAGCAGGGCACTACAGGGCATTTAGGAGTTGGTTACCCTTCTTTGAAATCTAAACCGTGCTACAGAACTGAGTTATAGGAAATTTGAATTAAACTTATGTGTTGGTGTTTGCATGCACAGATGACGGTGACTAAGAAGACTACGGCTAGCCAAAGGAGAGATACAGGATCTTTCATGTTATGCATGCCACGGAGAAAGAGGCAGTTGAGCTAGCAGCTTTTCGACTCCGAGATATAGCCATCCTTTGGTACGAGGGATGGGAGAGGTCCAGGGGACGTGATGCACCTCCAGCTATTTGGGAGAATTTTTCAGATGCCTTCCTTGACCAGTACTTACCATGGGAGATCCGACAGGCTCGAGTCGATCAGTTTCTAGCCCTCAAGCAGGGTAATATGAGTGTTCGAGAGTATAGTCTCCGTTTTGACTCATTGGCCAGATATGCACCATCCATAGTTGCTACTATGCGGGACAGGATTCACAGGTTTATAGCAGGGTTAGCCCCAGAGTTAACCGAGACATGTGCCACCGCTGCATTGCAGGATAGTATGGATATCTCCCGGATTCAGGCATTCGCCCAGAATATAGAAAGGGGTAGGCGTCGGCAGCAGGGTACAGAGAGGGCTGAGCAAGGGCAACGTAAGAGGATGAGATTTCCCAGGTCTCAGGAGAAATATCAGGGTAGTTATAGGACCCAGTACTTCGGACGACCACCTAGGCCTCTGCCACCTCAGTTATAGGGTTACAGGTATGACCGCTATACTCAGTCAGGACCAGGTGAGAGCTCATGGGCGTCGGGTTTGCAGCGACAGCGAGGATCTGCGCAGACATGGTCATTTCCTCCACGGTGTGACATCTGTGGTAGAGGACACTTGGGCCAATGCCGAGCAGGTTCTGATGCTTGTTATACATGTGGGCGTCCAGGGCATATGATGCGGGATTGCCCAAATAGAGATTCGGGGGGAATGGCACAACCAGCGAGTTCAGCAACAGGATCATCTATGTCCGTGCATCCTTCAGGGCGCGAGTCTCAGTCTTCGGCTGGTAGAGGTCGGGGCAGAGGTAGAGGTTCCAGTTCAAGTGGTAATCAGAACCGTATCTATGCTTTAGCGGGTCGATAGGACCAGGAGTCTTCACCAGACGTTGTGACAGGTATATTAACCATTTGCTCTCACGATGCTTATGCTTTGATAGACCCAGGATCTACTTTATCGTATATTACCCCATTTGTCGCGAGGAAGTTTGGTATAGTGCCTGAAATACTAAGTGATCCTTTTGCGGTATCTACACCGGTCGGAGAATCGATTATTGCTAGACGGGTTTACCGAGGTTGTACGGTGGCAATTTGTAGTCGTCAGACCTCAGCTGACCTAGTTGAGCTAGAGATGATGGATTTTGATGCTATCATGGGCATGGACTGGTTGGCAGCTTGCTATGCCACAGTTGATTGCCGAGCAAAGGCAGCCAGATTTCATTTTCCGGGTGAGCCAGTCCTTGAATGGGTAGGTAATACACCAACACCCAGAGGTAGGTTTATTTCCTATCTGAAGGCGAGGAAAATGATCGCAAAAGGGTGCATTTATCATATTGTGCGAGTTAGAGATGCAGATGCTGAGATACCTACACTTCAGTCTATTCTCGTAGTCAAAGAGTATGCAGATGTGTTTCCAGATGAGCTTCCAGGTATTCCTCCAGAGCGAGAGATTGATTTTAGCATCGATTTGCTTCCAGGAACTCAACCAATATCCGTCCCTCCGTATAGAATGGCACCTGGCGAATTGAAGGAGTTGAAGGAGCAGTTAAAAGATTTGTTGGAGAAAGGTTACATCAGGCCCAGTACCTCACCTTGGGGTGCACCAGTACTATTTGTGCGGAAGAAAGACGGCTCGCTGAGGATGTGTATCGATTATAGGCAGCTGAACAAGGTAACTATTAAGAATAAGTATCCACTTCCAAGGATCGATGACTTGTTTGATCAGTTGCATGGGGCTAGATGCTTTTCAAAGATAGATTTGAGGTCGGGGTACCACCAAGTCAGAGTTCGGGAAAAAGATATTCCGAAGACAGCCTTCAGGACCCGATATGGCCACTTCGAGTTCCTTGTCATGTCCTTCGGGTTGACTAATGCACCCGCAGTATTTATGGACTTGATGAATAGCCTATTCCGACCATTTTTAGATCTGTTCGTGATAGTATTTATTGATGATATTCTAGTTTATTCCCGTTCATAGGATGAGCATGCGGACCACCTGCGAGCGGTACTCCAAACCCTCCGTGATCGTAAGTTGTATGCTAAGTTTTCTAAATGTGAGTTCTGGTTGAAGTCTGTAGCATTCTTGGGGCATATTGTATCAGATGAAGGGATAAAGGTGGACACTCAGAAGATTGAGGCCGTGAAATCTTGGCCTAGACCTACCACTCCGACAGAGGTTCGTAGCTTTCTAGGCTTAGCAGGATACTATCGGCGGTTCGTAGAGGGTTTTTCTTCCCTTTCGGCACCATTGACGAAGTTGACACAGAAAGAAACTAAGTTTCAATGGACAGAGGCTTGTGAGCGGAGTTTCCAAGAGCTTAAGAACAGGCTGACCTCAGCTCCAGTTCTAACACTTCCAGATGGTCTAGATGGTTATGCCGTGTATTGTGATGCATCAGGTGTCGGGTTAGGATGTGTCCTGATGCAACATGGGAAGGTAATTGCGTATGCTTCAAGGCAGTTGAGGAAGCACGAGAGGAATTATCCGACCCACGACCTCGAGTTAGCTGCGGTTGTCCATGCACTTAAGATATGGCGGCATTATTTATATGGTGTTCATGTTGATGTATTTACTGATCATAAAAGCCTACAATATATCTTCAAGCAGAAAGAGTTGAATTTGCGACAGAGGCGATGGCTTGAGTTATTGAAAGATTACGATGTTAACATTCTCTACCATCCAGGGAAAGCTAATGTTGTAGCAGATGCCTTAAGTCTCCGATCTATGGGTAGCTTAGCACATGTAGAGCCCGAGAAAAGACAATTAGCTAGAGAGATTCATCAATTGGCTTCGTTGGGGGTTCGGTTAGTAGATTCTGAGGATGGTGGAGTTGTACTCCAAAACACTGCAAAATCATCCCCCATAGCCGAAGTCAAGGAAATGAAGTACGAGGACCCAGAGTTGGTCGAGTTGAGAGAGCGAGTTCCGCAGCAGAAGAAGCCATTGTTAGAGCTCAAGGGAGATGGGGTTTTCAGATACAGGGGTTGTTCGTGTGTTCTAGATGTAGCAGGGCTACGAGACAGGATTATGTCAGAGGCACATTATTCATGGTATTCCATCCATCCTGGATCGACGAAGATGTATCATGACATTAAGGATGTGTACTGGTGGAACGATATGAAGAAGAACATTGCTGAGTTTGTCGCACAATGTACTAGTTGCCAGCAAGTGAAGGTAGAGCACCAGAAGCCCGGAGGGCTAATGCAGACTATAGAGATCCCGACATGGAAATGGGAGGCGATAAACATGGACTTTATCACGGGTTTACCTCAATCTAATCGTAAGTTCGATTCCATATGGGTGATAGTCGATAGGCTCACGAAATCAGATCACTTCCTACCGGTCAGATCTACATATACAGCAGAAGATTATGCAAAGTTATATATTAAGGAGATAGTGCGGCTGCACGGAGTACCGGTTTCTATTATATCTGACCGTTGGGCTCAGTTTACAGCACATTTTTGGAGGTCATTTTAGAGAGGTCTAGGGACTCAGGTGAATCTCAGCACATCTTTTCATCCACAGACTGATGGACAAGCCGAGCGCACAATTCAGACGCTCGAGGATATGTTACGAGTATGTGTGTTGGATTTTAAAATAAGTTGGGATAAACATCTACCTCTTATCGAGTTTGCATATAATAACAGTTACCACTCCAGTATCGAGATGGCTCCGTACGAGGCTTTGTATGGGCGTAAGTGCAGATCTCCTATAGGGTGGTTTGATGTTGGAGAATTTGGGTTACATGGGCCAGACCTGGTTCAGCAGGCCATAGAGAAAGTAAAGCTTATCCGGGAGCGACTGTTGACAGCTCAGAGTCATCAGAAGTCATATTCTGATGTGCGGCGACGAGACTTAGAGTTCAGGATTAATGTCTGGGTATTCTTAAAGGTATCACCTATGAAGGGCGTGATGAGGTTTGGCAAGAAAGGAAAGCTTAGCCCACGGTATATTGGGCCTTATAGGTTCATTCGGAGAGTGGGCCAAGTAGCTTATGAGTTAGAGTTGCCCTCAGAATTGGAGTCTGTCCATCCGGTTTTTCACGTATCTATGCTACGGAAGTGCATTGGCGATCCTACCCGAGTGGTGCCCACGGATGATGTACAGATTACAGAGGACTTGTCATACGAGGAAATTCCAGTTGCCATCCTAGACCGACAAATCCGCAATCTACGAAATAAGGAGGTAGCTTCCGTAAAGGTTTTATGGAGGAGCAAGAATGTAGAAGAGATGACATGGGAATCGGAGGAAGAAATGAAGTCTAAATACCCCCACCTATTTCAAACTGAAGATATGGCTCGAGATGGGATGCTACAACACAGCTCTATTCAGGCTAGCAGGTCATCAGGTAAGCTTTTATTTTTCACTTTTAGTATTTATGATTTACGGTTGGTGAGGCAAAGTGTTGCTATTTATAAACATTGGCCATGTGTGGCATGCATAGTATGTTTTCTGGCTACGTACAGGTTGGTTTTAACCTAGTGTACGAAGGATACTCTGGCAAAAGTTTCCAAAGTCTCTAAGAGTAAACATTCGAGGACGAATGTTCCCAAGGGGGGACTGATGTTACACCCTATATTTTCGTACGTAAAAATGCATCGTAAGCAAACTAATGTAGGACCAAAAATGAGATAATATTTAAAAGTATATAAAGTAATTTAATCATGTTACCTTTGAGGTTACAAATATTGAAGATCATGAACAACAAGTACAAAGAGGGTTGGACGGTTCAGAAGCTAAAGCAATTGAAGAAAATAATGTTTCGTCGAAAGTCGACAAGTTGGGAATGTTATAACATATACCTTTGGATACTAGGGTACTTAACATGATAAGGAGATTATGTTATGATTTATATTAGTCGTATGACATCCGTGTGTTATGTTTTGAAGTCAAGCGAGTTGTGGAACAAAAGTCGATGAAAGTCATCACAAGTTATATTCATAAGTTTTACAGAAACTTTGGGTCAAATGTAACTGCGATTTTCTCCCAATATACTTAGAGTTATGGGGTGTTACAACCATAAAATTAAAGATCTATGAGTCTATTTTCCAACGCATTAAACCGTTTGTCAATACGACATTGGAGTAGAAAGATATGGGCATTTGTGCGATACTGCGCAAGCTGCTAGGTGACAAGTAGGTGTGTCACCTACTTGCTTAAATGAGAGCCCAACAAAATGGGCCATTTCGGGTCGTCCAAAGAGGCCTTTTAAGGGCCTATTTTCTTCATATATTAGACTTAAAATAGAGCATAATAACCAGACATAAGCTCTGCAAAGAATCCGCCCAAAAATTTCCCACAAACCCTAATTGATTTTCTCTCCCTTTCAAGTTCCAATTGGAGGTAAAACCTAGAGTTTGAAGAACCAAGATAAGAGCTGAGTTATCCAACAAATAAGGTGAGTTTACTGCTCTCTTTCATCCAATTTTTCTTCTTTAAATTCATGGTAAGTCGTTCTGTACTTGTAAGAACTCACGGGACGGTGATCGGAAGCCGTGAGTTCGAGTTATTCACTTGTAGCTGACTGTTTTGTGGACTGTTTTGTGTTGCTGTTGGGCTGCGTGTTTTACTACTGTTTTGTGGAGTTTTGGAGGAGGAAGGGGGTTTATAAACACCATATAAATGTAGGGTGGTTGGCTGGTCGTTCGTCATAACATTTTCGGGTCGTTTGACACTACTACGGTGGTCGTTTTGTGTACGAAGAGATTGGGGTGTTTTGGGCTGTTTTGTAGTATTTGATGGTGTATATAGGGCTGAAAAATGATGTATATATGTTGTTATTGTTCTGTTCTTGTATTGTTGGTGTTATCATGAATTTGGAGGAAGTAAGGATTATAGGGGAGATGCTGCCCGTTTTAATACAAAATAAGTTTGTCGTTCGTTGTGCGATAGTTGTACCTTTCGTAACTTAACGATAGTATTATTATCATTCTTGTAGATTAAGGTGCGAAGAGGTGAGTTCAACTTGGTGATTGGAAAGATTGTGATAAGGTATGTTAAGGCTAAGCCTTCCTTCATTTTGGCATGATCTCGTAGCTACATGTGTTAGTAATGAGACAAAAAGAGAAGTTCATATTCATGAATTTATTCACACTATTCTAGTCTCATAAGTTACAATATTATTCCTTATTGAGACTCTATATTCAATTTTAGTATTGTCTTCTTCCAGTCAAGAGAGCAGCAAGCCTATATATACAGTATTACAGTATTTTCATTACCATCGAGCTATAATCGATGGGCAGGCCCCTATTGGGCAACCTCTGATCAGATGGTAAGTTATATATACCGAGCCTACTGTGGCCGAGCGCCTATGAGCGAGCCCAGGATGGCCGAGATACAGAGCCCAGTATGGCCGAGCACCTATGAGCGAGCCTACTACGGCCTAGCATTTACACGTACCGAGCCTTATAGGGCCAGACATTTATTTCACTTACTATATTGAAGGAGTTTAGTCACTATCAGCAGGTAAGTATATCTCAAGATCATCTTTGACTCCCAGTTACTTCCAGTTATTATATTATCAGTTCAGTTTCGATTTTCACTTATGTTATTGCCTTACATACTCGGTACATTATTTCGTACTGACGTCCCTTTTTCGGGGACGCTGCATTTCATGCATGCAGGTTCAGATAGACAGACGAGTAGACCTCCTCAGTAGGTGTTTCCAGAGTTTACCCTGATCGGTAAGCTCCACATCCTTCGGAGTTATCGGGTCTAGGTTTTTGTGTGCATCTTATGTAGAGGCTTGTAGACATATCCTGTTGGTTAGTGCAGTATGTTGGGTTTGTAGGCCTGGTATGTATAATTTGGTGGTTTGTCAGCTGTAGTAGCTATGACGGTCTTTTCAGCCTAGCTTTATATTGATGTTTAGTTAGCGCTAGTTTCCATTCAGTTTTACATTTTGCTTCGCAAATTGTCTTGCAAGGTGGCCCCATGGCCAAAGTATGACATTATGTGTTCAAAGTCCCTTAGTCGCAATTTGGTACGCCAGGTTAGGTGAGGCACCGGTTGCTTGTCTCGCTCCTAGGTTCGGGGCATGACAGTAGGAGTCCACAAAAGAAGGCAGTACCAAATAACCTTGAATGAGGAAGTTTTAGACCCACTCAAGGGAACTAGCAAAGAAGCAAGATGTCCAGTCACCTCGTCTTTAGGATTCTTACGGTAGAAATTCCGTTTGCTAACATGGCATATCTGTATCCCCTAATAATGATCATTCCTATTCGATATCATAAATAGGTATTTCTGTCAACCATTTCTATATGCGAGATGGAGGGCTTCTTTGGTTTGGAGCTATTCCCATTAGGCTACTTTCTCCTCACCTTGTCGATATAGCGCATCTTACAGGGTGCCTTTCATCAAGTAAAGGCTCGTGATAAGGCTCTTGTGGAACTAGGCTCTCTTAAGATCGTGCGAAAGAGTTCCTCTTTACCAATAAGATTGGCCTGACTATTTCTATAATTAATTGAATGTATGAAGTCGGCCCGAGAAAAAGAAAAAAATTTACTTTTTGAAGTCAATAAAAGATCATATAATAAAGTCGAGGGTTAGATAGCAAGATCAACTAGATCAGTAATGGAAAGGGTAGCTAAAATGGATTGATCTCTTTTACCCGGGGGTCTAACTAGATACCTTGAAAAGCTCTCATCTTTTTGTATAAAACAACAAAATCAAGAGGAACCGAGCGAGCAAAATCTGCTTTGGGGTGAATTCCCTCCCCTGAAGTTGGCGCTAATTGAACCCTAGATTATGAGCTTACTGATTCAAAGCTCTCATGAGATCCCATTGGCATGCCCTAATAAATGTAAATAAAGTCACAGGAGCAAGTTAAAAGTTAAAATTCCCCGACTCCGTTCCTATTTATTAGCCTTCTTTCTACTTCAACATCAACATTGTTTGACTTATGCGATCTTGTAACAACGTTCTTTTTTTTATAGAGATTTCTGGTGAAAACTTCAATCTTGAAGCACGGGCAGGAGACCAGAATGTCCGAGGAAGGAGAACTAGCTAAACTTCTTCACAAGCGAAGGAATTGCAGCCAAACCATCTGTGGGATCGGAGACTTCGAGAGGCTCCCAAGTCTTCTTTCAATCTTTTCTTACTTATTTTAATGATAATCCTTCCCGCGCGTTCCTGCACAAGCATTTGTTCTCCTGTGATCCAGGTTTCTACAAGATGATTTGTTCTATCCTCACTTCCTTTTTTATATTTTATCTTAAGGACATCATCATTGAATTTCATCTTCACTTGGGGATTACTTCCGTTCTCTAAGTTCATTCTATCCATTATTCGTTGTATGCAGCCCAATAAAGTGGCTACCACCCTCTCTTCTTGGAGATCATTTACCCTTTCGTGGAAGTGAAGGACCGTGAATCTTTCGTGGAAAGGCCCATTCATAGCAACACACTCTGGTAGTTCATTCGTTATCATAACAACTGGAACATTCTTTTTCTTCGTAAAAAGTCTTTCATACTTTGAATCCAGCTGGACTTCCTGCCCATCGAGTACTTTTAATAATGTATTGGCATAGGTGGTCCCCGTCTCAGTGTAGGAAGCATACCCACTACTCTCCTGTTGTGGCCGGTGAAACACATCGAAGATCCATATGTCGTGGTAATCGTGTGCCCCTGTGAAGTCATTCTTTCTGGAGCTCGCAGGATATATCTTTACTACTTTTGAGAGTGAATGAAAAACAAGGTTTATTGGGTACTGGGATCGCCTATTATGAAAAGGTCCTTCATTTTTATGGGTCGCTGCCTTAGGAATTGAGTCGTTATCCAATCAATTGCCACATACTTTTCTTTTATTTCATCGAATTCGTACACCTCCGGCCATCCCTTTTCTTCCATATACTTTCGTACCCATTCTTTCTATTAGGGTTCCTGCTTCAATTAGGTTGAGGACTTGTATGTCCTCATAGGAGCCCTTCATGCTCGGGTACCTTTGTAGAACAATATGCTTCAACTGTTCGTGCCTGAACACTTCCGGCCACGAATTTAGTCCCGCAAGCTGCTCTATAATGCCGGTTGCACTCATAGGAGCACCCCCTATTTTTTTCTTTCCTTCCTAATCCTCTGCTACTTCCATAACTTGTGCCCTTGACGATTTCGCCCATATATGTGGATTCTTATCTTCTTTAGTTATGTATGCGCAGATCATACCCCAACCCTTTTTGGCACGGATGTCGCATTACATTTGCTCGAACTCAGGAAACACTTTCCTAGTCTAGCTTCTAAAGCTATTATTAGGTCCCCTCTCAACCTTTCCACCGATGTTCTAATATAACCTTCCGATTCTATGGTTCTCCCTAGCTACGAGGCCTCACACGGGTAGACTTTGGTATTCCTTTGTTGATGGTTGACCCCGCTATTTCCTTTCACCGGTAGATAAGTGCATCATATTCCTATTAAGCGGGGTGGTAGTTGCTGAATAAAAAGATGGCAATATTCCCGCTAAAGAAAATGCAATTCTTTATCCAATCTCTGTTCCAGATTCTGGTCTTACAAAGTCACCTTTCTCTAAGGATAAATAGCAAAATAGCTAAATATCCCAGTACTCGTTTTTCCTCTTTTGGTTATTCTTTCATGTTGAGCTTTCGAAAGCCACTGAGAGGGAGAATGAACGATCGACTGCTAAAGATCTTGAATAAATCATTGATATATTTGCAAAGGAGAAAAACTTTGATTCTCCTCGAAGGTGTTCCTTGCATGCTTAAGTGAACAGGGGCGGTACCAACTCCGACTAGAAAACGGTCACTCCTGTCAATGAATACCATTCATAGTTGTATATGTTAGTAGCATAGCCATAACAACTTTGTTTTACTGCTTAAGGTGGTTATAGATTTTATATATTTGCTTAATTATAAGCTTGCATAGTGCTCTTCCAACTTGTTTTCTTAGCTTTCTTCTGCCAAACCGAACGAAGACTGTTTCTTGTATCTCTGTACCTATTGCACTGATATCTTCTCTTTCACTCTCTTTCTTCATTCAAGAAAGGTGAAGATTGAATCGGGAACCAAAAACAAAGCAGGAACATACTTGTCCTTTGGTCAAAAAGTCTTGTACGGTTCCTCAGTCCGGGGGCACTGCAAGTTTGCCTATGTCACTTGTAGAGTCCTCTAACATGGTAAGTGTGCCATATCCATCTTGACTTCAAAATCTGATTCTGAAGAGAGAGACACCGACCCTAGTCAGTCTAAATGATGTAGACAGAACCCGCTCCGAGCTTGATTACAACCGAAAATTTCCCGAGACGGTAGAATGTAAACTCTAGGGTTAAGAAGAAAGCATTGCCCGGCTTAGACGAGCCTTTCGATTATGATTTGTTAGCATAACTAGCTAATGTACCAGCTAGAATTACCTTACTGAGGTTGTCACATGACATCCTACAAGTGTCCAGGCTCGATCAGAAGGCGATAAGTATGCACCCCATGTACACCAGATAGAGGTGAATGATGTACCTCAAGAAGAGAACCGAGGCATACAAGAGAAGATGAAGGCGGAGGAGCCAGACCTCACATTTTATCGAGAAGACTTATTTGTTGCTAGGGGACCTTCACCATAATCGTCCACTGTACCTTTCAGGATATATTGGTGAAGTAAAACTCCGACAAGTGCAAGTACATCCGGGAGTCAGCTATAAATGGTATACCTCTAAAAATGAACCAGGAAGCTGAACAGCATTAAGACCCACGGTACAATGCTGTGTCTCAGAAAATTATGGGCAAGATTCTCCTGAAGTGCCAGATTGAAGATCTTAAGACAAAAGTAATTTGCTCTGTGATCGAGAACGAGACTTCCAACAACCATTCTAAGGGAAGGCCTTGGATTATGCAAATGGAATCTTTACCTTAAAGCTGCTGAAGATTCTTAAACGTAATTAACTATTCCACTTGATGAGCTCAGAGCGATGAAAATGCACTTTAGGGAGAAGGGTAACGGAGACCGGGAAAGTGGGAAGCGTCAGTCAGCCTTAAGGCATGGAATCAACATTCCCATTAGCATTTTTAGTTGAGGTAAGATATAAGATAAGGCCTGCAAGTTCGTTTCTTGAAGTATTGGCCTCTTTGTTTAAGCTCTTGGATGATATAATCCATCTAATCAAAAGCAAGGAAGGATAGACAGTCCAGCAGGTGTATAAGCATGAAGTGAATATGAAGTAACCATGGCTTTGTTTGCGCGCCTCTGGAATTCTGAAATCCTCTTCTAGGCATGTTCCCGATACTATACTAGTCAAAGAAGTTCCTTGCCTTTTGTTTTGCTAGTGGGCTGGTGCAGAATGAGTCTATAGTTATGGTCTTGGGAAGATCTTTGTCCCTGTGATGAAGACTGCCAGAAGAATCGTGGGGCTTGTCGGGGTACAGCTTTTCTAACGGATTTCCAACTGGAAAATCCAATTCAAGCTCTGCCTTTAGCTTGACCCCATCTGCTATCAACTATTCACCTATTTTTCAGTATGAACCGAAATTGAGCCTAACTCTGCTCATCCAATCTGGGATTTTAAGCAAAAGTTGGGTCTTCCGGTACGCTTTCCCGAAAGTGTAAAAGACTTTTTCATGTTAGAGTAGTGAAAACATCGTCAACTCGTAACCGGGGAATATAAGTCCGCCTCCTAAGACTACTCAATTTGTGCTCTATGTCCTGCTGCTAACCTCAGCGAGACAATTGGAGTGCGTCTCATTTGAATAGAAAGGCTTTACCTATCTTTTTGGACGGGACTAAAAAGTCTTTTTCCAAAGAAAAGTCTTCCGACTGAATAAAGGGAACAGGTTGGATACTAAAAGAAATAGATACAACGGGGGGGAGGGGAGGGGGTATCACGCCCCAAACCGAGGAGCGCAACCGGCGCTCAACTGAGTTAAACCGACTGAGCAAGCCTGTTAGATTCCTTCTACCCAAACTCATTCATGAATAAAGAGAATATATGTTTTCCTTAATTAAACAATAAAGTGGTCATGTCTGCAGTTACCAATTTCTTACCATAAGTTTCACCATTTTTAAAGTCTCAAATGGACAAGTAATACAACCACAACATATCATAGTTTGTCTTTCCCAGCACCAATACACAATCCACACTATGCCTACGGAGCCTCTATAGATAAAGAAGAGTGCAATGATAATGCCGGCAACAAGGCCCCGGCTATACCCCAAACGAAATACACAAAGTACAAAAGATTCATGACCCCGAAATGAAGTGGGGCTCACCAAGTCAGCTAGGAAGAAGGTGTGCTGCTATCACTGATCAATATCTTCTGCTGTGGAACCACCTGCATCGATTTAAAGATGCAGCGCCCCCGGCAAAAGGGACGTTAGTACCATCGAATAGTACTAGCATAAAAACTAAACACTAATTTAAGAATTCAGAAATACAAGATGAATATTATGAACTAGTGCAGCAATAGAATAATATAGATAACCGATTTAACCATAGAAAGCTTATTAAAAACTATTAATAACATTTATAGGATTTAAGATGAGATCCTCTGTAACCATGTTCACACAAAGCGGCCCCGCTGCCTCACCCGATGTATGTAGGTGGAGGTGTATGTACAATACTACAACTCTGTTCAAGAGGCCCTGCCGCCTCACCCCAATGTATGCGGGAGGACGTATAACCACAGTATCAAGAACCTACACAAAGCGTCTATGTCGCCTCACCCCGATGCATGCGGGTGGAAATGCATCAACGATACCAATACCAACACAAAGCGTCTATGCCGCCTCACCCCAATGTATGCGGGTGGTGGTGCCACAACAATACCAAAACTATACATAAAGCTGTCGTACCGCCTCACCCCAATGTAAGCGGGTGGAGGAGCAGTCCCACAATAACATAATCCCTACACAAAGCGGTTATGTCGCCTCACCCCAATATATATGTGGGTGGAGGTGTATCACAATCACAATCTCTATACCATAATCCCCACACAAAGCGGTCATACCGCCTCACCCCAATGTATGCGGGTGGAGGTGTAGCACAATCACAATCTCTACACAACATGGCATAATAACTTTCACAAAAATCACTACTAGAAATTATAACATGTGGATACATAATCCATAGTTTGGGACACATCCTTAATTTATAATGCAATATGATAAGAGCATTTGAAACACGAGTTGAACATATATCTTCATCTCAAAACGTATCAGAATAATCCATTTATAATCAACATCTTAGAACTTACAAGGATATTAGGAATTCCAATTCTTAAAGAAGAGTTTAGCCAACATACCTCAATTGAGCTTCCTTAAACTCTAAAATGTTCCGGAATTCTTAGAAACTTCAAACTATTTTAGAAATATAACAAATTGAACCATAATTAGGAAGATGATTAGGGTTCTAGCTGATTTGAGCATTTTATCAAACACTAGGTGTGCATTAATGTTTCGAAGTCCTTTTACGGAGGATTCCATAATCCCACAACCCAATATTTACCATGCTTAGTTCAACAATCATCCTACACCCCTTGATATCACATTCATGTAAGATAAACAACTCTCATGCCCAAAATTATCTTGCTAATTACCCATTTTCAGATAATTTCGAAATCAGGGTTTAGGGTATAGAATCTTACCTATAGGATGAAGCCCTACAGAGCTTCCCTTCTTAATCTTCCAAAACATGAGCAAGAATTGAAGAACAATAATTGAAGAACACCTTCTCACTCTAGGGTACTCTCTCTCACTCTAAAATATTAGATTATGGCTCAAAAATGTCGCAAAGAGTGTATTTAACGAAATAGGGTCGGGTTTTCAAAATGCAAAAATGAAGCTCCAGAATAGTTTATGTGGTCGCATATGCGACTGCATAATGGTTATGCGAACCGCATATCGGTCGCATAATTGGTGTCTAAAATGACAAAAAACATGCCTGAGTCTGCGGTCAGTATGCGGTCCACATAACTCTTCTGTGGTCGCATAGTATACCGCATAACATTTATGCGGTCGCATAGTCGACTGCATTATTGCTTCTAACTGACCCAATTAAATGCCTCACTCTGCGGCCATTATACGGTCCGCATAGTGATTCTGTGGTCGCATAGTGGACCGCAGAAATGCACTTTTCCGCCAAACATTTTCCTTTACTTTTCGGTGCATTGTTCAAACCAAAAAGTTTGAGCCGCGGCGAGCATGATCGCCGCGAAGAATTTCTATAATACTCAACATGTAAAACCAATTCGGCACCACGAAATATTATTTTCTTTGCAAAATTTTACCGGGCTTACCACTTAAGTACTTCAAAATTTTTCGGGGTGTTACATTCTCGCCCGCTTAGGATCATTCGTGTTCGAATGAGGGTAAAAATCTGTCATTAACATCTTATGCAACTTAGTTTGTTTTTTTATACCACACACTAGCAGCCTCAAATTTGACTAACTCCCTAAATTTCCAAAACTTTTGCGAGAGTTTCCTTTGTAACTAGGCATAGCTACCTGCCAGAGATTGTGGCCAAACAACATATAGGTAATCCAACAACGTAACATAATACAAAACAACAGAAATTGTGGTCTGACAAGCAATGTATTTCCAGAAAGGAACACCCTTAACGCCAATTGTACAATTGATACAAAATTCATAGAAAGTAAGTCTTATAATTTTCCTAGATCATAACTTTATAAATACATAGTTATTCAAACAAATAATGATACTTTTTCTTCATTTCTTTCTCGGCCTCCCAAGTAGCCTCTTCAACCTGTTTGTTTCGCCAAAACACTTTCACGTATGTAATTTCTTTATTTCTCAACTTCCGGACTTGCCGATCAATAATAGAAACCAGAATCGCTTCATAAGTCGATGTCTAATTTACCTCAATAGTCTCAAATAGAATAATGAATGTCGGATCTCCAACTATTTTCTTTAACATAGACACATGAAACACCGGGTGTACCAATGACATCTCAGGTGGTAGCTCAATCTTGTACGCCACCTCACCGATCCTCTGAATGATTTTTTACTATCCGATATACCTCGAACTCAATTTCCCTTTCTTAACAAATCGCATTACCCCTTTCATGGTGGAAACTTTCAAGAATACCCAATCATCTTCTTTGAAATCCAATCCCGCGACGAACATCCGAATAGGATTTCTGATGACTCTTAGTAGTCTTCAACCGCTCCTTAATGATTTTAACTTTTTCCATGGCCTGATGCACGAGGTCTGGCCCTATTAACAATGCTTCCCCAATTCTTAACCACCCAATGGGAGATCTACATCTCTTACCATATAAAGCCTCGAACGGTGCCATCTGAATGCTAGCATGATAGCTATTGTTGTATGCAAATTCTATAAGTAGTAAATAATCATCCCAGCTATCTTTAAAGTCTAGCACACAAGCACGCAACATATCCTCAAGCATTTGAATAGTCAGCTCTGTCTGCCCGTCAGTCTACGGGTGAAAGGATGTACTATGATTCACCTGAGTACCCAAACCTTGCTGAAATTTCTTCCAAAAATTAGTAGTGAATTGTGCTCACTGATCAGAAATGATGGAAACTGGGGTGCCATGCAACCTGACTATTTCTTTGATATACAACTGAGCATACTGCTCCGCTATGTTGGTAGACTTAACCGGCAAAAAGTGTGTTGATTTCGTGAGTCAATCCACAATCACCCAAATTGAGTCATACTTGCGCGGAGTGCGCGGTAATCCTACCACAAAGTCCATATTAATCATTTCCCACTTTCACATTGGAATTTCTATGTTCTGTGCCAACTCACCAGGCTTTTGGTGTTCGGCCTTCACTTGCTGACAATTCGGACATCTTGCCACAAAGTCTGCTATATTCCTCTTCATATCATTCCACCAATAGACTTTTTAAGATCATGATACATTTTTATAGAACCTGGGTGCACGGAATGCCTAGATGTGTGAGCGTCAGTCATAATCCTTTCCCGGAGACCATCCATATTTGGAACACATAGTCGCCCTTGGTACCATAGTGTACCATCATCCATGCCATGAGAAAACCCATAGTTTTATGTTTTTGAATCCCCTCCTTCAGTTGTACCAAAAGAATGGATCGTTGTATTACTTCTCTTTGACTTCCACAACAGGTGATGATTCAGCTCTATTTTGTACAATTACCCCTTCTTCAATAGAGTTCGCAATACAAACTCCCAAACTAGCAAATCGATGAACTTCCTTGGCCAACAGCCTTTGACATGCCTCCAAGTGAGCCAAACTACCCATGGATTTCCGGGTAAGAGCATCCGCCACAACATTGGCTTCCCCGGATTGTATAGAATATTGATATTGTAATCCTTACGTAACTCATGCCATCTTCTCTATGTTCGATTCAATTTCTTCTATTTGCAAATATATTGAAGAATCTTTTGGTCCGTGAACATGTCCACCTGGACCCCATACAATTAATGACACCAAACCTTTAATGTAAAAATCACAACCGCAAGTCCTAAGTCATGTGTTGGATTGTTTTTCTCATGATTCTTGAGTTGCCTAGAGGCATACATGATCATCTTGCCATATTTCATCATCAGTGGAACATCTATATTAGATTTCTATTTCATATGACCTACGAATTGAGTTCTACAAAAATATCCTTGATACGGTTACAATCTTATTAGTTCTTGCAACTTGTTTTTCTAAATTTATCAACAAAAGACATTACTAGGTCAATTTTCATATGTGACCATATGTTTCAAATGAATAACATCTATTAGCTCGCGCGCACACCGTGATAACATCAACATGCATGGCATTGTCTCGATATGTGAAGTAACATTGTTCTCATACCTTTGTTAGCCACCCTCTTTTCTCCTTATAAGTCTTATAGGATTTTAAGAAACCACTCTACTTCCCTCGTAAACATTCTCACAATCCCTCTTTACTTCTAAATACTTCCCAAAACACATATCAACACCCTTCATATATATATTTAGCTCGAACAAGGACTTTTCTGAAACTTGAGATCCTCCTAAATTCTTCAACGACGACTTCTTGTTTTCCTTATAAGTGTAGGACTTAGTCCACCTGATTCCATTCTCGATGAGTAACTCACCTTATTACTAGTATTGTAGTCACCAATATTACTTCATGGTATTGCAGCCTAAGAGCTATCATGTTAAACATGTTTGGTTCGTAACAAGTGTTCATCCTCTCTTAATCTATTTCAAACATTTCCCCTTTGGTCTAAACAATATGTTTGTACTACATTTTCTTTGTGACTAGAGCATTCACTCCCATCCCATTTTTCCGTTAATTCATAGTTGACAACCTTATTGTGCCACACACGTGTTTGCCTCCCATTAACTCGTAGTATCATTATGCCTGTGTTATTGAGTTTATCACACCACTGTTTCATCACCGGTAGTCTCACTTTTCAATGCAATATGTAGACATGAACTCCCTCTATATCTTTTAGTTGATATTCAATGTCAGTCAAGTCAGCTGCATTATAGTCGATCCTGTATATCTTTTATTAACACTTGTGCTCTAGGTGAGTCCACTATTCTGGTAGGAACTATTTTGCGATAACCATCATGCACATTCTCTTCCAATTCTTCTGACCTCATTCATCCTAGTTAGTGAATAACCATGCTTTCTTCCATATGTTACGTGGCATTTTCCCTTAGTTGGGAATTCATCATGCTCGCCTCTCGACAGTTGTTGGGATAGCCGTGGGAAAGTGTGTTCATCCGTGTATCACCTAACACTTCCTTGCTTGTAAGATTCTTAAAAGACTATCCATCAAGTCCCAATGCATTCTTGGGTTACTATAACATCACATTTATCTCTCCCACTCGTTTTATTTCTTGAAGACTTGGAACTTTAGCTAAATCGCAAATCCGTGATTAACTCATTCTAAGAACTCGCAAGCCTTTCACATTTGATCTGTAGTACATCCTTGGCTTCCATTGTCCCTGACTCTCTAACAAGTATAAAACCCTTTTGCAAACCTTACTCTTAGTTTCTAGTATCGTTGACCTTGTCATGTATATTCCCATGTATGAGGAATTTACATTTCTTAAACTTCCACGTTATTTTTGTTCTAGTGGTTTATCTTTTGCATTTCCTTTCAGAGAATCACGTTATCCCTTACCACTTTTCTAGACTACACGTCTTCAACAAAATATCCAAATATCATAGCTACATGGCCCTACTCTCGTTTTATTGCACTTAAGTAGCCTCAACATTGTCCTTCCCTCCCCACTTGGGGTGAATGATTCACATTTTGAACAAGTTTTGAATTTAGCAATTTGAGGGAGACATTTTCACATCTCTAGTCCTCCTGTATATGATTGACTATTAGGGAGATTTAAGTCCCCATGTTATTAACCTCATAAGTTCTCGACTCTTATTCAGACATATAGGCTTGGGATCCAAATACCTCGTGTCAATACCCTTTTTGGAGTGTAACACCACTTCGTACATTCCTGAGATTTTTATAGCATTCATATTGCTAGGGTCTTCTCATTGTGGGTTCACTTAACTCTCATTTCATAACTTCTTGTCTCTCGTGAGAGACCTACACATTTATCATTACTCTCCAGGCCATGCCTTTCATATATCACGTGCCTACGTAACAAATTTACATCTTAGAATCATACACATGGTCCCCACACTATCCACATATACAAGTTAGGCTTGGGTCTCATTTATAACGTCAAATCCTCTTTGGAGGTGGGTAATCACTTCTAGCACTCTTCTCATATAAAGTATGCTCATGGTACTATATACTTGTCTCATATGGTCATACTATTCATTCAACATGATACATGTGCCATTTGTTTAATATTCAAGCCTTTACCCCTTCGTCACGTCACATGACAAAATTACTTGGAATAAACCAAAAGAGCATTTAAACGTACCTTGAACCTCAACGCACGAGTTGGAGGAAGAACAATTTCACAACTAGTTTCATCACACGATTCAGAATATCAATGATGGGTATTATTCCTAAATGCCCATATAGCATCATAATTATAGATGTGGTCGACAACACATCGATAATAAGGACTCTACTACACAAGGCTCCGCGACATCCTAGGACACTTTAAAAATTTAGGCTCTGATACCAAGTTTGTCACACCCCAACACCGAGGAGCGCGACCGGCGCTCAACCAAGTGAATTGGGCCGAGCAAGCCTGTTAGATTCCTTCTACCCAAACTCATTCATGAATATTTTCCTTAATTAAATAATAAAGTGGTCATGTCTGCAGTTACCAATTTCTTACCATTAGTTTCACCATTTTTAAAGTCTCAAATGGACAGGTAATACAACCACAACATATCATAGTTTGTCTTTTATGGCACCAATACACAACCAACACTATGCCTACAGAGCCTCTATAAATAAAGAAAAGTGCAATGATAATGCTGGCAACAAGGCCCCAGCTATACCCCAAACAAAATACACAAAGTACAAAAGATTCATAACCCCGAAATGAAGTGGTGCTCACCAAGTCAACTAGGAAGAAGGTGTGTTTCTATCACTAATCAATATCTCCTGCTGTGGAACCACCTGCATCCATTTAATGATGCAGCGCCCCCGGCAAAAGGGACGTTTGTACCGTCGAATAGTACTAGTATGAAAACTAAACACTAATTTAATAATTCAGAAATACAAGATGAATATGATGAACCATTGCATCAATAGAATAATATAGATAACTAATTAAACCATAGCAAACTTATCAAGAGCTGTCATTAACATTTATAGAATTTAAGATGAGATCCTCTGTAACCATTTTCATACAAAGCGGCCCCGCCGCCTCACCCCAATATATTCAGGTGGAGGTGTAAGCACAATACCAAATCTCTACTCAAGCGGCCCTGCCGCCTCACCCCAATGTATGCGGGTGGATGTATAACCACAGTACCAAGAACCTACACAAAGAGGCTATGCCGTATCACCCTAATGTATGCGGGTGGAAATGCATCAACGATACCAATACCAACACAAAGCGGCTATGCTTCCTCACCCCAATGTATACGAATGGTGGTGCCACAACAATACCAAAATTATACATAAAGCGGTCGTACAACCTCACCCCAATGTACACGGGTGGAGGTGCAGTCCCACAATAACATAATCCCTACACAAGCGGTCATGCCGCTTCACCCCAATATATATGCGGGTGGAGGTCTATCACAATCACAACCTCTATACCATAATCCCCACACAAAGCGGTCATACCGCCTCACCCCAATGTATGCGGGTGGAGGTGTATCACAATCACAATCTTTACACAACTTGGCATAATAACTTTCACATAAATCACGACTAGAAATTATAACATGTGGATACATAATCCATAGATTGGGAAAAATCCTCAATTTATAATGCAATATGATAAGAGCATTTGAAACACGAATTGAGCATATATCTTCATCACAAAACTTTTCGGAATACTCCATTTATAATCAACATCTCAGAACTTACAAGGATATTGGGAATTCCAATTCTTAAAGAAGAGTTTAGCCAACATACCTCAATTGAGGTTCCTTAAACTCTAAAACGTTCTGGAATTCTTAGCAACTTCTATATATTTTAGAAATATTACAAATTGAACCAAAATTAGGAACATGGTTATGGTTCTAGCTCATTTGAGCATTTTATCAAACCCTAGGTGTGCATTAAGGTTTCAAAGTCCTTTTATGGAGGATTCCACCATCCCACAACCCAATCTTTACCATGCTTAGTTCAACAATCATCCTACACCCCATGATATCATATGCATGTAAAATAAACAACTCTCATGTCCAAACATTATCTTGGTAATTACCCATTTTCAGATAATTTCTAAATTAGGGTGTAGGGTATAGAAGTTCAAGTCTATAGGATGAAGACCTAGTGAGCTTCCCTTCTTAATCTTCCAAAAATTGAGCAAGAATTGAAGAACAATAATTGAAGAACACCTTCTCACTCTAGGGTACTCTCTCTCACTCTAAAATATCAGATTATGGCTCAAAAACGTGCCGAAGAGTGTATTTAACGAAATAGGGTTGGGTTTTAAAAACCCAAAAATAAAGCTCCGGAACAGGTTCTGCTGTCGCATATGCGACCGCATAATGGTTATGTGGACCTCATATCGGTCGCATAATTGGTGTCCAAAATGACCAAAAATCTACGTGAGTCTGCGGTCACTATGCGGTCTGCGTAATTGTTCTGCGGTCGCATAGTACACCGCATAACAGTTATGCAGTCGCATAGTCGACCACATAAATGACCCAATTAACTGCCTCACTCTACGATCATTATGCGGTCCGCAGACTGATTCTGCAATCGCATAGTGGACCGCATAAATGCACTTTTTCGCCAAAAAGTTTCCTTTACTTTCCGGTGCATTGTTCAAACCTATAATACTCAACACGTAAAACCAATTCGGCACCATGAAACATTATTTTCTTTGTAAAAATTTATCGGGCTTACCACTTAATTACTTCAAAATTTTTCGGGGTGTTATAGGGGGAATGAAGGTTCCCCAATTGGATAATACTTTTTTATGCTGACATGACAGGGGAAAGAGGTTTGCAGAGTATGTCTTTGATGAACGAATAAAGGAGAAAAATAAAACATTAAGGGCCACCAAAAAGAAACAAACGTACATCATGCTCGGCTTCTAAAGGGAAAGAAATTGGAAAGGTGCTAAAGATTGATTATACTACCTCTGATGCTGAGGGCGATCGTTCTATTTTATTGTGTGCAGAAGTTGATCTTACTAAGCATCTTTAAGTTTATCTATGTTTAAATCGCACTTTGTGGAAAATTGAGTATGAGAGCCTTCATATGATCTCTTTTAATTGTGGCAAAGGCAAATATGGCCTTAAGGATGATAATTGTCCATTAAAGCAAGTTGAAGGCCAAATTGATACAGCGAAAGATCCAGTTGATGGTCACGGGAACAGTAGCGATCGGCAGAG
The DNA here is from genome assembly GCF_000715075.1 of Nicotiana tabacum. Taxonomy (NCBI): domain Eukaryota; kingdom Viridiplantae; phylum Streptophyta; class Magnoliopsida; order Solanales; family Solanaceae; genus Nicotiana; species Nicotiana tabacum. The sequence continues at coordinate 109,167,415 of NC_134098.1, read as the reverse complement.
GCTAAAGCAGACCTTTCCTATTTTTTCATTATAATAAATATATGAAAAGATGAAAGGGCTTTTTTATAGAGAGGGGCTAAAAGTATCTCAGAGAGAACGTAAAATTTGCCATGGGAGTAGATCTGTGGAGTTTATGATCATAAAGAAAAGGCTAACCTCGCTTACAGATCATTTCACTTGCTTTACGGGTTCGTTTTCTAGGTTACTCACTTCTATTCTATTGGAATGAACTAGCAATATGAGAGTTAGCTCGTCTTCGATAACTGGTGATTCGGCAAGCAATTGATTCGGCGCATCTAAGCATTCTCTGCTCTCCGACTTGCAAGCACTCTTTATTCTTTCCTATCCTTTCTTGTTAACTCGTCCCTGAGAATGAGTTGGCTTTGGAAGTTAGGCTCAGATAGAATGTATAAGTAGGCTTATTGGAATAGAAGCCCTTAGTGAGAGAGTTGAGAAGAGCCGAGGATTCCTCTGTTTTCGGGGATTCTTTTTTATATGACGTAGTTGCAATCCAATCTAGGTAATCAAAGGCAGGGATTCTATTCAAATGCCCTATATTCTGCACTGGGAAATAGACTAGAGAATCTTCTCCTTCAGAGTTAAGGCTGTTTGAACCCCAGCTAGTATTGAGATTGAGAGCCGTAAAGAGTCGGGAGATCAGTCATTTGACTTTGGAATCCCGTCCAGCTTAAGATAAGGTAAGATAAGGGATTCAATTCAAACACTCGTAGATTCTATGTAGACTAAGATTCAGTTCAAGTCCCAAGGGATTCAATTTAAGCAGTCATAGATTCTTTGCCTTCCTCCGCTCTGATGTTCCTACCCTTAAGTCACTTCCTTTCCTTTATAGTTGAGTTCAAAGTTACAACCTTTAGTAGATAAGCCAGAGTTAACTCATAATAACTCTTAGCCCTTACTTCCGATGAAAGAGAAGTCTAGTTAGGCAGTGGAAACCCTGGGAAGTCAGGAAGTTCAAGTTAGAGGGCGTATGAATATGAAATAACATATGAAGAAATTGGTAAATATTTCTCAATGCTAGACTAAAGAATGCATTTTATGGGTCTAGCACTCCCGTCATGAGACGTAGAACAAAAACAAAAAGAAAAAGCCTAGGCTGATCATCCAACACCCATTGATTTTACTCCAATTCTAGTATCTGGTTGTTCTTCATCTTACCCGGGAGGAAGTCGAGGACAGAGTTACCGCTTTAGATGAAAGATTGATGTTTCTATTCGAATACAAGGCCCTACGCCTTATGGCTTGAGGATATTAATATAGTTGAGCTGCAAGCATCCTTAGATTTAACTGCTAGGAAGTTTTAAGCAACATCTCATTTTTCGTTCCTGTCATAGCTAAAGGAGGGTAAATTTAAGAATCAATTTTTTCTGACTTAGTTGTTGTCGTATTTATTTTCTTCCCAGTACCATGAGAAGAGATTAGGCTTATGCCCGATCGAAAGGAAATAGAGTAATGAGTATGAGTCAAGGGTGCACTTCTTGGGCAGGTAAGGTGGCAATGAGGAAAGAAAGGACAACACTTGGAAGTAGATCAATACAATGCTAGTAAGCCTAGGACCATAAAGGTCCAGTTTCAGTATTGAAGGAAGCATTGCATAGAAAGTATTTTTGTATAAGGTTCCCACATCCAATAGATAAGGGATCTTGCCCTATAACATAGTGAATAGGGAAAATAAGATCAAAATATATGACTTTTTTAACCTATAAATCTATTTCCAAATACCCTGAAAGCAGCAAAGAAAGTAGCAAGTGAAGAGATAAGGTCTCTAATTTCCATTAGGGCAGATGCATTCCCATTATAACGGCGGCGGAGGGTGCCTCCGGGTCGTAGCGGTTCTTCCATGTCAACTAAGTTGAAAAGCATCCTAGAGATTGATTGGATTTTCCAATACTAGGCTTTTGCTTTCTTGTAGTTCTTCTCTTTACATCTGCCTCCAAAACAAACAAAAAGGACGATGAAATTGCTATATCTATATATAGAAAGATGTGGACTGTAGAGTTTTGATTGAGGTCACTATGCTTAACCCATCGTAGTTGGACAGCTTACCGAAGAGAGGAGAAAAAAAAAACCTTTTTCGTAATTTTGAACTCTAATGACAAAGCGTCCGTTCACGTCAAGAATAGAGGCCGTTAAGGATGTACTTACTTTTCCTTTTTTCGTCGAGATTGGGTTGGTGTTCAGTGTACTAAGGTACAAGATCGAAAAAAATTAAAAATGCATTTGTTAATGACCGATAGCGCTATAGGATCACGTTCTTTGATCAATAGATCTGGAAGAGGAGGATTAGTCGAATATATAAGATAAACAATGCAAGAATTCTTGGAAGCTGTAATGCCTTTCTTGGGTCCTTTACAAAAAAATTTGAGCAGGAGATACGGGGCGCTCCCGTAGGGTCCTGATGCCCTTCCTTTGCCCTCTCAGGTTCAACCACCGCAGGGTCCCAATTCTCCTGCACTCGAACTAGTTGCTCAAGAAGCAGAGGAACCTTCTGCATGAAAGCGAAAACAAGTGAGCGATCAAGAAATGCAAAGAAACATTCTACTTCTTCTAAGATAGAATAAGAATAAGCATAATTGGTTAAGTAAGGTAGTCGCTTCTTTTTTTGATATACCGCTCTGCCAGCAGAGCGAATGAACATAAATCTTTCCGAATATCATAAATATCCTTTTTGTTCTTTCTCGGCTCCATATTTTTGGTGATAGTGTTGGTTATACTTGTTGATTTACAAGTCTTTTTTTTCTTCCTTTTTGGAAGCAAAGAATGTTGCGATGATTTCCCCTCTTAAAGAAAATATCACCCAAGGCGTATATAACTATATGCTTTTTTATTTATCTAATTCTATTAAAAGTAGGAGTATCGCTTGGATACCTCTTTATTGATGAACTTCAAAGGGCTGTCGCTTTATTTCTTCATGCATCGAGGGGGGGATGTTTGGGTTTGAAGGAAACCTGGGGGGTAGCACTGGAGGCCCCGGTTGGACATCCTTCGGTGTAGGACTATTTGCAGATAATAGTAGTTATGAAAATAACGAAGAGTTCTCCCAGCCAAACCCCCAAAACGCGCCCCCTAATGTAGTGGAGGCAGTCCTTCCAGAACCGGATCTTCCAGAACTAGATATGGATTATGTGAGGGGTGTCATAAAGCGGAGGTTACTTCTGCACCACATGGGTCAGACAAATTTCTCTGTTTCCAATAATGAAATAGATAAAATTGTAAATCTGAAGAACGACATTCTAAATAGAATGGGCGAATTGGACCCCGACCCCTTCTAGACTAGCCATCAAAGGAGGCTCATTCGGGACTACATACTACAGCCCGTGGCCGGGGAGTATAGAATAAATGTTTTACAGAAAAAATTAGACTAATTATTGGGGGAAAGTACAAGCAGCTCCTTCCTCTATAAGCATCTTATGAGAGAGAAAAACTCGTTCTTTATGGATGTTCCATTTCGAGGCCCTAGATAGAGCTGAATCATATGCGGTTTGTCTGTTATGATCGGTCCTGAGGGACGGGGAGGGCAGTGCGCTGGTGATGGTACTTAGTTGATGGATCTCTACACCACTTTCTTTCTATTGTATAACGGAGGGTCCACGTTAAAATGGGCTCACAGACTACTTCAGGGCTGGAGTGAACAACTACATAGGGTGTGAGACTCACTTCCTTGAAAAGAAGGAGAGGGGTTATGTAGGCAGTAGCCCTTTAAGAAATGTAGCGGTTGCTCGACCAAAGCCGGTCAATAAGACAGATCCGGATCCTAGTGTTTTCGAGATGGGTCGATCGATAGCAAAGATAGGTAAAGAGAAGACTTCCAACAAGTATTAGATCTCCCTAAAAAGGAGGTGATCCAGCCACACCTTCTAGTACGGCTACCATGTTAGGACTTCACTCCTGTCACTTGAGGTGCAGTTGACGTACATTTTAGGTAAATTATAAGGACTAAATGCACTGATGAAAGGGAAAACGTAGGATAGAATAGCTAAGGGGAATCCTTCGTTTGAGGAAAGAGATGATAAATTCAGTCATAAAAAAAACCAATTTGTTTTAAGGCTCTCATGAGGCCTCAGGGCGAATTCCTCTCACATTGGAAACTGTGCTCAATTTCTATATTATTCGCGCACCTACCTACCACAATCTGGTTCAATTCCTTTATTTTAAAATAGAGGCGTATTTCAACTTTTCTCTCTTCGGGACTAAGAGAACTTACTTACTAACTAATTGAAAAAAAAACAAATAGAACGAGATTTTTTTTACGTGATCATAAATCACCCGTCGGTGATGAACTAGTACGCACTTAGGATAGCACTTTAGGAGAGTGAGATCCAAGTGGCATATCAAAAATACTTATCAAAATCGCCACCATATGAGACTTGCAAGGCATGCCCGCCAGAAAGTGAAGAGAGGTTTATAAGCACCCCGACTTAGGAATCATGACCCACCGAAGAAAAGATAAAAGTATACCGCGATGCACCTATCTTTGGTTAAGCATTTGAAGATCCGAAGCCAAGCAAGCACACCAAAGCGCTCGAAGATCAAGAATCAGTCTTTCATTATTAAATTGACTGGAAGTCTTTGGCTAGTGCGCTGACCTATTTGCCTTCACCTAAATAAAGACAACGTTTTAGGAAGGTTGGCGCCTGGTGTCTAAACCGGAGACATCGCACCGGAATACATCTCCCACAGCAGATAAGAATCCGAACTGAGGAAATTTAAAAAAGCAAATAAAGTCTCTTAGGGAAAAGAAATAAAATTCGCGATTTCCGACAGCTATGGTAGTAGATCAAAAGAGGCACAACTTATGAGAAAGAGGAGTTCTCTCTTATACTCCTGGGTATTGAACCGGGGTGCTTTCGTACTAGACCGGGCGGCCGAGCCATAATCACAGGGGTAGAAAGGAACAAATCTTTTCATCCTCTGCCAACAAGCAGAGCCGACACCGAGATACTTCATACCTTTTTCATTCAAACGGGAATGACTCCACTCTCAGTCCCAGTGTGGGTTAGACTAGTAGAAGGTGTAAGGATGCTAGACCGCTGCTCAATACTGGATAATCCACATTCATCGGTCTGCAGCAAGCATTGACCTTTAGGGGGCAGTAACTAAAGAGGTAGCAAGACTAAGCGCAATTTCAAGAAGATATTGTAGCTCAATACAAATAGGCCGTGACAAGTAGGCAAGCACGTGGGTTGTACCGGTCAGCTTTGAGTTGTCGAGTAAAGATTGCTCAATCTCTTAAGAAAGGACGCAGGGGTCTATCTTATAATAAAGAGGGGGGGGGGTACTCTCTTTTCTGATGTACGCTATATTATTATGTCATATTCCTTAAGGAGTGATCCGGGATTAAGCCACATGGCGATACCCGCCAAAAGAAAAGGGGCCTTTCGTCCGGATTGGAGTACGAAAATAATTATTCAACATACTAATATCTAGTGGATAGGGTACCATATTCATGAAAATACGGGGTTGAAACATGTTATGAAACTAAGACAACAATTATTTCTAGTAATAAGAAAGAGTTAAGTGCCTCCAAGACCTATAAATAGAAGCTTCTTTCAGTCTATATTTTCAAAGAGATACGTAGAAGTCAAAAATAAATAGTTTCAGTAAAACTTATTCCAACAACACTGAAATGGATATCGTCGGAAGACTTACAACAATTCAAGCCGTCGAAAATAAAAAAGAACAAAGGCAGCAAACCCTAGCTGACTTTTTGGAACACCTGCCTCCTATCGATCATGCACTTGTGGTTGCGGCAATGCAGCGAATCCGGGACCACATTAGCATCCTGGAAGACAGGAAACGGGCCCTCCTCTAAGAACATGAAGACCTAATTGTAGGTGCTGTCATCCATCGTCGCCAGGGACACTAGAATAAAAGAGCCCGTCGACTCTTTTTAGTTTTAGAAGGTTTAAATAAGTGTTTGTAGATACAAAGTAGTGTATTTCTTCTTTTTATTTGTTTGGTGGAGATCTACTCCTATTCTAAGTAGATTGCGTTTTTTGGGTGTGTTTGCATGCATCACTAGTAGTCTTCAATGCTTCCGTTGTTAACTTTGTAATGTTGTGTTTAGTTGTGTGGATGGTCTATGTGTGTGTAAGCTTCCTATTTGATGTATTCCCATGTAACATTTATTAATGAATAAAAAGTGCTGGTGTACTTTGTTAAATATTCCTTATGTATACATAATTAATAATCCCTGAGGGAATCCAGATCTTGAGTGAACCTCAAAGCCATGCCATCCTGGAGTTAATTCTTTGTATGGACAGCCTTTTTTTAAGACCTAATCTAGGCATTAGCCATTTAAAATGATGGATTTAGGTTTCGGAGGTAGATCAAAAACCTCAGCGAAGGTCACCGAACATGAACAAGATACGAAAGATGTTATACAGCGGACCACTTAAACTACTTAGTTATAGATTGTTTGCTATTGCTTATGCCTCAATAGAGAAGTAAAGTTCTGCTCTCCTCTCTTTCTCTTACGTATCTAGTTCTATAGCTTAACCCTGACTTTTACGATGTAAGGGCAGAACGTAATAGTAATAAAGCAAAAAGCAAGGTGTGGCGGTAAGTCAAAACCTTTTGGTCTCCATGTTCCGGTCCCGGAAGAAGCTTATTTTTATCACTATAAGGCCTAAGTAGTGAAAGTAGTAGACCTCCTACTTATGATTCAACATTTAGCTCGATCTATTCTAGATGTCTTTTTTACATCTATGGCATCAGCTGGAGCTTGCACCGAATTGCTTACCCGCGGAACTAATTTAACCTAACCCTACATAAGTACCAATGTCCCTTCCCCTTTCACCTCTAGGAAAATTCTCTATCCCAGACCAGGCTCCAATCAAGGCTTATAAAAGAATCAACCTCGTCCTAAAAAGACTCCTTTAGCTTTGGGGTTGATTTACGTGGATCAAGACTTTGAGTCAAGAGGTCAGGTGTTCAGAAAGGTGGTGATGCGGCATTGGCATTTTCATCAAATTCATCAGATAGCTTGTCTTCTTTTCGTTTACGTGGCTATATACTTGTAGCAATCAAGGGGAATATTTATTATTATTTATTATTTATATAAGAAAAAGGTAATAGTATGGGCCTTTGCTTCGAGAACAATCGTATTAGCGCCTTCGCAACCTGCCTTTCCATTCTTCGAGTGCAGTTCCTTCTTGAGCCTTTTCTTGTTGACTCCTACCGAAGCAAGCCTCTCAAGTGCTAACCTTTTTTCCCACCTTTGAGCAAAGCAAGCCTCTCAAGTGCTGACCTTATTTACCCCCTTGGGTGAGCTGACCTTCTTGTGTCACGAGTGATGTCAAACCTCCTACTTGTCTTTTTTTCCGGGAAGTGGTATAATAGGTCCCCTAAGGGAAGCCCTTTGGCAGCTATTCGTGCCTTCCCTTGTTTGTGCCTTTAGGCTTTCTTCTTGTTTTTTTGTTTGCACTTTCGAATCCGCTTCTGTAAAGAAAGGAGAAGAGAGAGGCGTTGGCTCACTAAGGACGATGATGTAAACTATTCCAGAAAGGTAAGCAAGAAGAGTCTTCACTACTAGGTAGTATTGAAAAAAAAAGGAAGGCCTACCTTCGCTTTGTGTGCTAAGAGCTTTCTTTCCTGTAGGATAGGAAGAATGGAATAGGAAGATAAAAGGACATTCTTCAGAGTAAAACTGAACCAGACAAAGGCTTTGCTCTCTGCGATCAACTTCCTTTCGTAGTACCCATACCCCCAGGGGAATTCGAATCCCCGCCGCCTCATTGAAAGAGAGGTGTCATAACCACTAGACTATGGGGGTATATTGAATAGACTTTGACTAAGAATAAGCTTCCATTCTCTTCCACTCTATCTCCTTATTGGATTGGTAGGTACATTCCTCTTTCTCTTCTCTTAGTCGACTAGACTTCCCTCACATCCTACTCTTCATCATAGAAGGTTCTTTATTCCAAATACTGGCGAATCACCTTCATTCAACTCTCAAGCTCACCCCTTTTTTGCTTTAGTTAGAAGAGACTCTCTCCTCCTCGAGTTCTAAATCAGCAAGAGAAGAGGGACCTATAAGACAACAAGTAAGTTTGATTTACATAAAACCTCTTGCAATAAGATTCTACCCATCAAGTAAAGCCCCTTTGACTAGAAAGTAAAATATCCATCAAAGACACATATAAAGGCTTGAGCAGTTAGGAATGAAACTGCCTACGGGATGAGTGAGATCTTCCCTCTCACCTTCAGCTACTAAAAAGGAAGGAAGATTGGTGCGACAACAGTAATGCCAAGCCAAAATCTGCATATTTTCATCCTCATCTTAGGCATACACAGAATTCACTCGCCTGGCCTTGAATGTCCTTTATAGCCTTAAGGCGATCTATCCAACTATCTAAAGCCTAACCCAGTATAGATCTTATCCTAAATCGCTCTACGCTTTGAGCCGGCTAACTCTTTGAAGCCCACTGATGCCTTTTGAAGACCTTCTTCTCTCTACTCTGATGAAAAGAGTTCCAGTGAGCTCGCCAAGGAAAGCAGATTAATTCTATCAAACTCTTTCTTCCTAGACAAACTAAAGAAGATCTAACCCTCCTCTTCCACTGGGGCACTTCCTTCTTACCATTTAGGTATTTTCCCCATCGAGAAAGAGATCGAGGATAGGTCGGAAGCTTCTTCTTTCGAAGGATTTTCTCCTTCATCAAATGAATTATCTCCCATTACCCCATTCAATCAATGCTACCGGGTATTCACCCGCTTATTCAAAATCTTGCCATACCATATTTTCTATTTAGTCGGCACTCTTGTCTATCAAGTACTTTTAGTAGTCTTGCTCTTCCTTCCTCCATTGCTGAGGTTAGCTCTGTATTTTTGTCGTGTACTTTTTCTCTCTTTCTAATTCTAAGGATTACGTCTTCTGCTAACATAACAAAAAAGAAAGGAAATCAGGGAAGAGGACTAAGCTCTATCCGAGAAGATCGAGTATTCAACTTAATTAATGCCGAGCGGCACGAGGGGTAGCAGGAACTGGAACAGATTATTCGACCTAATCGATTTGTCTGCCCCAAAACATGTGCTTCCACAAGGTATGGTTCAACTCGGGCTAGCTATGGAACAAGCTTGCGAACTAGTGACTCCATTTTGGGATCTTCATCAACTGGATAAAAGTTTCCACTAATGGGGAGGTTCTTTAACTGTCTGATTGACTTAGTGAATCGGCTCTGACGCTCCCTGCGTCAGTGGGATCAACTCCACCTTAGAGATCTTGTAGATCCGGAACTACAAGCTCTCGAGTGGGAACATGACCTCCTATTGCTGATAGGTATTCAATCGAAGCATCTAGCGAGATATGGAGAGGATATGCTCGAACCGGACCGCATCTCCATTTTCACATAGATAATGTGCTGCCCCATTCTTTTCTTCCAAACTTGGTCGACATGTCATTAACATTTGTGGTGGATCGACGAGAGTGCGCCTAGCCAATAGTGTGGTTGGTGTCACCTCCCATGCGCTAGCTCTTCCTTTGCCGGATCATTATTCGCCCACTCCTTCACAGAGCGATGACTAAGAGCCGAGAATTCTGAATTCTCTTAGTAGAGCCTGAAAGTAGCCCTTGGATCCATTCCTACTGTGGACGGGTATACATTTCATCCATATCACCGGGCCTCACATGGACGGAGATGCTTATATTTATCATATCACGGCTTCCTAAGAAACTAACATAGGGGCTACTATTGCTACGAGAGCTTATTGGTGGAGCACGAAGAGCGGAGATAGAGATATAGGCTAGATAAATTGTCACGCCCCAAACCTGGGGGGAGGGGTGAGACCGGCACCCGGTGCCTCACCTAACCTTGCGTACCAACTTGCGACTAAGGGACTCTGAACATATAATATCATACTTTGGCCATGGGGTCACATTGCAAGACAATTTGCCAAGCAAAATATAAAACTAAATGGAAACTAACGCTGAAAAATATTAATATAACGTTGGGCTGACAAGGCCGTCATAACTACTACAGCTGACAAACCAACAAAATATACATACAAGGCCTACAAGCCTAACATACTGCACTAACTGATGGATGTACTGTGATTGGAACATGGCCCCGACCTACCCATAACATATATACCGATATATATAAGATGTACACAAAACTCTAGACTTGGCTACTCCGAAGGACGTGGAGCTTACCGATCAGGTTGAACTCGGGCAACACCTACTGAGGAGGTCAATCCGTCTGTCTTTCTGAACCTGCATGCATGAAATGCAGCGCCCAAAAAAGGGACATCAGTACAAAATAATGTTCAGAGTATGTAAGGTAATAAAATAATTTAAAGCTGAAACTGAACTGATAATATGATAACTGAAAGTAACTGCGAGTCAAAGATGATCTATAGATATACTTACCTGCTAATACTGACACAACTCTCTCAATATAATAAGTATAATAAATTCCTGGCTCTATAAGCCTCAGAACGTGTAACTGCTCCGCTGTAGTAGGCTCGCTCATAGGCGCTCGACCATACTAGGCTATGTATCTCGGCCATTATGAGCTCGCTCATAGGCACTCGGACACAGTAGGCTCGGTATATAACTTACCATCTGATCAGAGATTGCCCAATAGGGACCGGCCCACTGATTATAGCTCGATGGTGGTGAAAATACTGTAATACTATATATTTATAGACCCTCTGCTCTCTTGACTGAATAAAGACAAAACTAAACTGAATCTGAAGTTCCGATAAGGGAGAATACTGTAACTTATGAGACTAGGATAGTGTATATAAATTCAGGAGTATGAACGTCTCTTTATGCCTCGTTATCAAACACATGTAATTACGAGATCATGCCAAAATGAAGGAAGGGCTTAGCCTTAACATACCTTATCACAATATTTCCAATCACCAAGATGAACTCACCTCTTCGCACCTTAATCTACAACAACGATAATAATACTATCATTCAGTTACGAAAGGTACAACTATCGTACAACGAACGACAAGCTTATTTTATATTAAAACGGACAGCATCTCCCCTATAATCATTACTACCTCCAAATTCAAGATAACACCAACACCCCTATAATCCTTACTTCCTCCAAATTCAATATAACATCAACAATACAAGAACAGAACAATAACAACATATATACATCATTTTCCAGCCCTATATACACCATCAAATACTACAAAACAGCCCAATACACCCCAATCTCTTCATACACAAAAAGACCACCGTAGTAGTGTCAAACGACCCGAAAATATTATGACGAACGACCAGCCAACCACCCTACATTTATATGGTGATGAATTAGAAAGTAGACTCATATATAATCAATTTGATTGGTAGAACACCTCGTAAATCTAAGTATATTGGGAGAAAATCGCAATTACATTTGACCAAAGGTTTCAGTAAAACTTATGAACGTAACTTGTGATGACTTTCATCGACTTTTGTTCCACAACTTGTTTGACTTCAAAACATAACACACGGCTGTCATACGACTAATATAAATCATAAAATAATCTCCTTATAATGTTAAGAACCCTAGTCTTACCTAAAAAGTACATGTTCTAACATTCCAAACTTGTCGACTTTCGACGCAACATTGTTTTCTTCAATTCCTTTAGCTTCTGAACCTTCCAACCCTCTTTGTACTTGGGGTTCATGATCTTCAATATTTGTAACCTCCGAGGTAACATGGTTAACTTACTTTATATACTTTCAAATATTATCTCATTTTTGGTCCTACATTAGTTTGCTTATGACGCACTTTTAGGTACGAAAATATAGGGTGTAAAATCATTCCCCCCTTGGGAACATTCGTCCTCAAATGATTACTCTTAGAGACTTTGGAAATTTTTGCCATAGTTTGAATAGAGCCAGAAAACCAACCTGCACGCAGCCAGAAAACATACTATGCATGCCACATATGGTAAATGTTTATAAATAGCAACACATTGCCTCACCGACCGTAAATCATAAATACTGAAAGTCAAAAATAAAAGCTTACCTGATGACCTACTAGCCTGAATAGAGTTGTGTTGTAGCATCCCACATCGAGCCATATATTAAGTTTGAAACAGGTGGGGTATTTACACTTCATTTCTTCCTCCGATTCCCACGTCATCTCTTCTACATTCTTGCTCCTTCATAAAATCTTCACGGAGGCTACCTTTGTATTACGTAGCTTGCGGATTTGTCAGTCTAGGATGGAAACTGGAATTTCCTTGTTTGACAAGTCCTCTGTAATCTGTACATTATATGTGGGCACCACTCAGGTAGGATCGTCAATGCACTTCTGTAGCATATATACGTGAAAAACCAGATGGACAGACTCCAATTTTGAGGGCAACTCTAACACATAAGCTACTTGGACCACTCTCCGAATTATCCTATAAGGCCCAATATATCGTGGGCTAAGCTTGCCTTTCTTGCCAAACCTCATGACGCCCTTCATAGGTGATACCTTTAAGAATACCCAGTCATTAATCCTGAACTTTAAGTCTCATCGCCGCACGTTAGAATATGACTTCTGATGACTCTGAGTTGTCAACAGTCACTCCCGGATAAGCTTTACTTCCTCTATGACCTGCTGAACCAGGTCTGGCCCATGTAACCAGATTCTCCAACATCAAACCACCCTATAAGAGATCTGCACTTATGCCCATACAAAGCCTCTTATAGAGCCATATGGATATTAGAGTGGTAACTATTATTATATGCAAACTCTATAAGAGGTAGATGTTCATCCCAAGTTCTTTTAAAATCCAACACACTTGATCGTAACATATCCTCGAGCATTTGAATTGTGCGCTCGGCTTGTCCATCAGTGTGTCGATGAAAAGTTGTGCTGAGATTCACCTGAGTCCCTAGACCTCTATGAAATAACCTCCGAAAGTGTGCTATAAACTGAGCCCCACAGTCAGATATAGTAGAAACTGGTACTCCGTGCAGCCACATTATCACCTTAATATATAACTTTGCATAGTCTTATGTTGTATATATAGATCTGACTGGTAGGAAATGACATGATTCCGTGAGCCTATCAACTATCACCCATATGGAATCGAACTTACGATCAGAACGAGGTAAACTTGTGACAAAGTCCATGTTTATCGCCTCCCATTTCTATGTCGGGATCTCTATAGTCTGTATTAGCCCTCCGGGCTTCTAGTGCTCTACCTGCACTTGCTGGCAACTAGGACATTAGGTGACAAACTCATCAATGTTCTTCTTCATATCGTTCCACCAGTACACATCCTTAATGTCATGATACATCTTCGTGGACCCAGGATGGATGGAGTACCACGAATAATATGCCTCTAACATAATCCTGTCTCGTAGCTATGCAACATCTGGAACACACAGACAACCCCTCAATATGAGAACCCCATCTTCCTTGAGCTCTAACAGTGGCTTCTTCTACTGTGGAACTCTCTCTCTCAACTCGACCAACTTTGGGTCCTCCTAGTGCCTTTCCTTGATTTCAGCTGTGAGAGATGATTTTGTAGTGTTTTGGAGTACAACTCCACCATCATCAGAATCTACTAACCGAACCCCCAAACAAGGAAATTGTTGAATCTCTCAAGTTAATTGTCTTTTCTCGGCCTTTACATGTGCTAAGCTACCCATAGATCGGTGACTTAAGACATCTGCTACAACATTAGCTTTCCCTTGATGGTAGAGAATGCTAACATCATAATCTTTCAATAACTCAAGCCATCGACTTTGGCGCAAATTCAACTCTTTATGCTTGAAGATATATTGTAGGCTTTTATGATATTTAAATACATTAACATGAACACCATATAAATAATGCCGCCATATCTTAAGTGCATAGACAACCGCAGCTAACTCGAGGTCGTGGGTCAGATAATTCCTCTCGTGCTTCCTCAACTGCCTTGAAGCACACGTAATTACCTTCCCATGTTGCATTGGGACACATCCTAACCCGACATATAAGGCATCAAAGTACACGGCATAACTCTCTGTACCCTATGGAAGTGTTAGAACTGGCACTGAAGTCAACCTGTTCTTAAGCTCTTGGAAACTCCCCTCGCAAGCCTCCGTCCATTGAAACTTAGTTGCTTTCTGTGTCAACTTCGTCCATGGTGTCGAAAGGGAAGAAAGACCCTCTACAAACCTCTGGTAGTATCCTGCTAAGCCTAGAAAGCTACGAACCTCTATCGGAGTGTTAGGTCTAGGCCAAGATTTCACTGCCTCAATCTTCTGAATGTCTACCTTTATACCTTCATCTGATACAATATGCTCCAAGAATTCTACAGACTTCAACCAAAACTCACATTTACAAAAAAAGCATACAACTTGCGATCACGGAGGGTTTGGAGAACCGCTCGCATGTGGTTTCCATGCTCATCCACTGAAAGGTAATAAACCAGAATATCATCAATAAATACTATCACGAACATATCTAAATATGGCCGGAATTGTCTATTCATCAAGTCCATAAATACGACGGGTGCATTCGTCAACCCGAAGGACATGACAAGGAACTCGAAGTGGCCATATTGGGTTTTGAAGGCTGCCTTCGAAATATATTTTTCCTGAACTCTGACCTGGTGGTACCTCGACCTCAAATCAATCTTTGAAAAGCATCTAGCCCCCTACAACTTATCAAACATGTCATCGATCCTTGGAAGTGGATACTTATTCTTAATAGTTACCTTGTTCAGCTACCTATTATCGATACATATCCTCAGCGAGCAATCTTTCTTCCGCACAAATAGTACCGGTGCACCCCAAGGTGAGGTACTGGCCCTAATGAAACCTTTCTCCAACAAATCTTTTAACTGCTCCTTCAACTCCTTTAATTTGGCAGGTGCCATTCTATACAGAGGGACAAATATTGATTGCGTTCCTGGAAGCAAATCGATGCTAAAATCAATCTCTCGCTCTGGAGGAATACCTAGAAGTTCATCTGGAAAAACATTTGCATACTCTTTGAGTGCGGGAATAGACTGAAGTGTAGGTATCTCAGCATCTGCATCTCTAACTCGCATAATATTATAAATGCACCCTTTTGCAGTCATTTCCTAGCCTTCAGATAGGAAATAAACCCACATATGGGTGTCGCTGTATTACCTACCCATTCAAGGACTGGCTCACTCGAAAAATGAAATCTGGCTGCCTTTGCTCGGCAATCAACTATGGCATAGCAAGCTGCCAACAAATCCATGCACGTGATAGCATCAAAATCCATCATCTCTAACTCAACTAGGTCAACTGAAGTCTGACGACTACAAACTGTCACCATACAACCTCGGTAAACCCGTATAGCAATAATGGATTCTTCGATCGGTGTAGATACTGCAAAAGGATCACTTAGTATTTCAAGCACTATACCAAACTTCCCCATAACAAATGGGGTAATATACTATAAAGTAGATCCTGGGTCTATCAAGGCAAAAGCATCATGAGAGCAAATGGTCAATATACCGGTCACAACGTCTGGTGAAGACTCATGGTCCAGTCGACCTGATAAAGCATATATACGGTTATGATTACTACCTAAACCGGAACCTCTACCTCTCCCTCGACCTCTACCAGCCAAAGACTAAGACTCGCACCTTGAAGGATGCACGGACATAGATGATCCTGTTGTTGAAATCGCTGGTTGTGTCATTCCCCTAGAATCTCTATTTGTGCAATCTCGCATCATATGCCCGGACACCCACATGTATAACAAGCATCAGAACCTGCTCGACATTTGCCCAAGTGTCCTCTACCACAGATTTCACACCGTGGCGGAAATAGCCATGTCTGCATAGAATCTCATTGTCATTTCAAACCCAATGCTAGTGAGCTCTCGCCTAGTTCTGACTGAGTATAGCGGTCATAACTGTAACCCTATAACTGAGGTGGCGGAGGCCTAGGTGGCCGTCTGAAGCACTGGGGCCTATAACTGCCCTGAGATTGCTCTTGAGACCTGGGAAATCTCATCCTCTTACATTGCCCTTGCTCATCCCTCTCTGTACCCTACTGCCGACGCCTACCCCTTACTATATTCTGGGAGAATGCCAGAATCTGGGAGATATCCATACAATCCTACAATGCAGCGGTGGCACATGTCTCAGTTAACTCTAGGGCCAACCCTGCTATAAACCTGTGAATCTTGTCCCGCATAGTAGCAACTATGGATGGTGCATATCTGGCCAATGAGTCAAAACAGAGACTGTACTCTCGAACACTCACATTGCCCTGCTTGAGGGCTAGAAACTGATCAACTCGAGCATGTCGGATCTCCCGCGGTATGTACTGGTCAAGGAAGGCATCTAAAAAATTCTCCCAAATAGCTGGAGGTGCATCACGTCCCCTGGACCTCTGCCATCCTTCGTACCAAAGGATGGCTATATCTCGGAGTCGAAAAGCTTCTAGCTCAACTGCCTTTTTCACCGTGGCATGCATAACCAGAAAGATCATGTAAAGCTGATCTATGAAATCCTGCGGGTCCTCCCTCTGATCTATCCCCGTGAACTCTGGGAGACTCAAAGCAATATACTCTCAGACCCTTGAACTCCCAGACCCCTCAGAAGATCCTGCAGTAGTTGATGCCCTAGCCGTTTGCTAGGTAGCTACCAACTGTGTCAACAAATGCACCGCACTCCTCAAGTCCCGATTTGATGGAAGTGGAGTGGGAACTGGATGTGCGGTATCCCTAGGAATATGCTCAGGTGGTGGAGGAGCCAGTAATGGCTTAGTAGGGGCCTCGCCTTGGGCTTCAGATTGGGCCCCATCTACTGGGGGTACCCTGCTGGTCCCTCACCTGCTGATGTATCTCTCCTCTGGCTAGCCGTAGTCTTCCTAGTCACCGTCATCTGTGCATGCAAATACCAACATGTAAGTTTAACTCAAATTTCCTATAACTCAGATCTATAGCGCGATTTATATTTGAAATAAGGGTAACCAACTCCTAAATCCCCAGTAGTTCCCTGCTTATATAATGTGGTGCACAACATATCTATAAACAAGACCCTAGTAGATACGGCTTGTAGACACCCTAGGACAGAACTACTCTGATACTAAGTTTGTCACGCCCCGAACCTGGGGGGCCGAGACCGGCACCCGGTGCCTCACCTAACTTTGCGTACCAACTTGCGACTAAGGGACTCTAAACATATAATGTCATACTTTTTCCATGGGGCCATATTACAAGAAAATTTGCCAGGCAAAATATAAAACTGAACAGAAACTAACACTGACTATACATCAATATCACGTCGGGCCGACAAGGCCGTCATAACTACTACAGCTGACAAACCAATAAAATATACATATAAGGCCTACAGGCCCAACATACTGCACTAACTGACAAGATATGTCTACAAGCCTCTACTGATAGATGTATTGTTATCGGAAACGGGCCCCGACCTACCCATAACATATATACCGATATACATAAGATGTACACAAAACTCTAGACCCGGCAACTCCGAAGGACGCGGAGCTTACCGATCAGGCTAAACTCGGGCAACACCTACTGATGAGGTCAATACGCCTGTCTGTCTGAATCTGCAAGCATGAAATGCAGTACCCCCAGAAAAGGGACGTCAGTAGGAAATAATGTACCGAGTATGTAGGGAAATAAAATAAGTAAAAACTTAAACTAAACTGATAATATGATAACTAAAAGTAACTGGGAGTCAAAGATGATCTGGAGATATACTTACCTACTGATACTGACTCAACTCTCTCAATATAGTAAGTAAAATAAATGTCTGGCCCTATAAGGCTCGGAACGTGTAAATGCTCTGTCGTAGTAGGCTCGCTCATAAGCGCTCGACCATACTAGGCTAGGTATCTTGACCATTCTAGGCATGCTCATATGCGGTCGACCACAGTAGGCTCGGTATATAACTTACCATCTAATCAGAGGTTGCCCAATAGGGCCTGCCCACCGATTATAGCTCGATGGTGGTGAAAATACTATAATACTGTATATATATAAACCCTCTGCTCTCTTGACTGAATAAAGACAAAAATAAATTGAATATGAAGAAAAAACTAAACTGCGTATGAAGTCCCGATAAGGGAGAATACTGTGAATTATGAGACTAGGATAGTGTATATAAATTCAGGAGTATGAACTTCTCTTTATGCCTCGTTATCAAACACATGTAATTACGAAATTATGCCAAAATGAAGTAAGGGCTTCTCCTTAACATACCTTATCACAATATTTCCAATAACCAAGTTGAACCACCTCTTCACACCTTAATCTACAACAACGATAATAATACTATCATTATGTTACGAAAGGTATAACTATAGCACAACAAACGACAAGCTTATTTTATATTAAAACGGAAAGCATCTTCAAGATAACACCAACAAGACAATAACACAACAATAATAACATATATAAATTATTTTCCAGCCATATATACACCATCAAATACTACAAAACAGCCCAACACACCCCAATCTCTTCATACACAAAACGGCCACCGTAGTAGTGTCAAACGAGCCGAAAATGTTATGGAGAACAACCTTCCCACCACCCTACAGTTATATGGTGTTTCTCCACCCCATTACTCCTCCAGAACACCAAAAAACAGTAGTAAAATACGCAGACCAACAGCAACACAAAACAGTCCGCTACAAGTGAATAACTCGAACTTGTGGCTTCCAATCACTGTACCGTGAGTTCTTACAAGTATAGAAAGACTTAGCATTAATTTACAGCAGAAATAATTGATGAAATATAGAAGTAAACTCACCTTATTTGTTGGATTACTCAGCTCCTATCTTGGTTCTTCAAACTCTGCGTTTTACCTCCAATTAGAACATGAAAGGGAGAGAAAATCAATTAGGGTTTGGGGAAAACTTTTGGGATGATTTTTGTAGAACTTATGTCTGGTTATTATGCCCTATTTTCAGTCTAATATATTAAGAAAATAGGCCTTTAAAATGCCTCTTTGGACAACCCGAAATGGCCCATTTTTGGGCTCTCATTTAAGAAAGTAGGTGACACACCTACTTGTCACCTAGCAGCATGTGCAGTCTCGTAAAAATGACCATATCTCTCTACTACGATATTTTATTGACAAACCGCTTAATGAATTATAAAGTATACTCATATATATTCAATTTGATTGGTGGAACACCCCGTAACTCTAAGTATATTGGGAGAAAATTGCAGTTACATTTGACCAAATGTTTCAGTAAAACTTATGAACGTAACTTGTGATGACTTTCATCGACTTTTGTTCCACAACTCGTTTGACTTCAAAATATAACACACGGCTGTCATACGACTAATATATATCATAAAATAATCTTCTTATCATGTTAAGAACCCTAGTCTCACATAAAAAGTACATGTTCTAATA
Organism: Nicotiana tabacum; assembly: GCF_000715075.1. Classification (NCBI taxonomy): domain Eukaryota; kingdom Viridiplantae; phylum Streptophyta; class Magnoliopsida; order Solanales; family Solanaceae; genus Nicotiana; species Nicotiana tabacum. The sequence continues at coordinate 109,148,083 of NC_134098.1, read as the reverse complement.
TTCCAAACTTGTCGACTTTCGACGCAACATTGTTTTCTTCAATTCCTTTAGCTTCTGAACCTTCCAACCCTCTTTGTACTTGGTGTTCATGATCTTCAATATTTGTAACCTTCAAGGTAACATGATTAACTTACTTTATATACTTTCAAATATTATCTCATTTGTGGTCCTACATTAGTTTGCTTACGACGCACTTTTACGTACGAAAATATAGGGTGTAACATAAATGCCCTAAAATTCGTCTATGAAAACGTGCTGGTACATGTCAAGTAAGTACAACTAACATAAAACGAGGTGCTTTATCGGGCTTGGGAATTAGTTGTGAACCAGGAATCGACCCTATGAATAGCTCCTTACCTTAGTCATAGTTAGGTTAGGCCTACTTCATTCAAAACAAAAAGGGGAATGAATAGCCAAAGCCCCTTCTATGAAGTAAAGCAACCGAACCGCTCGGGTGACTTTGCCCTCCTTTCCGCTTACGTATGAATAGTCTTACTCTCTTTATTCCTTCCTTGTCATAAATTGCTCCTTCCCACCTTATAGAGAGGGATGTCCCTGCCCCACCCCAGGTAGGAGAAGGGCTTATACTGCTCGCCTGTCGCTATCGAGTTGCTTTGTGCTTGCTCATTGTAGCTAGTCTTGACGACCTCACATTATTCTTTTTTCCAGTCGCCTTCTTTCTTTGTCTTCTTCTTATGGCACGACTGAGCTCGTGTCCGTGTCAGTATCTGATTAGCGAGTTCAATTGCTTGCAGGGCGGTATAATCACTAGACTGACGACTGAGTGTCCTCTCTATCGCCTTGATTGTCTGTATAGTCCTCATTCTTGCTAGCTCACTTGGATTCTCTCTCACCAGCTTCCCTCTCGCATGACTCACTCTTATTCAGCACTTGCCAAGTGAGCATAGCTTGCAATCACTCTGAGTCTCGCTAACTGCTCTGATCCATTTGCTTATTCTTCTCGCCTTTTACACTAGACCAAGTTTGTTCATTCTCATTCGCAGTAAGGGGCTTCGCTGACATAGTGCAATACATTGTCTAGCCTTCATCAACTTTCAGTAGTCTTCTGCTTACGCCACCAAAGAAGCCTTCAAACCAATCAAGATTGAGGCAGACTAGCGACCAGCTGACAACCAATAAAGAAGAAGAGTGACCGGAAAGTGACATGAGCAAAGGAAAAGCCTCGTCTAGCAACAAAGAGACGAGTGACCACAAGCTAGCAACAATGAAAGAATGAGCGACAGCAGCTCGAAAGGCTCTGAGCATCTTGCAACAGCATACCTCTAGTTAGGGGTGGAAGGTGATTGAACACCATTCGTGATCCCAGCCCTAGAATTACTTAAGACTCATACAAGCAGAGTCTTTAAGTATATAAACATAAGATAATAAGCATCTTTCTTGCTTTTCAAATCGACGTCGCGCCTACTTGTGAAGAGTCATCGGCAAGATTTGTCTCTGTGCCACACATAGGATTTGAAGACTGAGGTCACTTCTTATCTTATGTGATTAACGTAGACACCTCCTAAACTTCCTGTGCTTGGATCCATAGCGTGGTATCTTCCACCCTTCATTAATGCTAAAAATTTGTTGATGAGAAGGGGGTATTTGCCGACAAGAAGCCATTTTTCATTTAAAGGAGGTTCGTCTGTACGGATGCGCTTACCCCTGACAGTGATGGATATGGATGACGAAAGCCCACCAGCGAAAGCCGAAGCACAGGTTCACAGACCTTTCTAAATCCTAAAAAGGGGATTTACGGTCAACGCTATCTCAATCAAAGAGCATGACCCCATTGACGAATAGAATATCTAAAATGGGGTCGGGGACTTTCATTTGATCGAAGGGCTTCTTTCACCTTTCTTGTCTTTCTCACGTCTTGCTGGGCATATAGGAATATATATATTCTTTAATTAGTCAATCTTGGTACTGCTTTTTACTAAATTCGCATTCCCTAAGGAGGCTTGGTCAATCAGATAATTTTGTCTGGTTGAAAGTAGTCAGCCGGCTTCATCACTCAAGCAGCACTCAAATGAAAGAATAAGCAAGAGGAAGGAGTTGTCCATGGGATGGACAATCAGCGGTATTTCCTTCGTCATTTGATTTGTTCTCCGATGTTAATCTCTCTCTTGTTACCCAGCTAGAAGCTAATCGAAGCATGCTTCAACCAATCAACGTTGTTTTTCTGATATCAATGCTAACATCTCTTATTTGGTGATCTGTACTGAGGTGTTTGCAAGGAGCTATGCCCAAGGGGGAAGGTGTCGAGAGCGAGGATCCATTTTCTGCATCTCGAATGGGTTAGTAACCCGCTCTTGTAGCTCTTGTTCCTATGTTATGAAGCTAGGATTCCTCTTGTTATTCTCTTGAGCTTGTAAAGGAGCCTCAACCTTAGTATCGACAAATCACCAGTCTTTCTTTTAGGGTATTATCTGCTAGAGATCTGGTGTTGTAGTTTATTGTTAGCTGGGTCGAGGATCCAACCCCGAAGCCAAGGTCGAACGCAAACCCGTAGCGAACCCAAGCTTAAGGAGCTCTGAGCCCCAAGCCAGCACCTGCTACTCTCTTGTTGGTGATCATGCTTGGTAGCTTTTCGGTGTATCGACATCCCAGTTTTGCACTCGACAGATCCCACAAATATGCTGCTAATTCGTGGGTGCCTATTCTTCGATCCAATCTGGTGATTCACCGCATTCCCTTCTCTAGTCAGGAATGGAGTTAGGGATGCCCAACTCAAGATAAGTCCCAAGGTTCTATTAAAGTATCCTTAATAACATCTCTTTTTCTAGAATCCTGGCTTGTAGATCTTTGGCAAATCAACAAGGGTTCTTTCGTAATTAGGTTGTTCTCCGAACCTTTTTTGTTACTGAGCTAGGTAAATCAAACCCTATCCCCTTCCTTTCTTAATAGTAGATAGATGTAGAGCTGGAGACTCCCTTGATAGGGCATCTCAATCTGGCTCTCAATCTATCGTGTAAGGAACGAAAACCATATGCATAGGGTAATAGCTCCTTACTTGTAATTGAGATAGGGGCTAGTTCGATACAAGTATTTCGTTTTGATCTCCTCCCTCTCTTCTTTCTATAAAGAATTCTCAAAAAAGGAGTCAACCCATCTAAACTTCTCTACAAAAGTCTTCCCCTCGATGTTGGTCTTTAAACTTGCAACTGCTATCTAAGTCTAAGACAAGATGTTTTTCTTACTCTTAAGTTTGATATTTTGCTAGGAGCCTTGGCAAGAATGGTTAGAACCGGTCTGACCTATGAGACTACTCGAAATGAGTCTTCCTACCAGCACTAGAGTGGGATAAGTAAACCTTGCCTTAGGTCAATCCCTTCCCCTACTCGGGCAAGCAACAGACCTTTTTTAAAAAACTCTTATGATTGATTCACTTCCTCCAGCATTGGATTCCTTCTTACATATGATATCCCCAAGAGCTAATTCGATAGCAGTTACATTGGAGCTAGCTTGGAAAGAGATGAGGCATCCTTATCTGAGCCGACCGTTATCCTATTTATTTTTCTCGAGTGAAGTAGCTTACTCTTGCTCTGTGCACTAGGGAGTCATACTATGCTCAGCTCTCATTTATATTTGCAATATGTGAGTTCTATCTAGGAAGCAAGCGACGCAAAGGGTTGACATGGCAGCTCGGCTGGTAAAAAAGGAGATGGCACCGAAGCGGGAGGCTCGTAGACGCTACTAGTGCAATGACTAGTCTAATATCTTTTCTCTACGTGAACTTTTTCTTATGTAAACCCGGTGTGTTATCTAAGTCTTTTAACTAGTCCAATGGAAATCTCTTATGTTGCAGCAAAAGTAAAAAAAGGGTACGCGCGTTGTAGCTTGCTTGCGTTAAATGAAAATCCTTACTAGCCGAAGTAAGGGACTTTCTTACTGGAGCATACAAAACGGAGAAGGACTTATAAGACTATTCTTAGCCTATTATTAAATAATCTTTCCTCATAATGGATGATGAATGGAAGCGAGATTGGATTGACGTATAGAAACTACAACGACATATTTGATCCATTTCTCTTAGGGAATCTCGACTACACGAGGGAGATATAAAGGTAACGTTGACGCTGCGAAAAAGAAAGTCATTGCATAAGTAATGAATGAGCTAATTTCTTATTAGAAGCCTATTTGACTAGACAGGTCTCCTTTACCGGGGGGTTCCCACAGAGAAGTCTTGCTCTTGCTTTCCAAAAGCGTTTAATATTGAGAATGTTGGATGTATTACACACTGGTGGAATTGCGTAAGTAATGACGCTTTTAACTAGCTTAGTGAATAGATTTAAACTAGTAAATATAGTATGTTTTTGTTGGCAGTGAGTAAATCTTTAATTCAGAGTCAGCATATAGGCTGACAAAAAATGCTTTCCCGTTCAGAAATATTAATCCTATCTGTGGGTCCTCCCTTTCATGTCTACGTCAGGACTGAAGAACGAGTGAATCTTGTTTTAGGGTTTATGCCAGTGCCGATCATGTGGTCAGTTCCCCTCTTTCGATTCTGACCAAGATTGACTTATTATTCCTCCTCGTCCATTATTTCAGTTCCTTAGTTCAATCAGTCCCTTCCTCAAAACCTATTTCTGCAAGTGCCATCGCTCTTATTCCACAATATGGGATTGTTGGTTTCACATAGCAATCACCATTCTACAACTGCTCTGATGTCTTTCCTTCCTGCTTGGTTATAGGGCTATAAGAGAACAGCTTTTGAAAAATAGAGAGGTAGAGCAACTAGGAGCTAAATATTAGAAGAGCGCCCTCTCTTTTCTTCGGGAAATCGAGTCTGCTGGGCTGGTTCCCTATCCCCTATATTACACGAAAAGATTGATTGGTTTACCGCATTCATGAAAGCACTTCCCTCTCTAGTGGTCCTTTACCTTTCTAAAAGAGAAGAGAAGAGAGGTAGTCGCAGTAGTAGAAGGAGCCCTAAAACCTGAGGATCACTCTACTCCGACCGGTCAATCTCATGTCATTGCTATCTCGTGCGTGAAGGATTTCCCATGCTCCAAATTAAGTCCATCCGTGTCTTCTATCGATATTTAAATTAAGGTTCACACTCAATCGGATGTCCTCTCCGATTGGCGAATGTCGAAAGAGAAGGCGGAGGAAGGAACTGATTGCATTAGTCTTAGGTCAGGGACATAGCCATGTATTATGAGATTAGGCCAATCAGAGAATGCCAATTATTAATTAATAATAAAAGAGGTATCGAATCTTTGCTTTAACAACTTTCAAAGTTGCACTAGCATTAGCAGGAGGAGGAGAACTAGTAGAAATAACCTCTCTCGGATGTCCATAAAGATGTTATCCAAGTTATTGAAAACGAAGCCGATAAAGATTCATCCCCTGCTCTTAGTGCTAGCTCTTTATGCCTGGCACTGAAGAAGTAAGATCAGATGCACCAACTCTGCTCTTTGTAGGTTTTCATTAATCATTGGACAATGTTTGTGACGTGAATCGAGGATAGGTACGGCGGATTTCTATTGAATTAGTCTTCAATTTCTATAATAATGTTTATCAGAATCGCTAGTTGTAATAGATCCGCAAGGGAGAAGAAGGCTAAGTTGCCAGTCTATTATCTCACACACCAAGGAAAAAAGAGGTTCAACAGTCGGCTGGGGAACCAGAATCTAGGCATACCAAGACTCATGATAAGGAAGGGTAAGGCATCTAAGAATAAGGAAGGTAGACCCATACTCAGGCAAGAAAGAAAGTCTCTTACCGAAAGGCAGGAAGAAGAGGCCATCGCTCTACAGGAAACCTAATAGAATGGGCTACATCTTAAGGTGGAATGGACCACTTATCATAGAAGAATCTTTATTACATTGATTACTGACTATAAAGACAAGGCAAGTCAAAGCAAAGTCGATGCACCTGATACGACTAAAAAAGAGAGCAATGGTCTGAAACCCCAAGCAATTGACCTGGAGAGGATCATCGGGAATTGACTAAGGTCCTACCAACCCTTTCTTAATCTAAGGAATCTACCCCTGGCGGAAAAGAAGACGGAAAGAAAGCCTATTGATACCTTAGATTTGAACCAACTTCTTCAATCCTGTTGCCCTTCTCCCTCTATTTAGCGCGGGTAGCTTACTTCCAAGCAACTGGCCGGAACCAGATATTTGTATTTGATGCTCTTATCAGATTGGGTGCTTGATTCCTTAGCTGTGCTAATGATTTAGATGCGAAATCTGAGCTAATGGCTCACTTCACTACCTTAAGCGAAGCTAACTACAGGCCAAAATATACTGCAATCACCCAGACCTTTCTAATATTGAAAACCTATATATGAAATTTCTTCAGTTGCTTACTCGGCCTAAGCAAGCCTGACCGAACACCCGAAAGAAATTCTTTCTCCATTAAAGGGGAATGGAAGAAGAAAGAGGAGGCATTCTTCATAGAAAAGAGACGTGAAAAATTTCATGATAACTGAAGAGGGAATGCGACATTACTACTTTTATAAGACTATAGACTTCGAAGGCATTCCCAGTTCACCATAACACAGTCTTAGGGTCACTACGAGCTGGACTCGTCGTGAAACTCACTTATTCTTAGAGGAATGATATGTGCTATCCTTCCCTACCATTGGCCAATCCACTACCAGAGCTTATTTTTTATCAAATACAAATAGTACAAAGGAAAAGACAAGTCTACTCCCAGATCAACGGGGGAGAAGAAGAAAGTCTCTTCCCAGCCAAGTCCAATGCTGAGTATGAAGACTGGCCTCTCTCCTTAGTGGTCTACGATACCCAATGCCTTACTACTAGCTCTTGGGCTTGCCTTACACATTCATTCAAGCTAACTAGACATGTAGGCAATCCCATCCCCAATGTAGATTAAAGTAAGACAAGCATTCCTATTCTCTATTACACGCATCGGGTCCATTTCCCTAGACGAGGTTTCTTTCTATTTGGTTAGCGCTTGCAGGTTCAATCTCTCTTACTAGTATAGAGAAAAGAAGTCTACCTTTCTATATACTAGAGCATACATGGAATCAAATCTAAAAACCAATATATGAACAAGAGAGCATACGGGGTAATAAAAAGTAAATCAATCGAATAGCCAGTCCTTCCTTTCTTTCTCCTTCCCCATTTCAGGTTTTAGAAGAGTCAGTTTTGTGCAGGGCACCTTTACTAATTTTCCCCTTTCTTTTATGGCTTGCTGGCTGGATTAGGTAGCTTCAAGGCACTTATTTGAAACAAAGTACTAAGATAACTTAAGGTTATCACACTTTATTGTGACGCTTTATAGACAACCGGGGTATCAGCGTAATTCACGGCTAACTGAAGCCAGTGCAGATAATTCCTTTTCCGAATGAAAGGCGATAGGGGGCATACCCTAAGGAAGCAAGAAGGGAGGATTTTATTTACTTTACCGCTAGAACCTTCCTTTCACGAGTGAGCCCGGGCACGAGCCTACCTTGGTTGAACCAAAAAAGGGTACCAACGTACCTACCATTACCATTTAGGGAATGAACTAAGTTTGAGGCATTTGCTTCCTTTACCGATAGCTGGTACCGAACTATTAGAAAGCCCTCTAAAAGGCTCAAGAAGAAGGATTGGATCACTTGCAGAATGAGAAACTGCAACAATTACTTGACCAAAGTCTTATCCTTTCTTTCCCTTCCGACTGGCATTATCACACCGCTATCACCAGATTCAATAACTGATCCTAGCCCGATTCCGTGAACTGACCAGGTTTGAAAGTTCAAGCAGCCTTAATCACCAATTGGAAAGTACCAGTTTTCCATAGCGACAAGGACTTCGCGCGAAAGCGTTAATTTTCGGTCTCATGGTGGCAAAGAAAAAAAAGAGGAAGCGCTCTTGTTCTTGTTGCGCGGACCCCACAATAAAGAAAAATGGAAGACAAGAAGCTCAGTTGCAAGTTTGTCTCATAGTCACCACTTGTCTGTCGTTTCGAGCTTCCAAAACAAGCAGAAAGAGACGTTGTCGGTTCAGCAGATCGAAGTTCATCTCAATAACATGTCAGGTCAATCACATGACTCATCCTGTTAGTCGAGCATAGCTAATGCTACCATGACGCTATGCTGCGCCTGCACTTATGAGGCTTGCAAACAACACTAATGCTATATAGCCATATAGTCAACGCTCGAGATCACCTCCCTTCGCTTCAGAGTCTTAGGCACAACTCTTCTAGTCAGAGAAGAGTCCAGTTGCGAACCTGTGCACTCCTATCCTATTGTTGCTTTTGTCACAATAGGGAATCATGTGATTCTTTTTATCCCCGTACTTTATCGCTCTTATGGAGTTGTATTCCCTAGGTTATGCAGTTATCTTCCCTGGCCTGACAGTAGTCAAGGAAAAATCACTTGAGCTTTTTCGCATTTGCTCCTTCTTTCCGGAGTGCACTAACGGAAAACCTGAGATAATTCTTAGCTGTTATGGAAGTTAGCGTCTTAAAGAAAGTAAGTGCTTGATGCTCCTTCTCTTATAGTTAGATAAGGCACTAAAAGCATACCTTATCTTAGGGGCATGAGTACACTGCTCTCACACTCGAACTCCCCTACTGTGTGTTGTGTGTGCTTTTAAGCAATAAGACTGCTTGCTAAATGAACCGCTGCTGACGAAGTGCTCCATACCCGCACTAAGGGGTAACCTAAGATAAGGTATGGAAGAAATCTGAGTATTTCTACTTGAGTCAACTTAAGTCTTTCTCTCCTCGCACAGTCTTGGCTCTAGTAAAGAGAAAGATTCTCTCCCTACCCTACTGCGGGAAAAAGCACTTTCTATCCCCCCGTGCTACAAAACTGTCACGACCCAAATTGTTGGGCCGCGACGGACACCCGGTACCTTGCTCAACCGTGTTCTAACATAACGTATCTTTCTTATTACATCATCATAGGTAATTGAGCCAGAATGGGTGTCAAGAGATAAACAAAGTAAACATGAGGGAATTAACCGACATAGAATGACCCAACCTGATATAAAAACTTATACACGTGACATACGGGCCTTTAAGTCCAATATGATCATTTGCAAACTCAAAACATAGGCCGAAAAGGCCATACAAGTATCCGTATGCATTACATCTGTCTACAAGCCTCTAAGAGTACGTACTTATCATAAAGGTCGGGACAGAGCCCTACCATACCAAACAATACACGTCTAAACCATATTGATCTAACAAGCAACTCCGGAGCAAATGGAGCGCATCAACACCTTCCGCTGAGTTGATAGCCTACTTGGAGGACTCTCAACCTGTCTATCGGGACCTGCGGGTATGAAACGCAGCATCCCCGGGCAAAAGGGACGTCAGTACAAATAATGTACCGAGTATGTAAGGAATAAAAATCAGTAAATAATAGACATGAGAGAAACATGGAGTAAAAGACTCAACTCGTATATCCGAATAGCTCTGTGAATCATTTAATATTATAACGTCGTGCATATGCATATAAATGTCATACCATGCATAAGTATATGCTTTCAAAACATCATCAAGCCTTTGAGGGCATCCCATCATATCATCTCGTCCACTGTGGGAAAATCATCAACATGTACCAACCGATCAGATGGTGGTGCGTATATAATGTCGTAACCTTTTCCAGTATCCCGTATACATATATATACATATAAATGCGTATATAACGCTATTTATTCATGGGTCAATGTACATATATAAATGCATGAAATGCATAAGAGGTGCGTTAATAAGATTTCTCAAAATGTCATAAATATAATATGCCTGTTGGATAAACTTTATCAAATAAGTATTTTTCCGAGACCCATGAACAGAAGATATAATAATAATTCATATGGGGAATCAAGAATATATACACCCCTAGTATTTCTATGAATAGAGTCATTTATGAAAGTTGTGCATTTGCTCGTTTCGTTCGTGTCGTATAGATTATGCCAAAAAGAAAGAAGGGATAGCCTTAACATACCAGAGCCGATTCTCTTGACAATCCCCCTAACACACGTCAACTACGACAACACGTAATGGCAGATCAAAGTAGGGGAAAATCCGTGTGATATTCTTGAGAAACATTGTACTGTACTCCCTTAGAATCTAAAAGAAAAAAATAGCTTAATAGGACCATTCAAGACTTTCCCAGCTGAAACCCCAAATTAACATACACAATTGGAAAAATCTTAGACAAATATCTAAACTTTCAAATGAAAATCCGTGACAAACCCACAAATCCTAAATATGATCAAGGAATTGTTGGAAATGATTCGAAATTCAAGAACCCCAAAATGAGCTTTGCTTTACCTTGATACCACCAAATTCGGAAGACTCTCAAATCTTACGTTTTACTAAAATGCGAGGAAAAAAACTACTGAGAGTTGAGAGGAATTCAGTAGACAAGGAAAGAGAAACACATGAAGGGGATTTGAAAGACAAAGGTAAGGAGATTCTCAAACATTGTTTGTTTTTGTGGACCCCATTAGGAATTGACATGGCCACCAAATTCCATAGATAAGCCACCTTTTTTTGTTGACTAATGAATCATTGCTTGGGCTGCCACGTTAGGCACCTTAAGCTTATCCAAAATTATCATTAATTAACCACTTAATTCCTTAATCAACTCATTAATCCCCCACTAATCCAACAATTAACCAATTACCCATATAATTAAGAATTATCTCAAATTACTTAAAATACTACTCACTTCTAACATACTTTGTACACCTTACTATTATGGTCATGTGGTACCTTGGCACTAGTCCATAAATACCGGGTTTTATAGCTCGAACCGTATTTTATCCCAAATTGACAACCTTCGACGAAATTCATTTTCTTTGATTTGCTTACCCTCTCACCTTCACGAATTTACTCATCACTTGTTTGAAATAGGATAATGCTTATAATATCAAAATAATCTCATTCCCGAACTTACGTCGATTAACTTACGACGAAAGATTAAAATACAAAAATACTGAATGTAATATCATTCCCCCCTTTGGAACATTAGTCCTCGAATGTAGACTGATGCACTTATCATTGTCATAACCTGTAGCTCTTGCGAATACTTTAATGGGGAGCAGTAAGATTTCTCCTCCGCGCGTGCCCGAACCATCTAAGCCTCGCTTCCCGCATCTTGTCGTCCATGGGAGCCACACCCACCTTCTCCCGAATATCTACATTCCTAATCTTATACAGCCTAGTGTGCCCGTACATCCATCTCAACATCGTCATTTCTACCACTTTCATCTTCTGGGTATGGGAATTCTTGGTTGCCCAACACTCAGCCCCATACAACATGGTCGGTCTAACCACCGCTCTATAGAACTTGCCTTTGAGTTTCGGTGGCACTTTCTTGTCATACAGGACTCCAGATGCTAACCTTCATTTCATCCACCCTACTCCTATACGGTGTGTGACATCCTCGTCTATCTCCCCATCCCCCTGAATTATTGATCCAAGGTACTTGAAACTACCTCTCTTAGGGATGACTCGAGAGTCAAGCCTCACATCCATGTCCGCTTCTCCCGACTTATCGCTGAACTTACACTCCAGATATTCTATCTTAGTCCTACTCAACTTGAAACCTTTAACCTCGAGGGTCTGTCTCCAAATCTCCAGCCTCTCATTAATGCCGCTTCGCGTCTCATCAATCAGTCACATATCATTAGCGAACAATATACAACATGGCACTTCCCCTTGAATATGGTATGTTAGCACATCCATCACCAGGGCAAATAAGAACGGGCTGAGCGCAAACCCTTGGTGCAACCCCATAACAACCGGAAAGTGCTCTGAGTCACCTCCCAAAGTCCTAACCCGAGTCTTAGCTCCCTCATACATGTCCTTTAATACCCTAATGTAAGCTACCGGCACACCTTTCCCCTCCAGGCATCTCCAAAGAACCTCCATAGGAACCTTGTCATACGCTTTCTCTAGGTCAATAAATACCATGTGCAAATCCTTTTTCCTATCCCTGTACTGTTCCACCAACCACCTGATAAGGTGGACAGATTCCGCAGTGGACCGATCCGGCATGAATCCGAATTGGTTTTCGGATATAGACACTGCCCTCCTCCCCCTTCCTTCAACCACCCTCTCCCAAACTTTCATGGTATGGCTTAGTAACTTGATGCCCCTATAGTTGTTACAATTCTTGATGTCACCTTTGTTCTTGAACATCGGTATCATCGTACTCCACCTCCATTCATCTGGAATCCTCTTCGTCCTGAAGATAACATTAAATAGCGTAGTTAACCATTCCAAGCCTGCTCTACCCACACACCTACATAATTCCACTAGAATTTCGTCCGGCCTGGTCGCTCGTCCCCTACTCATCTTGCGCATAGCTCCCACGACCTCCTCAGCCTTAATACGCCTACAATATCTAAAGTCTCGGTGACTCCTGGAGTGACCCAATTCCCCTAGCACGATGTCTCTGTCCCCTTCTTCATTCATAACTCGGTAGAAGTAATCCTGCCATCTCCGCTTAATCCGGGCATCTTTCGTCAATACTCTGCCTTCCTTGTCCTTGATGCACCTCACTTGATCCAAGTCACGAGTCTTCCTCTCTCTAGCCTTGGCCAGCCGAAATAGCTTCTTCTCCCCTCCTTTTTCCCCGAACTCCTCGTACAGATGACCAAACGCTGCATCCTTAGCCTCCGTGACCGCTATCTTCGCCTCCTTCCTAGCTTCCTTATATCTTCCTATATTCACTCTCCTCTCTTCCTCGTTTGTGCTCTTCACTAACCTAAGATACGTTGCTTTCTTTGCTTCCACTTTACCTTGGACCACATCATTCCACCACCAGTCGCCTTGGTGTCTGCCATAGTAACCCTTCGAGACCACTAGCACCTCTCTCGCTGCCTTTCTTATACAGTCCGTTGTAGCTGTTTAAATCTCGCTAGCGTCCCCGCTACTCCTCCAGGCGCCCATATCTATCAACCTCCCCTCCAACTCTTGAGCTTTATCCCTCGTCAAGGCTCCCCACCTGATCCTCGGTTGACCCTGGACAAACCTCTTCTTCCTCCTTAATAATATACCGACGTCCATCACTAAGAGCCTATGTTGTGTCGCGAGGGTCTCACTCGGGATCACCTTGTAATCCTTGCACAACCTCCTATCACACCTCCTAAGGAGGAGATAATCAATCTGAGTCTTAGCTACCTTACTCTGGAAAAGTAACCAAATGCTCCTCCCTCTTCGGAAAACTAGAGTTCGCGATCACCAACTCAAAAGCTCTAGCAAAATCCAACAGTGAGGTACCTCCTTCGTTCCTATCCCCAAAGCTGAAGCCACCATGCACCTCGCCATATCCATCAACAAACGACCCTATATGCCCATTAAAATCCCCTCCTATGAATAACTTCTCCGCAAGTGGCACGCCACTCACCATCTCGTCTAGCCCCTCCCAAAAGCTTCTTTTAACCTCCTCATCTAAGCCCGCTTGTGGCGCATATGCGCTAATAACATTCAGAGTGATCCCACCAACTACTAACTTAATCGCCATTAATCTATCGTTCACCCTCCTGACCTTTACCACCGACTCTCTAAGTTCCCTATCCACCAAAATACCCACTCTGTTCTTACCTTTCCTGCCTCCTGAGTACCATAGTTTATACCCGTTCACATTTCTTGCCCTCGGCCCTACCCACCTAGTTGCCTGAACATAAGCTATATTGATCTTCCTCTTCTAGAGAATCTTTGTAACCTCTATAGACTTACCCGTCAATATCCGTATGTTCCACGATCCAATTCTCAACCTATAGGCTCCCTTGGTCCCCAAACCCCCTTTTGGCCCTGTCACTTCCCCTATCTCCTGCCTTCTTCCCCGCCCACCCCAAGGACATGCCCTTACTCCACCATTACAGACCTCAGCCACTGGACGAATGGTAGCTTAGGGAAAACGCAAACACAAACAGCAACGGTCCAACTCTAAGCAAAAAGTAGTATCTACTAGCACTCTACTAGAATGACTAAACTAGAACGTACCAATACGGCAACAGTATAACTACAAAAGAGTATAACTAACACAAGAGGAGGGAAAATAAAGAACGGGAGGTACCAACTCCCGAGAATAGAACCTGGAGTGCCGACTTGATGTACACCCGAGACTGCGGAGCATGATATACTCCCTTCCAACTTTCCTCTATCCCTTGGTAAAGCTCACCAACCTTCTCAGCTATATTTGCGTGTGCGTCCCGCCCGTCTCCAAGTATCGCAACAAAACAACCTGAAAAACACCAAAACACCATGGGCCAACAAGAATGGGGGAAGGGGTAGCAGGGCAATCACCGTACTGAGCCTTGGAGGCGTCGGACCAGACTACTATCACCGGTCTGCAGTCACCGGAGAAGAAGAAGATGCATGAGCGAGGGTTCTGACTCTAAGGAAATAGAAGAAACAGGGGGAGAAGGAGAGAATGGAAGGGGAGAAGAGAGAATATAGAGAGAGAAGGGGGTTAGGACTGGAAAAAGAGAAGAAAAGAGAGTGGCCGGTGGCGGCACAGTCACCGGAAATGCCACTGCTAGGTCTTTCAGAAGAAGACGAAGAGAAGAAAAAAGAAAAAAGGGGACGAAAAGGTGGTCGGGGAGAGAAGGGAAAATAGAGAAAGAGGAGAGAGGGTGATTACCTTGCCACTGGTTGTCGCCGGCGCCGAAGCTGGAGTTTTCATCTTCTCCCCAAGTCCGAAATTGAAAAACTAGGGTATGAAACCTTACCTCTTAGATGAAGAACTTGAGAGATATGCGCGGTCGCACATCTGGACGCGCATATGACACAGGTCTAGTAAAATGACCATAACTTTCTGTATACATATCCAAATGACAAATGGTTGCGTTAGAAACTAGGCTCGAAGATATTTCATTTTATAGTTTGTCCATCACATAACTCCTTATATATATGTAGATATGCTCGTCCAAAGTTTGGTCTTGTGCGTACTCATTTGGAATTTTAGTCTATTATGAAATTTTCCAACTTGGCTTAGACTTAGGGCTTTCCTGAGAGCACATATCATTTATAATATGCCTCGTACACTTATTATCATACCCAATAGGTGTCCATCATGTTAATTGTCCTCGAATGAGAAGTAGAGTCTGCCCCCAAACACATAACATAACTTTTCTCTTCTTTCGCACATTTCAATTTCCAAAATCTTTCTAACTCCAAAAATTTCCAAAATTTCGCAAGAGTTTCCTTTGTAACTGGGCCTATCTACCTATCAGAGAATCCCAGAAACCAATCCTAACAACACATACATAATCCAATCAACGTAACATAACATGAAAACAATACTAACAGTGGTCTCATAAGCAATATATTTCTAGGAAATGAATGACATTAACATCAACTATTCAGGTGATACGTAACTCATAGCAGGTAAGCTCCCAACATCTTCATAAAACACAGATATGAATGTTTAAATTAAAGATGACATTTTTGGGCCATCACAGAACGAACCCAAATTCTTGTATATTCTATGTGGCCGAAATTGTAGTTAAAGTCAAACTCAACTATTAGGCAAACTCTAGATATTGCAAATTTATCCAACGTTGATCTATATTTTGAGCGAATAATTTAGTTTTTGAAGGGTATAAAAGTCGATCAATATTGAATGACCTTGCTTGCTTTAGGGAAGCATCTTCCTGAATGACCTTTAAAGGGTATTCTTATGTCATCCATTCTATTATCGCCGGGACGCAATCTCTGAAATTCTCATGATGCCGACTATTACTCAGTCCCTAGTTCATATTTAGTTTATTGTTCATCAGTCCATGCTGATTTCTTATCACTTAGGGGTCTAACTTTTCCTTTTAGTAGTCGCATTAGAGTCACGAACATATTTCTAGAGTTGACGAAATGACTTTATGGCCTATACTCTTTTATTATCTCAAGGCCTGTCACCTCTCATCGTTTCTTTCACTTGACTATAGACTCTGTAATAGTGTCATCTTTTAGATCTACCATTGTCATCCATGTATCACATCCTACTCATAATGCTTCATTAACTCTCTTCTTATTTCCCGCTAACATTTATGTCTATCACTTTATTCTGAAAACTCGAACAAGATATTCTTTTGCTTTTAGCTCCCCTTGATCCATCTACTGGCTCTTCGGGTTGCCTAACATTCTTTCTCCACTAGGGACGGGAGCTACACTAAGGTAATATTTATCCCTTCAAGGGTTCCAGTTCCTAACTTTGTAGTATTCATATCTAGTTCTACTATTTTAGAGTGCACCTTCTGGGTGCCTTACAAGGAGATCTATTAGTACATTTGCAATATCTTCCGGAAATGGCAGGTAACGCTAACAATCCATCCAGCCTTTTGAGTTACCTTCAACAATAACAGAGGTATATACAATTGGCCACACCCATCTCATTTATGCCCTATGGGGATAACAAAATTAGTATAAGAGAAAATTATCATTAATTAACCACTTAATTCCTTAATCAACTCATTAATCCCCCACTAATCCAATAATTAACCAATTATCCACATAATTAAGAATTATCTCAAATTACTTAAAATACTACTCACTTTTAACACACATTGTAAACTTTACTATTATGGTCATGTGGTACCTTGTATGGCACTAGTCCATAAATACCGGGTATTATAGCTCGAACCGTATTTTATCCCAAATTGACAACCTTCGACGAAATTCATTTTCTTTGATTTGCTTACCCTCTCACCTTCACGAATTTACTCATCACTTGTTTGAAATAGCATAATGCTTATAATCTCAAAATAATCTCATTCCCGAACTTACGTCGATTATGTTACGACGAAACATTAACATACGAAAATACGAATTGTAACAAAAACAAACAAACGTATATAAGCACAATGAGCAACAATAAGGAATGGAATGGGAGAAGCTATAGTGCATATCACTTTTTTCTTTCTCGTCAGTCCAGACCTTGTACTTTGTTCTATCAGCTATGGAGTCTTCCTCTGGTTCTTCCTGTCTCTAGTATAGATCAAATCACAGGATCTATCTATGTATGCACTGAGGAGCTATATCTCACGGATGAAAGACTTCTCAACCCTGATTTCCGGAATGGAAGCAATAGACTTATTTATGTCTTACAACTTTCTTGTAGTACAACTCTCTTTTCAAGCGAATCTCTATTTCAACTGCATTCCCTATTGCAAAGAAATCAACCCTGGTTCTTCTATTGATAGGTTAGTTTGATGTAAGTTGTGAGCCTCTTCAGCTGCAGTGAAAGATCCCGACACTCTAGTGCTATCCCCCCCTGTTGAGTGACCTTCATGGCGGGTGTTCCGGTGTTAACGAGTTTGGAAAGAAGGTCAAGAATGAATAGTAGAGAAAGACAAATGAAAGAGTGATGCCTACATTACATTAATTGATTCGTCATGGTAGAGAAGTAAAACATCGCACAGACAGGAAAGGATTAGCCAGAATAGAATGAAGGAATGATTCAATATTCCATAATTTCAGAGCCGACGCCCCTTTTCTACCTTTCTATCTATACTTCCTACCCCAGCAAATTATGGAACAAGCAACGGCTTTCGTGCAAAAAGCTTTTTTTGCTGGGTCTCGCTTGCATGTTTCTGGGTTTGACCTTTCATCCCTTAGTCTCACTATGTTCAACTAAGCCACTTCATCCCTAGACTCGGATTTTATCGCAATCCAGTTAGGGGTGGAACTGCGTTTTATCGCTGCCAAGCTTCCGGTAGCGAGAGCACGACAACTTATAAACGACTTACTTGATAATGCCTCCACCCTTTCTGACCTCTACCAACCGAGTGATGAATTGGATAACCCATCCAGTCCTCTATTGCACCGAATTGACGAATTCATTCTATGTGTAAAACAAGTGAAACTGGTGGTGCTCAAACACTAAGTGAGGATGGGGAGTGAAATTGCTAGTTTTCTTTATATTCTCATTGAAGAAAAGCTAATTTACAAGGTTTCAAGAGCGAGGTAGCTCGACCCTCCGTAGAGTGGCAAAGCTATGAACGAATGGGTTAGGCGAAAAGGGGAGGCGAGGATCACCTCTAACAAGCGTATGCTTTCCAGTCAAGACTTTCACTCTCGACTTTCGCCATGTAAGGAAAACGATTGTGGTCTGATTCCACAGCATGCTTCTTTTAACCCATCAATCAATGCCTGCTGCATAGAAAGAAGAAAGAGGCTCGAGGTTCTAGTATAGATATGGAGTGAAAGTTCATAACATTACTTCGGATGGGAAAAAATGGTTAATGCTAAAAACGACGGGGTTTCATCAAGCTTTCATTTTTTCGATCGAACTTCACCGACGGATGATCGAAGTCCTTAACTAGTAAAATATACAGAAAGATCTTTAAGTCAATTAAATAAACTAGTCAATTTCTGGTCACTGAAAAGTGAACTTCCTTCCTTCGACAGCCAAAAAGTCTCTTAGGCGGTCTTAGGATACCATCTTCGCGGGACCGCAGTCCAACTCAAGGCTAAGCTTTACGGTCTTGCCACTTTCTTGATCAACTAACCGACTCTTGAATACAAGGAAAGGGACTGATTCACAAAGTAGTCCGGCACCCACCCGGATAGATGAAACCCTATCGCCCTCCCTTCGATCCGCTATCAATCTACTTGATCAAACAAACGAAAACTGTCAAGTAATGCTTCTCTTTTATTGTAATCTTTTAGTCGGGAGCTTGGGATGGGCCCAAGTAAAGGCCAGCTAGTGTCCTATAGCGTGCTCCGTTTCTTTTGGTATCTTTCGTTCGGAACCTAATCCGCAAAATGGATACAAAAAAGGTGGCAAGTATTTTCTTAATCGAGAGTCATTTCCCTTAGTGACTGACGAATGGAATCAACCAGATCTTTACTTAAGTTGTTTTTTGTTGCTCTCTTTTGTTTTAACGAATGTCGTATCTTGCTTCTCTTGTGCCCTCTCTTTCTATCGCATCCCCTTTTTTTTTAACTCGAACTGTGGTACACGACATCCTTTTACTGGAAAGACCTCTACTGGACTGGGAAGTAGCGCGGGAAAGTATGAAATGCTCATTTGCTAGTTAAATAGATCCTTTGTATGGTGTATTCCTTCATTGGCAGTACGGAAAGTCTGTATCTATAAGGAAGTCTCGGGGCTCCAGAGTACACGATTGTTTAGGTGTGTGCTAAAAGCGCTTCCTTTAATGCTAGCCTGTATCTGAACCCCTTTCCATATCTCAGAGAAGGTATGCAAGAAAGTCATTTGTGCTAATAAGTTCCTGCCTTTTCTTTATAGGTAAGATATGGGGGAATAAGCCCGCTTTCACAAATTCACGTCTTTCTCGATCGAACGCTAAGCGTGCCAAACCATCTAAGCAAAGTCCTATTTGTCAAAAAAGAGAGCCAAGACAAGATCAAGTCATCTGGGATAAGAGAAGGTCCTATCCTAATAAGCCGGGGTAGGACCGGTCGAATAAGCAGTAATTCATCTTTGCGTAGATTAAGAATAGGCTACTTCCTCACATATTGAAGACTTTAATATCACGAAAGATCCTTCTGAAACATAATAGTTTACTACCTCAATAAATGCCCGAGAGCATTCAATAAATCTTCTCTTCCTCTATCTACCCCAGCCTCAGTTCGGTCGGTCATGGGGCATCCCTCTGCCAAGAATTGAGAGAAGATATTTTGCTTTTACTCAGTACAGAGATTCGGATTAGTCAAAATAGAACTAGACAGATCAAGGTGCGGAAGGCAAGCAGCAAATCCAATCCTTTTAAAAGAGAACCTGAATCCCTTCTTTCTGCCCTACTTCATGCCAATCACTCTCCGTCCTTCACCAAGAGCCAACCATGGCATGGCATTCGATACATTAAAAATTTCATAGCCTTCCTCTAGAGCATCAGATTCAATAACAAGGAGTATTCAACTAAGGCCGGATTCTATAGCAGAGGAGAGCAGGAAAGAGACAACAATGGTTATTCTAATGGAATGTCAACCCGCCTATTCTATTTCACTTTACCCAATAAAGGGCTATGCGAAATAGGGATTGTTGCTTCCACTAGGCTACCTTCCTAAGCCCTTACTCCTTTTCCTTTTGCACCTTCCTTGTAGAAGTAGAAGATGCGGCATTAGTTCAAAAATACTTTCTTGAAGTGGCGAATCGGCTTTTCCCTAACAGGGCATTCTATGCATCTTCAGCTAGCTTTCCCCCGCCACCTACTATCTAGCTGTAATCCTTCCCCTTAGCCCTAATCATGCTTAAGACATGGAATTGGATGTTTCTTACCCCAAAAGTCAATAAATAGAAGATTGGGGAGGAATTGTTTGGCAAAGCAGGACTGATTAGCTCGTCTAAGGGTCGTAGTAGAAGAATTCCTCATCTGCGAGCTATTGGGGATCTATTCTTAGGAAGGAATGAAAGGACTGACTTTCCTTACCTAATAACATCTTAATCTATGATCTACGAATAAGAAATAGGAGTATCTAGCCGAGTAGCAGTCAATAGGCGGAGAAGAAGTCAAAGGCGAATATCTCCTTACCCCCCTCTTCAGTCAATGCTTTGGCCTTCGTATCTTTTGCCCCTTTAATTAGTTTTTTGCATCTGTAGGGGTACTTTTTTAACCTAATCGATAGTTGTTAGGATGAATCACATGTGGGAGAGATATGAAATCTCTGAGGAGACTTAAATCCCTTATTTTGCCATTCTTTCCAGAATAGGATTTTGCTTAATATCATTTGGATGGACTCAAATCCTTTCATGTAGGAGAGTCTTTGATGGGCTTTGAATTTGAATAGATCCATTGCGACTTCTTGCATGGACTTGGGCTTGCTTACTGGCTTCGTTGAGGATGGGATTCCACACCCAATTAGTCTGGCTAGGCTATTAGGCACCTTTGGTCTAGGCTTTCTCAGGCCTATCCAAAAGTTTGAAGTTCCATCTACAGATCTAAGCTGAAGCTCTATTTATTGGTCTATTCCCTTTCCTGACTAAAGTCACTAAGGAGGGGCCGGGGCGGACCGTAATTCGTCTAAGCTTAGTCTTCTCTTCTGAGATGATTGGAGGCTGGGGAAAGGGCACTCTTCAAGAAGGGCCTGTCGTACGGAGGGGTGAAGAAAGCTCCTTCTCATATAAGAGAGGCGCTATTGAATGAAAAAGAATGTCTTCAAGAAGTGAGAGAAGGAATCATAAAAGAAATAGCTTTCGACCAAAGACGCAGACGATGAGCAAAAGTCTGCTTTAACAAAGTAGCTCAGTGGAACCTTAAGACAGGACATCAGGGCGAAGGTATGAAGGTACGGCAATGCAGCCCAGTCTGGTCTGAGGAGGAGTGGGACTGTGAATGCTGCAGCAAAGGGAAACGACTTTCACCAGTTTTTTGGAGCACATGGCATAAGCCAAAGATCTTGGGATGACTCTAAAAGCTAACAAGATGATTCTGGTTAAACCGGGCATTCCTCAGCAAGGAAAGATCTTTCAAAAATAGAATCAAGAGAAAGTGCTAGAACCGATGTAAGTAAGATCCGCTACAACTAGAAGTCGATCTGGTACCTTCCTTAGGGTACTCAACAACTAGAGTCATCTCCCTTTCTCCTTTTAGCTTTAGTCGGTCGCGTAGCTTATTCGAATGTTGTGAACTCATTCCTGCCTTTGCAATACTAGCACATCTTGTGCCATAGAATAGGTTGTGCTCTGCCTTTTCCCTTCTATCACAAGATTGCCTTGTGTGGAAGGTTGAATCTGAACTTCAGTCAATGGGAGGAATCCCCTTATCTAAGGTTCTTTGTATAGCACTATAAACTCACTTTCTTACTCGAGACAGAAAGTGTAACTACCGAATATCTTTCAACTTGTCATATCTTTGGATAAGTATTATGGTTAAGTCAGTTAATAAGACGAGAGATGGAAAATTGAAATAAGAACTGTCAAGTGATTCTTGAATGCATCTACTTATATAGATGGAGTCCAGTACGCTGCTATATATACTTAAAATTCCCAAGACAATATCGGGAGTACCCATCTTATGTGATATTACACTAGATCGTCAAACTCTTTTCCGTTATACCCAGCTAATTCTCAAGGACAATAGGTATATCATTACATTTTAACAGACAGATGAAAGCTAGGTCTCTACTCCTTCTTCATGAGGAAGAAATGCCTTGTTATCATGTAGATCGACGTAAGGTGCATAGCGGTGTAGAGTCCAACTAAGACTTCCATGAAAGGTCTCATTCATGTTGATTGAGGAGTTTCTTACTGACCGCTAAACCTGCTCCTTCTGAGAATGGTTTTACCCTGCTCCTCAATATTTTTCTATTTCCGATCCTGCTTCAGATTCTCTTTCATTTGTGGAAGCAAGCCCCTATTCCTATCGGTTGAGTAGCCCGAGCTCCTTAAGTATTGTTCCCTCTCATGTGAAAGAAAGAGGTTGATGCACCCAGCTACCCGAAGTAGAGCTTTCTTTGTCCCACCTTTCCTTACTAACTTTCCTAGTTTAGACAGCGTATTGAGAATCATGTCAAAATACACCAAGACCTGGGCCCAGGTTCTCTTTCTTCAATAAATGGTAGCTTTAAATATCCCGGTTCCCAAGACACCAAACAAGCAAGCAACTCCCCTTCCTTAGCGTACCATCCATTAAGGCATTCTTCATTCTTGCGTATGTGTTATAGCTCATAGCTCTATGCTCCAATTCCTTGGTGAAAAGAGATGTCGCCTTTAAATCATCAAATAAAGAAAAGAAGGAACCACACGAAAGGGACCACACAACAATGGCTCATAACTGGAAAACATAACAACAATGTCTCCTAGCTGCAAAAGAATGGCTCCCAACTGAAATTTTCTCTCTGTCACTCTCTAACAGACAGGGGCAGCCCGCCGACAGGGGCAGCCTTTCACTGTTGGTAACTTTGATTTAGATTGGTAAGATTCTGTCTTATCTTTCCTAATTTATAAATTGCACTCAATCAACCTAGTTTCCACTCATTCCTTCTCGACCGCCTCTTTTTTAGTCACTTTTGATCAAATCTTTCTTGTGATTTTCTATTCACTTATGAGAAAAGATTTGCTTCATTTGAGCCGTCGTCGCTTAATGCATGTAGGGGGCTGGGGCTTTTCCCCCACGACCCCTTTTAAAATAAACCAGAAAAACAACAATGAACTCAAAGCTAATGAAGGAGATCCGCAACTTGAACAAAGTACATGGGATCTTTCCTACCCCTTTCTATTTCGACTTCTTTGCAAGGTGAAAGAGTAAGAAGCTAGACCGACTTGAACTTAAATTAAAAGTATCAAGAGCAAGTAAGTAGGCTTTTCTCCACAAGAATAATCTTGACTTTCTTTATACTTTTTAATATAAGGCCCTTTAAAAGATCGTAAATGGCCTGAAATGTAACGTCCTATGAGAGAAGGGTTTTTAGAAAAGAAAGCGTACCAATCCGGCAAACAAAGCAAAAATAACGGCTCCTGCATAAATACAATGGAATTGAAATGCTGTCACTAGAACGGACCACACAAATAACATCTCTCTAGCCGCCTAAAGGAAGTATTCAAAGATAAGATAACGCTACGCGCACACAAGCTAACTTCAAGTATGCAGTTAGTTCTAGCGATTCCTTCGGATATTAGGTGCGACCTTAGGAAGCTTGTTTTGGCAGCTACTCTCTTATAATTATGTGTCCTGGTTTCCAAGTTCTAGTTCAAGGCAAGGCAAGACTTGACTCACTGGGGTTGGGGGAGGCTTCCCCCGGGGAAAACCTAACAAGACTGATTCTAATACTCGAGTTCAAGCTCCTACTTCAAAGTAAGCCTATGGGTTGTTTCAAAGCTTAATAGCTAAAGCGTACTTGCATGTTAAAGGGGCGGATTTGGGCTACTAAATGGAACTAGACCATTCAACTTGCCATTTTCACTCTCATAGGGTGCGATCGTAGGAAGCTCTATTAGCGAATGCAATTCTCCGCCCGATAAGACTGGTCATGCCCTGCTGCCTGGCCTGGAATCAAACTAGCCTATCATGCCCTTTCTTCATTCCGATATGAACCCATATTCCTATGTTCTTCCAATGTTTACTGTATTACTGGGATTCCTATTTGCTAAACCATATCAAAGAAGCTACTTTCTTTCTGGCTTTTATACCCGGATATAAAGGGATAGACAGTCTAAGAGAGTGCCAAGAAACAACACATACCTATCACTTTTGGAAGGGTTGGAACCCTTGATTCATCTGACTCAAGGAGAAAAAGAGAACAACATGGGTGGGCTTGCCTCCTCGTTCCCTTTTACCTATGCCTGGATACTCATGGGTAGCTTATCTCTAATTGGATTTCCTTATCTTTCTTCTCCAAATTACGAGTAGAGATTTGGGGAGAGCGGATAGGATAGGACGGTGGATGACGTAAAGGAAGGGAAGGCCCATCCCGCGCTTTCAAGCGATTTTCCCGCAAAAGGCAGATCTTTTTCTTTCCGACCCAAATAAAATAATAGAATAGGGACTTAGATGTTACCGAGGTGCTTGCAAGCTTAGGGTTAGCCGGTTGTTGGCTGGGAGAGTTGGTAAAAGAATGAAACATTCAAGAGACCATGGTTAACAAGCTAGCCGAGGAAGAACAATCCCCCCCAGCAATACCGATCCTCCCTAGTTCAATTAGAATCGAGAACTGCGGAGAGGTTCTAACCGGCCTAGCCTAACCAACCGATACAAGCGGGAAGGAAATAAATATGGTGGAGACTCAAGTCAAGGCGATGGATCACTATCACTATAGATAGATGCTTTCCCTGGACTATGTTAAATGGCACCTGATATGCTAACAAGGGCTTAATAAGAGATATTGCATGTTTTATAGAGTGCTTCTTTTGTCTTTCCATAAGCAGAAGTATGAGTAGAGCTGCTCTTTGTCACTCCCTAAAATCGAGGAGCGGCTCTCCTCTTCATCGCTCAAGAGATTTCATTAACCGTTAATCAAATACTGAAGAGATTTCATTAACCGTTTCCATTTCATTCTCATTAACAACATCACTCAATATTTCTAAAATAGTACGATTTTATAGATTTAATGAAAAAAATGTTACCAAATACCAACAGTTCTAATCCAATTCCCATCATCAAATACCCCCCACAACCTGTCTACGGAGCCTTTAAGTACAACTGAAGAGTAATATGAAAATACCGGCAAAAAGGCCCCGGCTATAGCTCAACCACAAAGTACATGAGAAACAAAAGATACATGATCCCGAAATGAAGTGGGGCTCACCAAATCAGCTGAAAAGAGTGTACTGCTATCACTGATCAATGCCACCTGCTGTAGAACCACCTGCATCCATTAAAGATGCTGAGCCCCCGACAAAATGGACATTACTACTGTCGAATAGCACTAGTATGTATAGCTAGAAATCCTCTTCCAAAATAGAATGCCCATATGATCTATATGTAGAACACATAATATAATGTAATTGAAACAACCTGTACAAACAAGGACAACAAACGGGGCACCTATTGTTTGCATTAATAATGTGTCTCATTAGACTGTACTTAGTGTTCACATATCATATTATACACTTATGCATTTCATAGACCGTCCATAGTGTTTATTCATACCGTACACATATACCTTTCATGCACAATGCACCTATGTATTTAATACACCGTTCAAAAGATATCATATCACAATGGATTTCATAACACAATGTACCTATGCGTTCATAGACCGTCCACAAAATTTCATATCACAACGCACCTATGCGTTTCATAGACCGTCCACAGGAATTCATATCACAATGGATTTCATAACATAATGTACCTATGCATTTCATAGACTGTCCACAGGATTTCTTATCACAATGTACCTATGAGTTCATATATCGTCGACAAGATTTCATATCACAATGCACCTATGCGTTCATAGACCGTCCACAAGATTTCATATCACAATGTACCTATGTGTTTCATAGACCGTCCACAGGATTTCATATCACAATGTACCTATGCATTTCATAGACCGTCCATAGGGTTTCATCTCATAACCTTTCATACCACAAATCACCTAATCTGTACTTTCAACCACTTACATCCTTATTATTCCATTGGCTCTCTTGGCCATACATATGTTTCTTTATTCATGGCGCAATGGCCGTATTTCATATTCTATTCTTTCATTTCTTTCCTTTCATAGATTATCATCATAATTTTCAACAAGTAGAATATTCTAAAAATCACAACTTTAATTTCATTAGTAATGAAGGCTTTAAACACAATCGATTTCTTTTCAAAAAATGGAGTAAAATGATTGGAAATCGAAGCACAAGTTAAAATCATACACAATTTCCACTCACGAATATGTAAGAACGCAAGACACATTGAAAATTACTTACAAAGCATAGCATTAGCTAAAACAGCCACCTATGGGCATCACTTGAGTTCATAACTTTTAGCCGATTATATTGTCGAAGTCAATATTGGAATAGTTGAGTCAAAGCTCATTTCATAATCGTTCTCACATTATTTCATTTCATTGGCACCATTGGTCACAAGTATAACTTTCACTATTTGCACGTTGGCCACACTTTATATCCCTCATTTCACTGATTTCATTTCCAACCATCTTTATAGGTTATCAACAATAAGACATTCCCAATCAAGACTTTAGGTACACATATGAGCAATTAAGAGTCTTAAGAATATTGAGATTTTCTCACACAATTTGGCATACTAGCTTTCATTTGAAATACGATTCAAAGGCACAACATGTTAATACGCAACCAATACTTTCAAACTCATGGAAACATTATGGAATTCAATTCCAAAAGAGAAAGTTTAGCCAACATACGTCAAATTCTCCCCTTATTGATACTACAACGATGCACTACACTAATCAACTTCAATATACAATAACAACATCCAATGATACTAATATTAGTAACAAATCCCATAGATTCATTGTATTCATAAATTTCATCGCCAAGATTACCATTCATCTTCTCTCTTATTTTCTCAAAAGTACTATTCATGCCATAAACTACAGTTTTATAATCCAATCTTTCAACCATTAAAACTTATAACAAATGCTTCAAATACTTCTAACTACTCATAATAAACGAGTTTGAAGCATTGGAATTACATCTAGTAGATCAATCTTGAAAAATCACAACTTAGGTGATTTTTGTGTTCTTGAGGATTTGATAATGAAATCTTGTATTTGGATGTAAGAATGATGTTAGAACTCATGTATATTGAGCAATAATCAACCCAAAATATCATTAACAACTTACCTTGGTCAATTGGACTTGATTTGAGCTCAAAATTGCCCCTTCACTTCAAGAACCCTAACCCCCAAATACACAAAATACCCTCTTTACCCGACCTTGTATTTATTAGGCCGAGATTTCTAGGTTTCGAATGCGTCCCTCGATGCTTCGCATCCCCACTTCACACCTTCTTGAAGCTCGGATGCGGACCTGGACGCTATGGCAGCACTTCACTGCCAGCCTCTCGTTCGGACGCGGCCTCGGATGCTTTGCATCCTCAGGCTGCTCCGCCAGGCTTTGGTAATTTGGTCATAACGTCTTGTAGGAATGTCCAAATGACAAACGGTTTGAAGCATTAGAAACTATACTCACACACCTTTAATTTGATAGGTAATATCTCACATAACACCTTATATATATATATATATGTAGATATGGCCGTCTAAAGTTTAGTCTTGTGCGTACTCATTTGGAACTTTTAGTCTATCATGAAATTCTCAACTTGACTTGGACTTAGAGATCTCCTTAGACCCCACATCACTTATAATATGCCTCGTACACTTATTATTGTCACGCCCCGAAACTAGGAGCGAGACAAGCACCCGGTGCCTCACCTAACCTGGCGTACCAAATTGCGACTAAGGGACTCTGAACATATAATGTCATACTTTGGCCATGTGGCCACCTTGCAAGACAATTTGCAAAGCAAAATATAAAACTGAATAGAAACTAGCGCTAACTAAACATCAATATAAAGCTAGGCCGACAAGGCCGTCATAGCTACTACAGCTGACAAACCATCAAATATACATACCAGGCCTACAAACCCAACATACTGCACTAACCAACAGGATATGTCTACAAGCCTCTACTGATAGATGTACTATGATCGGAACAGGGCCCCGACCTACCCATAACATATATACAGATATACATAAGATGTACACAACACTCTAGACCTAGTAACTCCGAAAGACATGGAGCTTACCGATCAGGCTGAACTCGGGAAACACCTACTGAGGAGATCTACTCGTTCGTCTATCTGAACCTGCATGCATGAAATGCAGCGTCCCCGGAAAAGGGACGTCAATACGAAATAATGTACCGAGTATGTAAGGCAATAACATAACTGAAAATCAAAACTGAACTGATAATATAATAACTGGAAGTAACTGGGAGTCAAAGATGATCTGGAGATATACTTACCTGCTGATACTGACTCAACTCCTTCAATATAGTAAGTAAAATAATTGTACGGCCTTATAAGGCTCGGTATATATATAACTGCTCTGCCATAGTAGGCTCGCTCATAGGCGCTCGGCCATACTAGGCTATGTATCTCGGCCATGCTGGGCTCGCTCATAGGCGCTCGGCCACAGTAGGCTCGGTATATAACTTTCCATCTGATCAGAGGTTGCCCAATAGGGGCCTGCCCATCGATTATAGCTCGATGGTAATGAAAATATTGTAATACTGTATATATAGGCTTGCTGCTCTCTTGACTGGAAGAAGACAATACTAAAATTGAATATAGAGTCTTGATAAGGAATAATATTGTAACTTATGAGACTAGAATAGTGTGAATAAATTCATGAATATGAACTTCTCTTTTTGTCTCATTACTAACACATGTAGCTACGAGATCATGCCAAAATGAAGGAAGGCTTAGCCTTAACATACCTGATCACAATCTTTCGAATCACCAAGTTGAGCTCACCTCTTCGCACCTTAATCTACAAGAATGATAATAATACTATCGTTAAGTTACGAAAGGTACAACTATCGCACAACGAACGACAAGCCTATTTTGTATTAAAACGGACAGCATCTCCCCTATAATCCTTACTTCCTCCAAATTCAAGATAACACCAACAATACAAGAACAGAACAATAAAAACATATATACATCATTTTCCAGCCCTATATACACCATCAAATACTACCAAACAGCCCAACACACCCCAATCTCTTCGTACACAAAACGACCACCGTAGTAGTGTCAAACGACCCGAAAATGTTATGACGAACGACCAGCCAACCACCCTACATTTATATGGTGTTTATAAACCCCCTTCCTCCTCCAAAACTCCACAAAATAGTAGTAACACACGCAGCCCAGCAGCAACACAAAACAGTCCACAAAACAGTCCGCTACAAGTGAATAACTCGAACTCACGGCTTCCGATCACCGTCCCGTGAGTTCTTACAAGTATAGAACGACTTACCATGAATTTACAGAAGAAAAACTATATGAAAGAGAGCAGTAAACTCACCTTATTTGTTGGATAACTCAGCTCCTATCTTGGTTCTTCAAACTCTAGGTTTTACCTCCAATTAGAACTTGAAAGGGAGAGAAAATCAATTAGGGTTTGTGGGAAATATTTGGGAGGATTCTTTGCAGAGCTTATGTCTGGTTATTATGCTCTATTTTAAGTCTAATATATGAAGAAAATAGGCCCTTAAAAGGCCTCTTTGGACGACCCGAAATGGCCCATTTTTGGGCTTTCATTTAAGCAAGTAGGTGACACACCTACTTGTCACCTAGCAGCTTGTGCAGTATCGCAAAAATGCCCATATCTCATTACTCCGATGTCATATTGACAAACGGTTTAATGCATTGGAAAATAGACTCATAGATCTTTAATTTGATGGGTGGAACACCCCATAACTCTAAGTATATTGGGAGAAAATCGCAGTTACATTTGACCCAAAGTTTCAGTAAAACTTATGAATGTAACTTGTGATGACTTTTATCGACTTTTGTTCCACAACTCTCTTGACTTCAAAACATAACACACGGATGTCATACGACTAATATAAATCATAACATCATCTCCTTATCATGTTAAGCACCCTAGTCTCACCCCAAAGGTATATGTTATAACATTCCCAACTTGTCGACTTTCGATGAAACATTATTTTCTTCAATTGCTTTAGCTTCTGAATTGTCCAACCCTCTTTGTACTTGTTGTTCATGATCTTTAATATTTGTAACCTCAGAGGTAACATGATTAACTTACTTTATATACTTTTAAATATTATCTCTTTTTTGGTCCTACATTAGTTTGCTTACGATGCATTTTTACGTACAGAAATATAGGGTGCAACAATTATCATATCCAACT